>NC_139643.1:25714496-25739530 GCF_964638095.1 Poromitra crassiceps | reverse complement strand
GTTGCTTGCTTGTGTGCACACACGTGTGTGTGTGTGTGTGTGTGTGTGTGTGTGTGTGTGTGTGTGTGTGTGTGTGTGTGTGTGTGTGTGTGTGTGTGTGGTGTGTGTTTGTGTCCATAGCAATTGGCTAAAAGGGGGGCAGTGGGGGGATTTCACAAAGGAGAGCAATGACATCACAATGCACGTCATCACAACGGAGGACGTCACTCTTTTGGTTGGTCCACAAAAATCGGAAAATTGCATAATCTGGTCGCAGCTATTGCAAATTCACGCTTATATTATTTTTTGTGAATAAAATCTGTTGATGGTCTGTCCAGAGTGCTCTGATCTGAAATCAAATGGTCAGATTGAATTTATGAACACACCCATTTGCAACTGTTTCTATGCTTAATTTTAACAAAAAGAACAGATAGCCTAAATGCCGTTAAAGTACCAGATGATCTTCTATCTGGTCCAGATCATCCCATCCCTACCTATATAGAGACACTGCATGAAATAGGCCACGCCCATCACGGGGGAAAAGCTCCGTTCATTTCCACACACCAGCGTCATTTTCCTTGAATTAAACATAGCTAAAAGCTGTTGTGTGGTGGGCTGCGCAGACAAATGTAAAAAATTGCCAGTTAAAGTTTTTTTGTACTCCTGAGCAAAACAAGGAAGCCATTGAGAATTGGTGAGAAGAAAAATGTGGATCTAGCTGTCAAGGAAGTAAGTTGGAGTGTTCATCTTCCGTATATACAATCTTTTTGTGCAACACGCAACCATGCACGCGACATAGGAGAACGCCAGGATTGGAGGGGGGCTTTCTGTTTTCCCCCGTCTTGGGCGTGGCTTCTGAATGATGGCGCGTTACGCAGTGTCTCTATGACCAAGTGAGTTTTGACCAACTAGCAATCTCGCGCGCTACGCAGGCACACTCAATTTCTAGGGTGGAGACTCAGGAGACGATGCGCCATGGAATTTATGACATCACTGATGATGTCACAATGTTCTGCCACCCCTTTCGTGACACAAAACGTGATGCAAATGGTGACTAACAGACAGACATCTCCTAGCTGCTTAGACAATATTGTAAAAGGAGGATGAAGCATTATTATTTAACCGCCACCTGTACTGTGTGCTACTAAATCTTTACGCGGTGCAGCCGCTTCTATAACTGACGTAGTGTCCTTCCCTCTATCCCTTATGGCACGGAATGCCCATCTTCTGCAGCTACTTCTATAAGTGGTGGCAAGTGTGATGATGTCATTAGTAAACAAACACAATCCATCAACTGAGCATGCAAACAGCCCCGACTGATGATGTCATACCCACTGATGATGTCATGTCCCACAATCATCGAGTGGAAGGTCGGACGGGCGGGCAGACACAGCTTCACCGTTCTGATATATATTTGTAAACTAACACAATCTATCAATAAGCATAAATGCCCCACACTAATGATGCCATACCCACTGATGATGATGTCATGCCCCACAATCATGGAGTGAGGACGGACGGATGGACACGCAAGGTCAGTTATAGAAGATGCTTCACTGTTATGATGATGTCATATTAGTACCGACTGGGCATGCAAACGCCCCAGACTGTTCATGTCATAACCCACTGATGATGTCATGCCCCAGATCATCGAGTGATATGACTGATGATGTCATGTCCCACAAACGTTGAGTGGGCCAGTGGTGACTGATGATGTGATACCCACCGATGATGTCCCACTGATGATGTCTCTTCTTCTGTGGTGTTTTATGGCAAGTTGGCTTCCTTTATGTTGCATTACCGCGTCCTTCTGGATTCATCCATCCACTCCACTGATGATGTCATAGACATTGTGACATTTTCAGTGATGCTATTCACCTTATGTTCAGACCTTACAGTGGACCAAATTCTTCCGGGTCCACCTAACACTTCCGGCGGTCACGGCGCAAAATAAAAGAGTTGTTTTTGGAGCGGACAGTGAAGGGGTAAAATAAATAACGTAGCCTACTACTTTGAGCCGGTACACAGCAAGCAAGCAAGTATCCACTGTTAGCCAGGTCAGATAACGTTATGGTCGACAATGACGAGCACTTTCTTGTAAAACATACCTGGACTCCAACAAAGAAAGCTTCGGATAGTTTTCTCTCCTCCGAGGCAGCGCGAGCCATTAACGTCAATAAAGACCCGCAGACGTTAACGTAATTCCCTGGAATGCAAGACTTAACGAGCCAGTTACATGGCGTTGCATTCTTAGACATTGCCGTTTGCTTTTATTTGGTATGTTACATACAATTGGCTAAATTATTACCGTAGTTAATTCAGAGTTAGATGATATTGGAGCAGCGCAGCCATTTTTTATTTTATTTTATTATTATTTTTAGCCGGAAGTCGTAGGACGGCCACAGAACCGGGTCAAATGGGCGTGGCTACATAAGGTGAATAGACATTGTCACATCATTAGATATGTCATATAATATGTCATCAGTGATGTCACTTGTGCCAATTGTGATGTCATCAGTGATGTCACTCGAGCAATTGTGATGTCATCGGTGATGTCATAAATCCTTCCTGGTTGAGTGGTGACCCTCAGCTATGATAATTCAACATTTCCCACCTGGCAACACTGATCTGTACAGATGAAACCAGCAAAAAATACTTTAATGAAAGGGTTGTGAAAAGGTTCATCAATAAAGATATTGGACATTGCCAAAATTGCTGACATGGCTGACAACGAGAAACCAGACAACGAGCGGTTGAAGAATTTCAAGAACAAGGGTCATGATTTGGCAACTATGAGAAGACGGAGGTCCGAGGTTGTGGTGGAACTTCGCAAGAACAAAAGAGATGAGCACCTTTTGAAGAGGAGAAATGTGGCCCCTGAGGACATCTCAAACACCTCCCTTGACGCAATAGTACAAAATGCCACCAGTGATAACCAAGGTGTCCAGCTGACTGCTATTAAGGCTGTCAGGAAGTTATCTTGTCACTGTAACCATATTGATGACCTGCTGAAGTCTTGGATCCTTCCCATCCTGGTCCACTGTCTGGACAGAGATGACAACCCATCTCTTCAGCTTGAGGCAGCCTGGGCTCTGACCAACATAGCGGCGGGTACCTCACAACAGACCCAAGCTGTGGTCCAGTCTAATGCTGTGCCTCTGTTCCTCAGGCTGCTTCACTCTCCTCATCAGGATGTGTGTGAACAGGCGGTCTGGGCCCTGGGCAACATCATAGGCGACGGCTCTCAGTGCAGAGACTATGTGATCAGCCTGGGTGTGGTCAAGCCCCTGCTCTCCTTCATCAGCCCCACCACCCCCATCACCTTCCAACGCAATGTCACCTGGGTCATGACCAACCTCTGCCGTCACAAGGACCCCCCATCACCCACGGAGACGATCCAGGAGATCCTGCCAGCTCTCTGTGTGCTGATCCACCACACTGATATCACCATCTTGAGGAACACACTGTGGGCTCTGTGCTACCTGGCAGACGCTGGGATTGAGCAAATCCAAATGGTCATCGACTCTGGCATCGTCCCTCACCTGGTGCCCCTGCTCGGTCACCAGGAGGTCAAAGTTCAGACTGCTGCTCTGAGGACACTGGGCAACATAGTGATTGGTACAGATGAGCAGACCCAGGAGGTGCTCAACTGTGATGCCCTCAGTCACTTCCCTTCCCTCCTCACACACACCAAGGGGAGAATCACCAAGGAGGCAGCGTGGTTCCTGTCCAACATCACAGCAGGCAACCAGCAGCAGGTGCAAGCTATCATCGATGCCAAGCTAGTGCCCATGATCATCCACCTGCTCGACAAGGGCGACTTTCTCACTCAGAAGGAAGCAGCCTGGGTCATCTGCAACCTGACAGTAAGTGGAAGGAAAGACCAGGTGGCGCATCTGATTGAGAAGCAGGTGATCCCACCATTCTGCAACCTGCTGACCGTGAAGGATGCCCAGGTCGTGCAGCTAGTCCTGGACGGCCTCCGCAACATCCTGAAGATGGCCAACCATGAGGCCGAAACCATTGCTAACCTCATTGAGGAGTGCGGGGGTTTGGAGAAGGTGGAGCAGCTGCAGAATCATGAAAATGAAGACATCTACAAACTGGCATATGGAATTATTGATCAGTTCTTCTCTGATCGTATTGATGAAGACACCAGCCTGGTGCCGGAGGTCATCCAGGGTGGAACATACAGCTTTAACTCCACCAACATGCCAGCCAAGGGATTCCAGTTCTAGAATGCATGTGGGGTCTTCTGGAGTCGTATTCACGATGCAGCACTCTGTTCAACAAAATAATTAGGAGAGAAATTAGATCCATTGTGCTTGGCTCATGGCATCCATGGTTGCATCTTATCTGAAAGAAAAATGTGTGGATTTCATTTGGCATTCCAGAGGAACCAGCCCAAATGAAGTTTGTGTGAGACTGAGTGGCCACATGTTGCAAAAAGCTAAACATATACATACATCGAATGAGTGGAGAGACATGCGGACATAACTTCCGTGTTATTGGAGCTGTCATCTACTAAAAACTGAAAACTAGTAGTTCAAATGACAACAAAAAGCTCGATGTCAGCCCGGGGAGAACCAAGGACACCCACAACAATTATTTTTTCTTTTCTTTTTTTCCACCAGGAGCAGCAGAGGTAGATTTAACCCGCTTTTCTCAAGGTAAAGGTTGCCCCACATGTCAGACTGGAGTTGTCCTTCCTGGGTTCTCCTTAAAAGAAGAAGAGCTTACCCTCTCCCATTGTATTTGTGTTAACTTCTAAACACTGTAGTAATGGATTTCACTTTGTGGTCATAACCTTCTATTGAACATAGGGGTATTTTTGCAGCATTATTTGTTCAATCTGGGAACTCGGAGTCAGTCTGACGAGTAATATGACTGACAGGTATTTCGTCCGCCGGCCCCGTCCGTCATTGTTTACATTCTGATGACGTCTCATATGCAGCTATTATTATTATTAGCCAAAATGTTGTCTGGACCTACAATCCATCAGCTCTGACTCCATTCTCATGACTGTAAGCAATAACCGCGGCGCACGGAAGCGGAAGTCTTGGCGCGGACATCCACTATACAGCGGAAACCACGAAATATCGGCTGTCTGTCCCAGAGTCATATTAGTCGTCAGACTGATAGACTCTGGGTACCCAGATTGAGACCACCTAAAACCAAGACCGAGTCAAGACCAAGACCGAGGGGGAGGACGAGACCGAGTCAAGACCAAGACCAAGGGGGGTCAGGGGCGGGACTAGACCAATGCAAGACCATTTTCAAGACCAAATAGGCTAATGATGGCATAATCTTTACACCATTGCTCTGCTAACAATGAAAAAAATCATTATTTGGGAATCTTCTTAGTTAAAATTGGCTAGGGGCTGTCTGTGGCTGTGTGTGTCACGATTGTGATGTTTTCAGTGATGATGTCATCAGCGATGATGTCATCAGTGATGTCATCAGTAATCTTCTTCTGTGGTGTTTTATGGCAGTTGGCATCTTTTATGTTGCATTACCACCTCCTTCTGGATTCATCCATCCACTGTTTGCCTCATCAGAATCACATCCTCTCAAATCCTTTTCCCTCATTGGAGAGTGCTGTACGTGTCATCAGTGATGTCACTTGAGCAATTGTGATGTCATCAGTGATATCATCAGTGATGTCACTTGGCAATTGTGATGTCATCAGTGACGTCTTCTGTGGTGTTTTATGGCAGTTGGCATCCATTATGTTGCATTACCGCCTCCTTCTGGATTTATCCATCCACTGTTTCCCTATTCTGTCCCTCTGGTCTTCCTTGCTCCAGATCTCGTGCCCTTAACTCACTCTTGTCCTCTCACGGACCCTCCCCCTGTCATCAGTGATGTTCCTGGCTGAGGCTATATAAGTATAAGTAGGGAGAAGACTCTTCTCTTCTCAGAAGAGGACAAGTGGCACATCATCTCCAGAGTCTCCACCCTAGGAATCAAGCACGCGATTCCTAGTTTTAGTAAAAATAGCAATGGCTGTACATCAGTGACAGAAGGCAATCCTGTAATCTCACAACACAGACACAGGTTCAACATGGAGATAATGCAGACTGCCCATGATATTATATACAGCTGCACCATCTGGTGGCCAAACGTAAAAACACACCAACACACACACACACACACACACACACACACACACACACACACACACACACACACACACACACACACACACACACACACACACACACACACACACACACACACACACACACACACACACACACACACACACGATGAAGGGAAGGATAATGATTAGAAAATGATTTGTAAGGTTTCAGACAAGTTGTCCCCCTCCTCCCTTGCTTTAACATTATTGCAATATTAAAATGTGAAACAAAGCGCAGGTGCTATGGCATCACATGTGAAAACACACTTACATACCTGACTTGGCTGTGAGTAATCTGCATCAACAATCACTCATGACTGCAGTTGCGGCACCAAATACAAGTCACATAATAATTATAATAAGCCATATGTTTTCCCTATAGGTTTGTGGAAGGCTCCTCCCCCCCATGCCATACATCCCCTGAATGCCCTAGCTCTCTAGTTTGTGTTTCTAAAGTTTCATGAGGCTGTGATTATCCTAGAGGTCACAATAGGTCATATAGGCTACAAGCGAGGTCAAGTTTTGAAAAATGGTCTCGCTACAATGAAATGGCTACTATGGGGACTAACATCATCATCACACATGAATACAATTGGGCTCATTGAATCCACAAGAGTCTCAGCTTTCCAGACACACCCAAATTAATTACAATGCTGTTTAGTTCATTCTGTTTGCACTAAGCATAAGCTGCAGAAGCCAATTTAAAAGTTAAGTGCAGTGGAAATGGAATGGTCTCGCTGTCGTCTATTGTGTGGCTTTTACCTTGGCAATATTCTGCATCCGTCACTCTCAGGTGAATGTATTGCTGAGAAAAGACTGTACAAATGTGCCTGTAATCTCAACTTCCTGCAGCGCAGAACAAGGCAGTTTGACATTACAATTAAAAAACTCCTTGTAACAACACTGATACTGTGCCATTTTCATTATGCTGGTTCTGCATGGCACAGTGGCTTGAAAACTAAACGAACAAGATGCAGGTCATGCAAAATATTAGAATTTCTTACTAGATGATGCACCTCCCAGAGGAACTCCTATAGGGAGTCATGAATTCAAGAAGGGGGCCAGTGCAGCTCAGAATGGAACAGCTGAAGCCCAACCACATGTATTACATCATAAATCGTACTGCCCCTCCCTGACTACCTGGGCTCGCAGATAATCATGGTGTCTACACACAGCATGGACACAACACTAGGGCCAGTGCGCGCTCATGCAAGGGGCCACGAGTAAACAGCTTAGCTCGGAGTGTGGAATAGCTTAGCATCAAACTGTAGGAGGACCTTAGTGTGGAATAGCCGATCAGATTAGCATCAAACTGTAGGGGTTTTTAGAGGTTAGGTCTGAGTTCATCTCTAGGGTAAGATGACTATAGATAGTGAGGAGTGACTGCACCCACAAACCCAGATGTTTGATGGGGCCTGGTGCCTAAGTGGTATAGGGGTGGGGTGCTAATAGGCTGGCCTCCTCTTGCTGGCTGGTCTTTGTACCAGGTGATGATGTCACCACCTGTTGTGCTCTATGGAGGGTGACACTGCAGGGCACGCCGCGCGGACCGGCCGGGGGCGGGCGGGCGGTCAGTTCAGTGCCAGCCAGGTGATGTCACGGCCTGGCCTATACTCACTTTAATCTGATACAGAACTCTGAGCTCATCCTCTATGTGTCTGCTCCGCCTCCTGTATCTCCTCTCTTTTTATTTGTGCTTGTCTTGTTTTATCTGTGCTGGTGTTTGCCATGCTTGCTGTCTTTATCTGTTCTTATCTTTTAGTATGTTATGCTCTTTTATGCACTGTACAGCGACCTTGGGTATTTTGAAAGGCGCCTTGAAATAAATTTGTATTATTATTATTATTACTACCTGTTGTACTCTATGGAGGGTGATGTCGTGGTGGTGGGGGGGTCAGTTCAGTGCCTTGGTTTTCGCCATTGTGTGTCGGGCTTCACCACGGGTTAGTTGCTCTTTAATGACAGGCAGGACCTGTTAGCATTATTTGTGATATATTGATTGTGACCAAAAGGGAAGATACTATAGGACAGAGTTAAATGCTGTGTTTATTATTGACTGTTTTTGATCTCATTTGGATTTTGCTATTGTATTGGCATGTCTTTAAATGAAATGAAACATAAGCACTCACAGTTCACATGTTTTGGTGATGCTGTTTATAGAGGCTGGCATTGGCAACAGATAGAAAAGAACACAAAATGGCCGAGACCTCTGGAAGTCCCTTGTCGATGGCCTATTAGGCCTGGAGGGGTGTCAGGCATAAGAGGCTGTAGAGCAGCAAAATACAATGCCAAAAATATAAACATGTAGCCTAAAAAATAAACCCCCACAAATTCTGACCTGAAAATACCATCCAATGACGAGACCGTTTCTTTCCAGCCCTGCACTGTTGACAATGGGGCTCCTATGTAACGGACAGGTATAGGGCAGAGAGAGAGCCACGTCTCAGCCAATCAGAATCCAGAGTCCAGGTCCAGAGATTCCAGTCTTTTTGATAACAGCTTCATACTGAGGTCTGTGCACTGCGATGTGTGTCTGAATGTGACAGAAAGACAGACTTTTCTTTGACTCCGTCAGCTTGGAACCGTTAAACCTCTCTCTCTCTATTTTTTTGTATCAATATTTGTTTAAAGACAGAAATGGCTCGAGGGGAACTTTTAAAAACCATGTTTCAGTCCGTGCTGCTCCTCTGCCTATTTGCCAGCTTAGATTCTTTGGATTCTGCGTCGGGGACGGCCGCCCTGGAGGAGGCCTACAGGGATGTGCTCGGTGCGGTGTCTCCAGGACAACAGAATCTGACGGACGAGTCCGTTTGCTCCCTTTTGAACAGACTGGAGAAACGTGTGCAGTGTGGCAGTGAGGTGTCGTGTGGAAAGGTACGTTTTATTAGGCTAACTCCGCCACGGGCTCACAGGCAGATAGAGGGGAGCTAGTGCAGCAACAGGTGCCTTGGAAAGAGGTCGAGGTCCAAAAGCTGTTAGCCAGGTGAGCCGCTGCACCTGTTGCCTGATAAAGAAGACGATCAAGTGGATTTCTCAACGAGGAGGAAACTATGACTTTGATTCAGTGGATCCACGGCGAAATAGGATTAACATTAGGTGAATTTCGCTATTATTAGCCAAAACTATTAGGCTAAGGGAAAAGGAAAAATGATTTTCTTTTGTCATTCTCACAGGTCTAAATTAATATTTATTCACGGCTTTTGGTTAGGCTACTAAATCATAGACTATCTAGAAGAAGAAAAAGGTCGGAATGGGTTCCAAAGGACTAAATTGCTGCTCTGCTCTAATTTGCATCTAGGCTAAGGTTCCTTGATTTGGAAGGGCTATTCCTTGGTTGAATTTGGAATTGCTGCAATTAGAGGGGAAATGAAGCAGATTTCTCAATAGTGATCAAATAGCCTATATTTTTCGTTGAAAAATTAGAATGGCATATAACCAAAAAGTCAAACTTTGTCAGATTTAAAATAATGGTTTAGTTGAATGTCTGCAGTGCGCACCTGTGGGTCTCCATCTAGCCAACTGATCCCCCTGGCTGAAAATACCCACTTCTTTTGATATTGGGACCAAAGTCAAGATAATAAATGGAGGCTACTTGTTTTTGTTCCCTATTGCTGAAAAAGTTGGAGTGTCGTTTCTTACCTGGGCATTTAACACAAAAAAACACTCATTGGAAAACACACACACACACACACACACACACACACACACACACACACACACACACACACACACACACACACACACACACACACACACACACACACACACACACACACACACACACACAGTGATGGAAATAAGAAAGACATTTTGGTAAATAAACAAGATAGGCTATAGTAGTAGTAGTATAGCTTTGTCATAGTACTATATTATTATTATTATTATTATTATTATTATTATTATTATTATTATTATTACCTTTATTATTATTATTATTATTATTATTATTATTGTTTCATCAAACCCCAATATAAACCCATAGAAAACAAGGAAGCTGCCTCCAAATTGGACCATTGCCTATCAGTCCAAACCTATAGATTTACACAGTTTGGTTTCTGCAGGTTTCGATGTTCCGCAGTTTATTCAGATCCTGACTATTGCCCAGTAAATGGATCTAGCTGATGTCTTGAATGTAGCTAATGTTATAGAGGGCACTGTTACATATCTTCTGCAGCCAGTGCCTGATAGCACCGGAGCAGCAGGGTGCAGCCTGGAGAACATCTCTATCAGTGTCTCTGAAGGGAAGAGTGCAATCCTTGGACTTCCTCTTCCTCAGCTGTAATCTATGTGAATGAACAATGCATGGTTGATCATATATTCTGTCAATCAACTAAGGTTGTTGGCAGAGATATAACTGACAATGAAAAAAAGATGTAAAAAAAAAAGTACCAAAAAATCACATATATTGTTCTATAGTGCATGTGTGACAATTTGGTCCGTTATCTAACAGTGATCTAATGAAAAAAGTTCAAATAAAGCAATAAAGAAAGTGACTGAGCTGGTAATATCTGCTGTCGTGAGCTGTCATACAGTATAACAGGTGGGCTAATTAAAACTTATGAGGGATCCAATAAAATGATAAAGTGTGTATGACCTGACCTGAAAGTTTTAAAAGGTCTCGAGGGTGGCACAGAGTTACAGTAGATACTGTTTGACCTTGTGGCCTCACAACATTCCTTGGCTTTGCTGCATGTTTCTCTCTCTCTCCTGTTACAATCTCATAAGATCCTCTCTCTCCCTCTCGCCTCCTCCTTATGTGACACAGTTTAATCAAACGGCTTATAATGTCTAAAAATGGGACGCCTTTTTATAATCCTCTCATGTAATTTTATACTAATACGTTGTGTTTAGGGTCAGTGCTGGGTGGACAGTGCTGCTCAGTGGTTTAAGGTGTGTTTAGGTCAGTGCTGGGTGGACAGTGCTGCTCAGTGGTAAGTTGTGTTTAGGTCAGTGCTGGGTGGACAGTGCTGCTCAGTGGTTTAAGGTGTGTTTAGGGTCAGTGCTGGGTGGACAGTGCTGCTCAGTGGTTTGTGTTTAGGTCAGTGCTGGGTGGACAGTGCTGCTCAGTGGTTTTTCAGGTGTGTGTGCCATGTAAACAACGTCCTATGTTCGAATCGGACCCAGGACCTCGGTCACATCCCCCCTGTCTCTCTCCCTGTCTTTCCTCTCTCTCTCTCTCTCTCTCTCTCTAAAACACTATCTAAGAGAGGCAAAACATCATCTTAAAAAGAGTTGGGTGTGTGATCGATGAATCCTCTCCTTACCGACTTTTTCATTTCCTCTTTCCCCTTAGCCTAGTATTGATTTGGTGGGTGTTTCTAGTTAATAGGTGATGCCTTACCTGTGTCATCTAAGAAATGGAATGTTCTTAATCCAAATAGTATGAACAATCTGACCCTTTGTTCATTGTTGGATCTAACAAGGAAGTGATTTTCACAAACACATACTGTTTGAAAAAAAAAAAAAAGGGCAGATCCGAGGCACTCTTCCCAGAATAAAAAAGAAGCTTTAATTAAAGGCTTAGTTCATTGTTGAACAGATTAAAAAGTACCAACATGTTTCAGCTTCACACAGCCGCCTTCGTCAGGGTGGCAAAGCTGCTGCCCCGACGAAGTTAAGTTAAGTCACTTTAATGCTTTTACACTTATTTTGTGTGTATGTGTGTGTTCGTATGTTCTCTCTATGTATGCATGGACGGTCAATGGCATGGACCCACTCTTCTGTGTGTGTGTGTGTGTGTGTGTGTGTGTGTGTGTGCGTGCGTGCGTGCGTGCGTGCGCGTGCGTGTGCACAGTGTAATCTAACAGAGAGCATTGACCAGCTGATCAGCAGACACTCCATCCATGGAGGAGAGGGAGAAAGAGGAGGAAGAGGAGGAGACGCCATCGTGAGCGCGTCGGAGTTCTCCGCTGTAGCGGCCGGCTGTCTCCTCTACCTGAGCTCTCCTGCTGCTGCCTGCAGCGCAGCCAGCGAGGGGAGGTGGGGGGAGGAGAGCCAACACCTCCTCCACACGATCACACCGGAGGAGCGTGAACTCCACCAGGAGACCCCGCCGCACCGAGACCACCAAGAGGCAGGCAGACCGCTCCATAACCAGCATGTAGACCTTCATGGATTGGAGGCTCTGCTTCGAGGGCTCGAGGAACACTATAAGCCCTCACAACACGAGGTAAACAAGATGAAACTATGTTTGGTTGGTAAACCAAATCTAAAGAAGGAAAGCAAATGCCACTGAAAACCACAACAGCCAAACTGTAAGTCTATGGCTCTGGTGATAATAAGGGAGATGCCATAGTCTTGACTATATTATAAATAATGTAATAAAGTATTATAGAGAGATAATTGAGTTTACCAAGCCGTAATAATGTAGAATACACAATGGTACTTTATGCTCTATGAAAAATTTACTTTATGGACGCCTATCCTAACTGCAGGGAGTTAGTGATTTTTGCTTTCTGTTTTTGTTTTGTTTGTTCTTTGTTATCTTCTAAATATATACGCATTGGCGTTTTTTCTTCTTCTTCCAGACTTCATGCACATGCATTGCTAACACTTGTATTTCAGCAACCAGTACCCTAGAGGGTGTGCTTTACTGTGATAATGGGTAATTGTAGTACTTTATCAGATTTATTACTTCCCATATCTTATCTACTATGCCAGCAGGAGGCCTCAGTAACTGCTCGGCTTTGCCTTGTACTTGGGCCACATCACCGTTGTACCCGTAATGAAGAACGCCCTGACATCGCAACTAAATGCAATGTCAGAAATTAAACTGTCTCTGATGCATCAGCACAGTAGCGATAGATCAACTGAAGTACATCAGACATTCCGTTCTCGACATGCTGTCTCCTATCTGGGAGCCAAGTCACTATACACAGATAATACTGACAGAACAAATTGTCCTGAATGGAGCAGAACGTACCAGCTGTAACTGTTGATCGAAACACTACAAAGTGGGTCAGAAAAGCCCAGTGAGTTGGTGACGTTGTTAAAACCCGTAAAAACAAACTTGCCTCTAGTCTAGTTGAGTTAATGAGTACGAGTCTCTTCTCTTCCTTATTATACTCATATTTTCCTTCCTGTTGTCCTTATCGCCGTGGCAACCAGAGCTGTGTAACAGCTAGTGACGTCATGGCAGAGGTCAAGGCAGCATCAGCAGGCGCTGGCCACAGGGAGGAAGCGGGTGCGGTTTTGGGGCGTGTCCTGTACCACGCCTTGCAGGGTCACTGCTTCACCAGCCGGCCCCTGCCGGAGGAGAGCTTCTTCCTGGACTACATGATGGAGCGGATGGGCTCGGAGAATTTCACCCTCAGTGGTAAACGTCCAAAAAGTGCACGCACACACGCACACGCGCACACACGCGCACGCACGCACGCACACACGCACACACGCACACACGCACACACGCACACACACACACACACACACACACACACACACACACACACACACACACACACACACACACACACACACAATAGAGAGAGAGTTGCAGAACATCTTTGCTCAAGAGCACATGGGACAGAGCCATTCATTACGTTTAGTGAGGGTGTTCACTAGGGGTGGGAATCACCAGATGCCCACGATACGATACTAAAACGATACTTGAGTCACGATACGATAGTATTGCGATATTGCGATATGCTAGTATTGCGATATTTCGAATATTGCGATATTTCGATATATTGTCTAACTCCTTTTCCTTGACCTCACCGGAAGTAAAACATGCAGTGTTTTTTTGTTTTGTTTTGTTTTTGCCCCACACGTAGGCTACATTATTAAGCTTCTCTGGACTCAATACGCCACTGCAGGCGCGGACTGCAACATCGGGCCCGATGCCCGGTGGCCTGGCATGGCATGGCCTGCATTTTTTTTTTTTTTATATCGATACTTGGCGTCCAAATATCGATACAATATCGTCAGGCAAATTATCGCGATACTATGGTGTATCGATTTTTTCCCCCATCCCCAGTATTCACCTCTTGTTGCTCCACTCACTTTGCTAAATGCCGGCTAGCTTGAATGCTTGCTGGTGTGTGCGTGTGTGTGTGTGTGTGTGCGTGTGCGTGTGTGTGTGTGTGTGCGTGCGTGCGTGTGTGTGTGTGTGTGTGTGTCTTGTGTGTGTGTGTGTGTGTGTGTGTGTGTATATACCAAGACACCTCAGTTTTGAAGCTAGCAGCAGATGCTTTGGGTGGGAAACAGTGGGGACACCACACCATGTGGATCTGGGCACTGCTCTCTTTAGCTGTAGTGTGTGTTTGTGTTGTGTAGACCTAAAGGCTCTCATGAGGAGCCTGAAGCTGGGGCCGGGCCTGGAGAAGGAGCATGATGACCACGGGCACGAGGAGGAAGACCAACACACTGACCATGACCACAGCGGTCCCAGACCGAGGAAGAGGAACTATCATCAGCACCAAGAGGGACATGGGAGAAACAACACCTGGCAGCAGGTATGCATACATACACATACCTGTATGCCAGTGATACTCAACTGGCGGCCCGCAGGCCACATGCGGCCCTACTAAGCTGTGTGGCCCGCGATGGAATTGCAAAAACTTTTTTATTTTTTTTACAGTGCACCTGAACGCAACATGCAAGATACCTGCTGAATAAGTGTCCAAATGTTCATGTCATTCTGGCCAATACTCCACTTCTGTTATAGCATTTCAGTCTGGCATATGGAATATCTTTCAATAATCTATGATTTAGCTGCTAAATTGTCAAATACCGCCGTCTGCTCGCTACCCAGGCACTTATGTATGTACTTAACCTAACTAACTATCCGGTGTGCACAACATTGTCAGACTAAACTCCGGCTGACACCACAAAAACCTACAATCCGCTACAGAAACATGTATATTGATTGTTTATTAACTGGCCCCTGGCCTTATATCATTTCACGAAAGTGGCCCCCGCGGGCAAAGCAAGTTGAGTATCCCTGCTGTATGCTGTACATGTCTTCAGAGGATAATTCTGTTTTTACTAGCGATTATGGTGTGGTATTTTTATTGCAAATATTTACAAGCTACAATTTCAAAGTGTTAAGATCAGCAGATAAAGAATGTGTGCATTACAGTGACTTGGGGCTGCTACTGATATAAGGATATTTCACTTCTGTAAATATTGCATTGATAGATTTTAAACTGCATTCGTCTCATATGTGCTCTTACTCACTATCAGCTGTTCTGGCTATTTGTAGTGCTCTGTGTATGCTTCCGTCTTCTTATCAGCAGAAAGTTGTACTAAAAGTACAAATAACAAATAAGCTAAATGAACCACAACAGAGCTGAAAGGCTAATTTATGTTTCATAAAAGGGTTGTGTGGTGGTTGTGGTGAACACATGTGAGCGCCAGCTAACGTAAAATTTCACTTTAAAATCACACTTTTTACGATCCATGGGGTCAGAGCGTAGTTCAAACAGTACTCCCAACTTGAAGTTGCATTGCTTTGCCCGTCCCAGAGTTGTTTCTCGGCTGAAGAGCTGGTGCTGATCCACGGCTTGGTGAGCAACGGTTCTGCTGCGTCTGGCCTGGATCGGTCCGGCTTGGCCCGGCTCAGCCCCGCGCTGCTCCAGCAGATCCTGAGTGGAGCCTGCATCAGCATCCCAGAACCGCCACGACCGGATGAGCTTACCGTGACTGAGAGTAAGTAATGAACTCCTAGATGCATGTTTCTCAAATGGGGGCAGGTGTACAGGGGGGGGGGGGGGGGGGGGGTACTTGACAGAAAGAGGGGAAATGTAAAAATGTAAGAATGAATCATGAAAATATATATATATTTTAAATATATGTTTAGATAATAATGATTTAAAATGTGAACTAGAACCATACCTGTAAAACATATTTCCAATTTTTACTACTCAGTTCAGCAGGCATGATGGGAAATGAGGGAACCACATTCGCACCTTGAAGCAAAATGTATTTTGGTAAAGGGGGTACTTTGATTCAGAAATCAGGGAAAGGGGGTACTTTGATTTAGAAATCAGGGAAAGGGGGTACTTTGATTTAGAAATCAGGGAAAGGGGGGTAACGTTACTGAAGCCAAAAAAAAGTTTGAGAAGCGCTGTCCTAGATCATACATGTTGTACTGCTGAATAAGGAAGGACGTGAATGACAGATAAAGACACGATCGTGTATGGTGTTCATCTAAGAGTACAATACAGACAGATAAAGACATGCAGGGAAAGACATGGGGTCACAGGATGTGAGAGAATGTGCATCTATGAGGTCATAGCTTGGGCCAGATTGAACCAGATCGATAGAGCAGGGCAACTGTGCCATTTTATAGTTTATGGGCGAGTTTGTTTGATAGTTAAAATTCACAACAATTCACAGTGATGTCACCATGACTGCGTCTCCTCTACTTCCCTTACTTCTTGTGAATTAACATAGATCATTGACTCTCCCTCCCTCTCTCTCTCAGGATACCTCTATGCAACCCTAGCTAACGTGGTGATCACGCTGACGTCCATGTTTGGCATTGTGGTGCTGCTGTGTACGTCTTGCTCCAGCGTCTTCCAGCTGTCTATCCAGTTCTGCATCAGCCTGGCTGTAGGTTCGCTCACTGGCGACGCCTTGCTGCACCTGCTGCCCATGGTGAGTGTTTACAATGGTAGACACTTGAATGATATCAGTGTTTGCTTTATTGTTAGTTCACGTATTTTAACAAATTATCTCTTTCACAGGTGAGCGAGAAAGATACACTGCTCGTGAATTTTTTTTTAGTTGGTGAAGCAGCTCTTAACATCTCTTTTGTGTTTTTTGTAAACCTGTTATGATTGCTATGCTGAAACTTTTATATATAGCCTATGTCTGTTTCTGCTGCCAAGCAACTGTAAAAGGGTACAAATTTATTTAACAATGCCAGACAGTTTACTTATTCCCCACAAGTACCCTGAAGGCATCATAGAGCCACCAAAACCACATGTGCAGAGTGATGATTTCCACACAGTGCATGCAGTAAGAAGTAGGACTTTAGGCATGGACATGTCTCTAATAATTATGGGCGTTTTTGTATGCCGTTCTATATATTCTATATGTAAGGGATAATGGATAGTGAGCCGGTGATTACTGGCGAAATAATGACCGACAGGTGATATTGAGCCCGACGCGCAGCGGAGGGCTTAATCATTCACCTGAAGGTCATTATTTCCAGTAATCACCGGCTCACTATCCATTATCCCGCTTAGAACACGGCCTACAACTAAATCATTCAATAATCTGACAAAAATAATTATTCAAATAGATTTTTTAATAGCGTTTTCAACGACAAAGCGGTTTCATTCGTAATTGGCACACAAGACACCACAGCTGCAACTGGTTGGCCTAATTAGTAGTGTCTTGCTGACAAAAGGCTCTTATCAACTGATTAATCCAGGTGTGGCAGAGCAGCGGTCGGTTGTCGAGAAATAATGACCGGTGAATCTTGTTGATTGACCAATCAGAATCGAGTATTCGAGAGAGCCGTGTTCTAAGTAAGGGATAATGTATATTGAGGCGGTGATTACGGGGGAAATAATGACCGACAGGTGGATTGAGCCCGACGCGCCAGCGGAGGGCTTAATCGTTCACCTGAAGGTCATTATTTCCCAGTAATCACCGCCTCAATATACATTATCCCGCTTAGAACACGGCCTACAACTAAATCATTCAATAATCTGACAAAAATAATTATT
The DNA here is from genome assembly GCF_964638095.1 of Poromitra crassiceps. Lineage (NCBI taxonomy): Eukaryota > Metazoa > Chordata > Actinopteri > Beryciformes > Melamphaidae > Poromitra > Poromitra crassiceps. The sequence continues at coordinate 25,721,734 of NC_139643.1, read as the reverse complement.
CAAATAGATTTTTTAATAGCGTTTTCAACGACAAAGCGGTTTCATTCGTAATTGGCACACAAGACACCACAGCTGCAACTGGTTGGCCTAATTAGTAGTGCCTTGCTGACAAAAAGCTCTTATCAACTGATTAATCCAGGTGTGGCAGAGCAGCGGTCGGTTGTCGAGAAATAATGACCGGTGAATATTTAAGCAATATCACACGAGAGGGAGTGCATTGTTGGCTAATATTGGCACTGCTGTGATTCGGTCGCAGGCACGAGGCCGCAGGCCGAGTGCCGTAGATAATCACAGCAGTGCCAATATTAGACAACAATGCACGACCTCGAGTGTGATATTGCTTTTATACAACAGTTCTATTAAACAAAGCTGATTAAAAAAATGACAAAAAGCTGAGAAAATAGATGATTTCTGTATTTATTCCTCCGCCAACAAAAATAGTCCCCTCAGCTTTCTGCTTTGCTGAAAATGTAGCCTAATCAGCCTAATTAACTGCAGGCTGTCTACTTTACTACGGTCTACTCTACAGCTGTGAAGCGTTTTGTTGATTAGGGCAGCTGTGAAGCGGAGTGATCTACACACAGTGAAGCGCCAGTGCATTATCGTGAAATATAGGCACTCGTAGGATCCCTCTTGTCCAATCAAATTGCTCGGCCGGAACTACCTGTTGTATAATGTTGATTGACCAATCAGAATCGAGTATTCAAGAGAGCCGTGTTCTAACTACTAATAAAGTATCTATCTATCTATCTATCTATCTATCTATCTATCTATCTATCTATCTATCTATCGATCGATCGATCTATCTATAGCTATCTATCTATCTACCTATTGTTTCGACTTTCGCACTTTTACATCTGCCGACTCAACGCTCAAAGTGATCTTCTGTTGGTCCGTATGTCCAGTTTCTAGGCTTGCATGTGCACTCGGACGATGGCAGCAGACACCAGTCCCACGAGAATGCAGACTACATCTATAAGATGTTGGTGGTGTTGGCTGGGATCTACTACTTTTACCTGATGGAAACAATCTTCTCTCTGGTCACACGTAAAGAGAATCATCACCATCATCCACATCATCACGGGGTAAGAAGCAAGCATTACCGTGACCCGCAGCATCATGGAGTCAGGAATATTAACATGAACAACACACGCATATATAATACTGTTCACACACCCTTCTCTGCATCCGTTCCTTCCTCTGGACTGCAATGTATCAACTCCTGGGTCATATGTAAGAACTTTATTATAGTGATAACAGAAAAATAGATAGCAGGCTTCAACAAACCAGCATTACATTACCGTAAATTAAGTTAAATTAAATAAAGTTATATTACTGTAATTTAGCAAATTAACTTCGATTCCTGGAATTCTTTTTAGAGGTTACAAGGTTATGGGACTTTTAAAACATCACACGTCATTTGACCTAAATTAGGACAACAAAATCATGAATAATGTAGTAAAAAGTGCAATGCTCGGGACAAACTATATCTATATCAACTATATCCCCCTCCTCTCCAACTCCATCTTCTCTCTTTCTCTTACTATACATTATCTCTCCCCACTGCTTTGCCTCTCCTCTCTCTCTCTCTCTCTCTCTCTCTCTCTCTCTCTCTCTCTCTCTCTCTCTCTCTCTCTCTCTCTCTCTCTCTCTCTCTCTCTCCAGGAGGACTCAGAGCCTCACCACTGTGACCATGGGAAGGTTTTAGAGATGTACCAACAGGAGAGGAAACAGAAAGACAGATTGCAGTCGGTATCAAAAGCAGACCTGGTGAGAGGCACACACAAAGACACACAGGAACTAGGAGACACAGGAGGACACAGGAGAATACTAATCAGAAATACTAATCAAGAGGACAAGCAACTTCACAAGCAGATCTAGATTGATTGATTCTAGATTGATTGATAGATGAAGCGGATCTAGATGACGCAGATCTAGATTGATTGATAGATGAATTGATTGTTGAAAGTGTTCCTGCAGATTCAGGCAATGCTGTCTAGTCTCTGATGTGTGAGGGAAAGCAACACGTACAGTAGGCCCCTTTACACCCCCTGGCATTATTACCATAATTCTGACAGTTAAGTCATCTCCTTTGTTGGATTTGTGGACTGGTCTCCATTTGTCTGTTATGGTATGTTATGTTGTTGCATGCAGGTTACATGTTGTTGTCTGATAGATTGTTGTTAATGTGGCCAAATGTGGCCCTGACCATCTCACCCGCTGGTTTGGGTGATCAGATTCAGGCACCCAATAGTTATGGAATAACTACAGTATAAGTTCTCATAAACTGAAATGAAAATTAAAGAATTATTTCTCATAGTCATACGTACCCTGTAATAACAGAATAGGTACCCGGTAGTTAAAAAAATATCTACGGTATAATAACAGAATAGGTACCCAGTAGTTACAAAAATAGGTACGGTATAAGTTCTTTATAAGTCCCCCTTTATTACCCCCTTATTCCATAAATTCAGATTTTGTTACCCTGTACTCACCCTGTAAGTTGCGGGCTGTATTCTAAAGTTGCCCAAATGAACCCAAGCTGCATCCCAAGCGAAACACATGATCTGTGAAGTCATTAAGAGAATATGATGTTACAGCATATCTGTATATATATGTTACAATTACATTTCATGGAATGTAAACATTTCAGGTTGGCTGTGAAGACAACGAGACATCGTTTCCAAAGCCAAAAGAGCGCAGCAGAGGTGAGTGAATGTGGAGGAGAATTCAACATAGCCGATGTATCTGAACTGCGGTCACCTCAGGGCCTTCATGATGTATGGTCACCACCTCACTGTATCCCTCATGCTAGAACTTACTATGCCAGAGGTCGTGTTCTCAGAATGGCTCCTGGATGACGTCCATGGAAGCTCCAACTTAAGAGATGACGTGCTGCTTCCACTATCTAAAGTCAGGACCTTCTGTACAGTATGTCCTTGGGAGATATAAAAGACTGGTTCAATCTGAGGTGTACATACAGTAGCCTCCTGCTGTGTGCATCTCCTCTCATCAGACTTTGAATAAATGTATATTCAAGTAAGGCGAACCTCTAAACTCCAGAACATTTCTTCAACACTCAGTACGTTTACATGCACTTAAAAAAATCGGAATTATTGCGTTAGTCCGCCTAAAACCAGACTTTTTAAATGCATGTAAACATGTTAGCTCGACTGAAATCGAAGTTATAAAAGTCCGACTAACACACCCAGATAATGCGATTGCGAGTCGATTTACTCCTGCATGTACCTGTGTACAGGCCAGTCGGACTGGACCTGGACGAGGCGATCGGTGCATGCACCAACATTGTTTGACCCGGAAGTCGGGACAGCGTGTAAAACTGTTATGTTAGCGGCCAGGGAGCGATTAGCTAAAGCTAAATGTGAAGTTTGTTGATGTAGTAGCTAAATCTGTGTCTACCATTTTTTTTTTATGGAATATCTTACTTTCAACTGTATTGAACAGTATATGAAGTTACTGTACCAAACTACATAAACACTCTCTATCTGTCTGTCCCTCCAGAACAGCGTCTTCTGCCCTATATGATAACTATAGGTGATGGGATCCACAACTTTGCTGATGGCTTGGCTATGGGTGCCGCTTTCTCCCTGTCATGGAGGTCTGGTTTGGCCACCTCACTAGCTGTACTCTGCCATGAACTACCACATGAACTGGGTGAGACACACACACACACACACACACACACACACACACACACACACAGTCTGCTATACTGTACTCTGTTCCAAACAACTACATGAGAGGTGAGAGAGGGAGAGACACGTCATTCATGTTATACAGTGAGGATTGTATATAGAGGAATAAAAAAAATTACTCCGATTGTTTTTCATGAATTAAAAAGGTTATATCTCAAATGTGTCTAAATGAACCAGTAGCTACATGCATCAATCAAACCTTGTCCTCTCCCTCCGTTTGCCTCCAGGTGACTTCGCCATCTTGCTCCACAGCGGTGTGTCCGTGCGCAAGGCGTTGCTACTAAACGTTGGCAGTGCCATGACCTCGTTCGTGGGCCTGTACATCGCTCTGTCTGTCGCCACCGACCTCGCCACCAAACAGTGGATAGCCGCCATCACTGCAGGACTCTTCCTATATGTGGGACTGGCTGATATGGTGAGTGTGTGTACGGTGTACGTGCACGCGCGCGTGTGTGTGCGTACAGTGTACATGCACGCGTGTGAGAGTGCGCGTGTTTCGATGGACCAACCTACCAAATAATATATTGCTGAGTCCTCACAGACAAAAAAATATTTCTATTCTTCATTCTTGGTTGCCCAGCTAATGACAATCTTGAAATAAACAAAGATCTGTTTCTTACTATTTTATTTTTGCTTTTTTTTTTCTTGGCACTTAACTTACCATAACCTTCTCTCTCCTCCTCCCTCTCTAGCTCCCCACCATGGTCCATGTCCGTAACAGCAGGCCCTGGCTGATGTTTCTGTTGCAAAATGTGGGCCTGCTGAGTGGATGGGCCATCCTGTTGGTGCTGTCACTGTACGAAGATCAGATAGGCTTTTAAAGCAAAGACAGACAGACACACACACACACACACACACACACACAGTACATAAAGCAACACACACATGCTGGTCTGCTCAGTGGATTGATCTGATGTCGTTGGTGTGTAGATCATAAAGGCTTGGAAAAGATGGACACGGCAACATGCGGATGTGGGGCATTCCACTGCTGATGTTGTATGTGGACGTCACTGTATAGACTTTTAAAGACGAATAGACACACACACACACACACACACACACACACAAAGGAATGCGTGCAGTGCACACACACACACGTATGTAAGCGGGTAAGAAAACATGCACATAGACTCACTCATGTTGTACACTATTAATGTTTACACTGCACACTATATAGTTGCATGAAGTCAGTGATGGAGTGCTGCCATTTTAAATGTTTCGAATCAACACAGGCACTTTAATCAGCAATTACAACCAAATCATCTAATGTAATAAACCTTGTTCTCCACATTGATCCACACGCACGTGCACACACACTGTTATATTATCAGCAACAATATTTCAACATTTATCCCTCAGCTACTGGACCCTAAAATGCTTTTCCAGCATGTTAGCATTTGAGTGCAACCAAAAAGCGAGTGCAACATGACACGAGTGATAACTAGCCTTTGGTCTGAAGCCGATGGGACTCTTCTTCAACCACGAGGACTGGATTTTGAGCCAAGACGAGGAACTGTGCTAAAACCCAAACTAACACCTCAAAATGTTAATATTTCTCTTTATTAACAACAATATATGGTAGTATAACAGGGCTGAGGCTGTTTGATTACCAGACACTCCTAAGCTTAGAGAAAGTTGTGGTTGAGCGGGCCGAGGGGCGGCGCTAAATGCCAACTTCCTGCCCGTAGTGCACCGGCTTGTAGTTAGTGGTACCATTAGTGTCAATGAGGGATCGCCTACTGACAAAGCTGTTTAGCTGGTAACAGCAGTGTCAGGCCCGGAACCTTTTCCCAACACTGTGCTAAATGTGTGGTTAAGAACAAGAGCACAATGTCAAGCTTCCCTGGCTGTGACTTAGGTGACTCCGAACTACAGTATACAAAAAAAAAATGATTTTATGAAATAACATGTCAATTGTGTCAAAGGGAGAGTGGATGCAAACGTGTTATGATGAAGGGAAATGTAGAAACAATGTTAATATGTTGAAGTATATTTTGTATTGTGTTCTTTGATAAATGAAAATGCTTTTATGCACATTAGCACCGTCTATTGTTTCTCTCTCCTGTAGCTGTTTCAACCATCATGCCCAACAACAGGAACTATTCATAGAGCAGTTATCTCTGCTTAGGTAGCTGTTGTATCGGGATTGAAAACCCTAAACTGCCCGTTTAAAATGTGGTAAATCAGATCCTGTGATGTCCTTTTTCAGATCCGAAAAATCTGTTCTTTGGTCCCTGTGTGAATGAAGCCTACGGTGCAGTGGAAACTGGGCCTAGGTATCTTTGTCATCTTATCTGTGGCTTGACTTATGTTATAGTTTTTAATAGGAACAGAGTCCACCGACAACTCATCACTCAAACACATATAGACACACACACACACACAGAGGGAAACAAGATAGCCTACATGCAGGCGAAACATGTGTAAGCTTCGTCATCCACGTGATGCAGCATTTGTGACATTTGTCACACACAAATGAGGGATATACACGCAAATGCTGCATCAGGTATCAATGGGTTAACCATAAGCTTGAACAGTAAAAAAAATGGTTGAACTATCTCAGACATAATGACCCATTACAACAGCAGCAGCAAGGTTGTGAACTGATCCTCTAAACATACTGTACACTCTGAATAACAGACAGAGCCCTCCGTGCTGGGCTGGGATTGATTACAGCATATTGCTGCTGACGGAGGAGAAAGTAGATTTGCCCACGGTCAGCTTTTCAGCAAATAAGATTTGTCAAATTGACAGTCATATCCGTCCAATAGGATTTGGTTTTATGAGCCCCTGGAGTCTGGTTAACTTTCTCTCCTCATAAGGGACAATATGGACACTAATATTATGAATATCTGTAGAATTGGAACTTTGAGCTCACCATACCATACATTATAAATGACATTACCTCCCGATGTCTTTTACAGAATTATTGATAAGCAGATAAGACAGAAAGAGGGAAAGACTGCAAATGGAGGGAAAGTGTGTGTGATTATACTGCAACTGTAGATAGTAAGCTAGTTAGATTTACAGCTTCATAAAGTGTGTGTGTGTGAAGGACTTTGCCAGGCAGTCATGTGGCACAGTGCCAGAGAGGAGGGGTCGTGTGACTCTTTAAGGTCACGTGTGAACGGTGAATTCTACTGTCAGTGAATGAAATGTCTAAAATGTTAAAAGGTCATTAAAGGAACACTGCGCCTACTTTCATCCAGCTTTGTATCATTACAAACCCAGTAGTATATCAGAAAACTCGAAACCGTTTAGAACTCATTCGTTTAGTTTGACAGTTATTGAGAGATGGTTCGAGTCAAGTTGTGGACCAGTGATGTCATTTGTGCATGAACGACATCACTGGTCGACGCCTTAACTCAAATCAACTGCTAATGACTGCAACACCGTTGAGTTTTCTGATATACTACTGATTTTGTAATGATGCAAAGCTGGGTGAAAATCAGCGCACGTGTTCCTTTAAGAGAGAGACACGGGCACGGTGGCTCAGTGGTAGAGCTGTCGCCTCACAGTTAG
>NC_139643.1:25686996-25709496 GCF_964638095.1 Poromitra crassiceps | reverse complement strand
TATGCTCCTTTCTATTTGTTCTATGATAGCATTTTTTAAATTACCATTCTACCAACCTTCCCCAGAGAGAGCAGAGGTTCATCAGTCTCTTGCTACTCAACTCTATTTGAGTTTAGTGTTTTCGGTCTCTAGGGATTTACTGTTTTCTGTGTAGCCACCAAATTATATTAACTCTAGTATGTTCTATATTTATCCTTTTATTTGACTAGACTAGTCAAATAAAAGGATAATAGAACAGACTCACTAGACCAATCTGGCGTGGGTTGGATCAGACTGAAGTTCTGTCTTGTTGGGTCAGGTCAAAAGTTAAATTAAAAATACTTTCATGAGTAAAATGACTCGCTTTAATATATTTTTATTTAGTATGTACTGTATATATCTAGCTACTAACCTATTGATGGATTCATGTTCGTGTCCTTATTCACTCACCCTCCTCTGTGATGTCCAGTGCCTCCACAGTCTGTTGGATGGGAATCGCTCTCTCATGGCTGTGACACACCCTCTCTCTGGGCCAATCACTGCACTCCACTGCCTGGTCCCTCAGCCAATCACCGGCTCCCGTCGCCTCCGGGTCCTGGTGCTCCGTTGAAACACCAGCCCCCTCTTGTTTAACTGCCTGCTCCTCTTCCTCCTCCCTCTCCTCTCCTGTCTGCTGCAGTGGCGCCTCCTCTGCATGGGAGGGTGACGGCACCTTGCAGTGAAATACAAGGACTCACATTTATTTTGCCCACATTTCTGCTAGTCTGTACACATGTAGAGGACACGTCGTAAAACACCTTCTTAAATTTTTTTTAACTTGCCAAGGACCAAAAGGTTTAAAATCATTTATTTCCAATTACCGTAATATCTTAAGTCAATATCTTAATTTTTGGTGTCAAGTCACAATTTACTGAGTTTAAAACTCTAAAGACCAGCCACAGAACTGATTGAAGACATTAGACCAAATGAAGAAATACTCTAGTAACATTTACATTTTTCCAATTATTTTGTTATTTATTTTAACTGATAAATTAATTTTTTGCTGTCCACCTCCTTAAGAGGGAGCTTCCCTGTCCGTGTGCATGACTAAACATTGCTGAATACCATGCACCATTCATAGCTTGTTTGCAACCACGTGATTCCGGTGACGTCGCTGGGGGGCAGCTCACCCAGAGCGACTATGGAGAATGGAGGAAAGCGAGTATGCAAGAGGGTTGGATGGCGCTCCACGCTGCAGGTATCACCAGAAGATGCAAAACATAATAGGATATGATCCATATACAATGAAGAGAAGCGCTTTTTCCAGCAACTTGTTCAATTTAGCTAGTGCTTTCTATGTAGCCTGCTGCTGGTTGCCCCCCAGCATAATCACGTGGTCAATGGTCTCGCCCCGGCCGCCATCTTGATGTGACGTCACCTGAAAACAAGCTATTTACCTGTCCAGGAGAAGGGACTGGTGCATCTCTCTCTACATCCTTGGGTCGAAGGTCTGTGGACTGTACCACGTCCGGCTGGGTAGGGGGAGTCAAGGTGCTCTCCTGATCACACATGTCCATCATCTCCAGCAGCTCAGAGTCGTCGATGTTCTCCAGACGCTGACACAGATACACAGACATGATATGAAATACCATTTACCGTATGCAGTACCATTCACAAACACACACGGAAAAAAAAAGTTACGAAGGTTACCATGGCAATGTCTTGTTGTTTCTGGTGTATCTGTCGACATTTACATGGAGGGAAGACTTTCTGGACGAGTCTCTTTACTGTGTAGTAATCCACTGTGTCTGCATAGATATGACGACGCAACTCATGGAGGTCCCCGCCCTGCACGCACACACACACAGCAAATTAATTTTATAGCATAAAGTGTTAGTCTGCAAATTTTCCCTGAATGGATTGGATTGAATAATAATGTTCACATTTTCCAATATCCAAACTAGCAATTTTAGGCCATCAGTCTACGAATGTCCAGTATGAGAGCAGTAGCTTCCCAAACAGATATGTGACGTAAAAACTCACCTCAGGGTCCAGGAAGAGATGGCAATGGGCCGGTTCTCCGTCTCTCCCTGCCCTCCCAATCTCCTGAACGTAGCTCTCGAAGCTCTGAAACAAGAAGTACCAGCATGGGAAGTCTGATGTCAATATAGATACTGTAACCACTTCCAGTCTGCCATAAATGGTCTGAACCTGCTACCAACCTTGGGCATGTTGTAGTGAACGATCCCGCGGACGTCTGATTTATCCAGGCCCATCCCGAAGGCCACAGTAGCCACCACCAGTCTGAGCTCGCCACACATGAAGTTGTTCTGGACGCGGCGGCGCTCCGACGCCGACAGGCCGGCGTGGTACGACTCAGCCTGCCACTTCAACGCTTTACGAATCTTCTTCCGGGCTGAAGACAGAAAGAAGTTGCATGAAAAGAAGAGTGTGTGAAAGAGAGAGATGCCAAGTGTTCACTTATGAGTGAATATAATACCATATTAACCTTCCACATCATACATTCATTCCCTTATGTGATAGGTTCAAATCTGGCTCATGACTGATGTCGGCTTTTAGCATGCGAACCCCACCCCAAACACATCTTGCTTTCTCTCTCTATTGTACCAACATTAGGGTTTTGATAACTTAAAAACACCCCCCCCCCCCAACCCATCTTACCCATCTCTTTCTTCTTCTGCCCTACAGGGTTGCTTTGTGCCTGGCTGCTGATTTGGCTGTTTTCTTTCACCAGCACCCCCTGTAGGCAGGTCCTGAGCAGCGCTGCCACACGAGCAGTCTCCTCTCGCCTGGTGCAGTAGACGATGATGGAATCCAGACAACCAAAACGATCGCCTCTCAACAAGGATACTAAAGCCTGAGAGAAGAGAGAGTTGTAATGATCTCAGCAGAGACACATGGCATAGACACTATACCATAGAAGTATGGGAACAAACCAACTAGAGGGAGGGGGCATTGCTGCAGATCGTACAGCTATAATAATAATAATAATAATAATAATAACAATAACAACAAGACCCGCTCATTGCCTTAAACCCCGTCCTACCCACATTTGGGCCCAGCATGTTTTCACTACAGTGCCGTAGGGCCAAACGGATCCAACAAGTATGCCTTGTACTGACCAGAAAGACATTAAACACACCTGATCCTTGTCTCTGTCCATGGACACAGACAACTGCAGGTTCGGGGGCACTGCGGCAGATCTGACGGCGATGCCATCCTGTTCGCTGATGTCCAGATGGTGAGCTATGTCCACAGCAGTGGACATCGTGGCTGTAGCAGTGAGTCCCAGCAAGCAACGCACTCCCAAACGCTCCCTGAGCACCTAAACACACACACACACACGTTTGTGTTACTCATCGCTGCTGCATGACGGATTTGAGCTAGCAGACTAGCTTGTAGTGCCAGTGGTGTTGCAGCAATTGGATATATACTGCAATGCAAATACATGATTGGTTGCAGACAAATGTCAGGAAAGTGACGGGAAATGTCACTCGACAAGATTTCAGCTATCACCTATTATCAGGAGAAAAATGGTTTGTTCGTCGAATAGATTAGAAGAATATAATTATTTATTTCGCCAAGGTATGTTTCTCCACCAACCGCACCAAGTCAATTTCCTTGTATGTGCAAAGTTTGCACATACAAGGAAATTGACTTGGTGCGGTTGGTGGAGAAGTAACGTACATAGGAAGGAACATGATAAATTAGAACCAAATAGAAGATATAAACAAATATAAGACAGTGATGTTAACAATGAATCAAAGATCGATTAATTGGTCGTTAAGGATTTGCTCCAACACTAGCTGTCAGTAAATGGTGTATTTTCAAAGTTTGTTCCATTGAACCGCCAGAGGGTGTAATATAAGTATGACGAGGCAGCCATTTGGAGGTCTGGAAAGAGAGGAAAAAGAAAGATGAGAACAGCAACTGTTGCAAAATAAAGCGGGCAAAGATAACAGAAAGGAGAAAAATAATGTCACCTGCAAACACTGTGTAGTGTGTACACATACAACACGGAAACTGCAAGCGGTGCTCTACCACTTTGTTCAATGGGATAAGGCTGGCTCCTCCTCGTCTCAGCTGCATCAACGCACCATCAGTCATCGTTTGTGAGGAAGAGCTGCGACGCACTGTTGAAAGTGAGTTGTAGCCACCTACATGCAGCTTTCGCAGCTTCAAGCTGGCACAAATGTGTTTAATATATCCAGTGTTGGGGGTAACTCATTACAAAAGTAACATATTACATGTAATATATTACTTTTAGCAGTAACTCAGTAATATAACTTATTACTTATAGGATTTCAGTAATATTATACCAGTTACTTTGTCAAGTAACTCAAGTTACAAATTGAGTTACATTTTATTAAATCAAAGCACATATTTAAAAAAAGATACAATCATTTCCTAATCAAACTGCAAATAACCACTATAGATGACAATAACAAAGGAAAAGAATAACATTTAGAATTTTGGATTGTTTACACTGACTTTTTTATATGGTTCATACTGTAGGTAGGCTATGCAATGCTGTGGGAATATGCAATATGTTGCTGCTGTGGAAATAAAGCTTTTGATTGAGGGGGAAAAACGCATTTGGTATTGTTTGGTAAATGTGGTATTTTAATTACAATTAATTGATTGATTGATTGATCATTAACATTACCGATGATCGATTCCAGAACGGGCTTACAATTTGCAACCCTAATACAAAAAAAAATCAAAGATATGAAAAGCTCTGGCTGTGTTCACACCAAGATATTTATTTTTCTCTCTGTCGCTCGATTCAACCCTTTGGAATCGCTCTGACGCTCGTCAACAGGCACAAGAAATTGACGGACATCTGGGGGCTATAACGTTACGCAATGTCATGATGTTTGTCCACCGTAGTTGTTTACAAGCTAAGCCTATCAGCGTGCTCCTAACTCAAGCTCTATACCGGTAGTACAGACTTCACTTCATGTCAGCTGTCAGCCTGTCAATCAGCTGTCAATGCGATATTTTTGCGCCACACAATAAACCAGCGGTTTGTTCCAAGCCAGTGTGATCCTTGACTCACTCTCACACGGCAGCCAATCAGCGTTGAACAGCAAGCGACTGATGCCAGCGAAATTTTGCTCAAATTGGGATATTTCATCTCGGGCGACGAGCGAATTTTCGCCCTATCGCTATGTCTCTGTCGCTCGGACGCCCAACGATTTTTCTCCCGGGCGACTATACGCTCAATCGCTCGTTTGCATTGACTTTGTATGTAAACTCGATGCCAGCGAAAAACTTTAATAGGTCGGTGTGAACGCACCTTTGAGTCCTTTGTCGTAGAACTTTCTAACTGTGTAGACATTTCCCCTCCAACTGGAGCAACTGGAAATTGAGGGTGCAAAGTGCGCAAGATTTCTACTATAAATGAACAGCTGCAGAGGAACAGTGACAACAATACAGTAGAATGATACTGTGACAAAAAATGTATTTTCCTTTCCACCGTCCAGGGAGGTCAGAGCTGTCAATGTAGTCATGCCCAACACTGACTGAGGAAACAAAACATTAACTGCAATAAAGATTCATATTTAACTGCAGGAAGAGGTGGAGCAACACTGGAGACAGGAGTGATTCAACGTCCCATTCCTGAAGTGAAACTAAAAAGTAACTAAAAGCGACAGCACTGCTGCAGTTAGAAGAGTCTCTTTCTCTCGAAAGAAAAATAAGCCTCAATTATAATCAGGCCTTTCTCAACAACACAGCAGAGTTTTAGCCGTACACAGGTGAGTACAGACAATCATATTTTACTGTTTAAACAGAGAGCAGGGACACATAATTGAGCTGTGTCCAGATGGGATGTTTTCATTTTGCACTGATAGGCCTACTTGTCAAAAACAGACAACTAGATAACTCAAAATGACTTTTGATAATATTCCAATTATCTAACTTTGATATTTTCTACTATGAATATTCAAGAAGTATGTATTACAGAATTGTTATTTCACACTTTCACTTTAGGTCTTGTGTCTAGATATGTCTGCTGCCAGCTGTCTCCTCTCTGAAGAGCAGTTTCTGTGCCCCATCTGTCTGGATGTGTTCACTGATCCAGTCTCCACACCATGTGGACACAACTTCTGCAAGAACTGTATCACTCAGCACTGGGATATCAATGCCCTGTGCCAGTGTCCCATGTGTAATAAGCTTTACGACAGAAGACCTGAGCTGCATGTCAATACTTTCATATCTGAGATGGCTACTCAGTTCAGAAATTCAGCTCAGAAGAAAGCCATCAGCTTCCCAGACCTGAGACCAATGATGGGCCAAGAGGTTTCCTGTGACGTCTGCACTGGGTCCAAACTGAAGGCCCTCAAGTCCTGCCTGGTGTGTCTGACCTCCTACTGTGAGACTCACCTGGAGCCTCATCAGACAATGACAGGTCTGAAAAGACACAAGCTGATTGATCCTGTGGAGAACCTGGAAGAGAGGATGTGTAAGAAGCATGACAGACCACTGGAGCTGTTCTGCAAGACTGGCCAGATGTGTGTTTGTCAGTTCTGCACTGAATCAGACCACAAGTCACATCGCTTTGTCCCTCTGAAGGAAGGATATGAAGGAAAGCAGGCTGAGCTGGGAAAGACAGAGGCTGAAATTCAGCAGAAGATCCAGGAGAGACGATTGAAGATTCAGGAGATCAAACACTCGGTGGAGCTCAGCAAGGAAGATGCCGACAGAGAGATAGCAGATGGTCTGCGGGTCTTCACTGCTCTGAGGCAGTGTGTGGAGAGAGGCCAGGCTGAGCACACTGAGACGATCCAAGAGAAGCAGAAAACAACCGAGAAACAGGCTGAAAGCTTCATCAAAGAGCTGGAACAGGAGATCTCTGAGCTGATGAAGAGAACTGCTGAGGTGGAGCAGCTCTCACGCACTGAAGACCACCTCCATCTCCTCCAAAGCTTCCCATCCCTGAACACTCCTCCACACACCAAGGACTGGACAGAGGTCACTGTCCACTCATCATATGAGGGGACTGTGAGGAGAGCTGTGGCTCAGCTGGAGGAGGATGTCAGGAAAGAGATGGAGAAGCTGCTTGAGGCTGAGCTGAAGAGGGTCCAGCAGTACGCAGTGGATGTGAATCTTGATCCTGATACAGCAAATCCCCATCTCATCCTGTCTGATGATGGGAAACAAGTACATGATGGTGGTGTAATGAAGAAACTCCCAGACAACCCAGAGAGATTTTCGCATTGTACCCGTGTCTTAGCAAAGCAAGGCTTCTCTTCAGGAAGATTTTACTATGAGGTTCAGGTTACAGGGAATACTTTCTGGGTTTTAGGAGTGGCCAGAGGGTCGAGCAATAGGAAGGGAGCTATCACAACAACTCCTGAGAAAGGCTACTGGACTGTGTGGTTGACTAATGGAAATAAGTACATAGCTTTAGCTGACTCTCCTGTCATCCTCTCTCTGAAAATGAAGCCTCAGAAGGTGGGGGTGTTTGTGGATTATGAGGAGGGTGTGGTCTCCTTTTATGACGTAGATGCTGCGAGTGTTATCTACTCATTTACTGGCTGCACCTTCACTGAGAAAGTCTACCCAATCTTTGGTACCAGTCTTGTGATAAAAAATGATAAAAACTCCAAACCTCTGATCATCTCGCTCACAATAACTAATCATTAGCTTTTCCACGGTATTATGCAGGAATCCTGAAGTTAAATTCAATTCCTTTTAAGACCTTTTTAAAGACTTTTTCAACGCCACTTTCGTCACATCAGTGACAGGGGTGTAAAATCACATCAAAATACATCAGAATACAATATTACATAGATTCTTTGGACAAAGATACGATATTTGCTCATATCACAAAGTCTGCCACGATACGATATCAATTCAATTCAGGGGTCTGCGATCGATATGAGATGATATCATAATGCTCATTTCACACCATCAGCACAACAGCTACAAAATGTAATACCTCTCAAATGGCGATTAAGACTTTTCAATACTTTTTAAGGGCCTTCATTTTCCCTAAATTGATTTATCAACTTTTAATAATTTTCAAGACACCACGGACCCTGTTTTCTCAGGAATTCATTCATATAATAATATAATTAAAGCTTAATTTAATCTATTCTAATCTAATAACTGGCTGGACACTAATGTCATATCGGAAATCAGAAGCATTTGCTAAAATCACTTAAACATGTCTAGATGATCAATTTACCGTAAATTCCGGACTATAAGACGCACCGGTCTATAAGCCGCGGGACCAAAATTGACTATTTTTTTCTTCTATAAGCCGCACCGGTCTATAAGCCGCGGGTGTTTTGATGTTTAATTACCATATGAAAGGGTTCGTGCACAGAGAGGAATGTCGGGAAAGCGATGGCTGTTTGGGGAAGCTCCCATTTATTAACATTTCAACAAAACAAAACAAAAGTCAGGTCACTAATCCCCAGACAAAATCACACAACAATAGGCTATATGTGCAGCAAACCTGTAACCAGAGAAGTCAAGTCACTAATCCTCGTCTTCCTCTTCTTCCTGCGTACTGAAACCACCAAAGTCCTCATCTTCAGTGTCGGACATTTCCCTTCACACCTCTCCTCTGGCATGTGGGAATCTATCAGCGAAATTGCCTGTATGTGGGGGGGGGGGGGGGGCGGCACTGCAGAGCGGGTGGGGAGTGACGTGTCGGCAAAACTCCGAATGGTGAAATAAGTTTGCTTGTTTATCCGTTCACCTGCGTCGCGTTGAAACACTTTTTACAGACTGGCTTCATTTGATGTGTCCGGGCTTGCCTTGGCTGTCGGCAACGTTGCTTAGTCCCTGTCGGCTGTGACTGAAGGAGGAGGACGGACTGTGGCCAGAGAGCGAGCAGAGAGGAGAGGGGGAAATCAGCACAGCACACACACACATGAAGCTGACATAGGCTACTGCTCTTATTATCACTGCGAAAGCTGCGTCGTGTGAATTTCTGCGTACCTTCCCCATGGTAAGTGAGTGTTGCTTCTACTGCTCGTTCTCATGCTGTCGAGAACGAGCAAAGCTTTTTTTTGGTGAAAGAATCCTCCAGGGCGCTTCTTGTTAACAGTCCGAGTGAGTGGCAGGTCGAACGTCAAAGGCACTTCATCCATATTTATGATCTGCTCCGGTTCGATGGAATATTCCTTGATCTTCCTTTGTGTGAATTCGCCGAAGTTTGTGATTTTCTCCTGGTAGTCGGGGGAGGGAGTTGATGGCCGAGTGGCCGTTTGCTTACCGTAATTACCATATGTAAGTGGTCACGCACAGAGGGGATTGTCGGGATGGCTGATGGCTGTTTGAGGAAGCTCCCATTTACCGTATTACCGTAACATTTCAACAAAACAACATAACACAACACCACCGTTGTTTATTTTTACAGTGCACACAGTGTCCGCGGTGTGGTGAAAAGAGGGCAAGAGAGGAAATTAAAACAGAAGTGGATTTATAGTTAGAAAGAGTGCTAAAAAAGAGAGATTTTTTTTTTTTTCTGAAAAAATCCATAGATAAGACGCACCGTTATATAAGCCGCAGGGGCCAAAAAACGGGAAAAAAGCCGCGGCTTATAGTCCGGAATTTACGGTAAATGTGTTTTTTATTGTCAGATCATTGTACATATTCTGAGCTTTGCATGTGGATACACTTACTGAATAAAAACAAATAGAACACACTTGTATGTCACATGACTGCTATTTACCAGATGCTTAAATTATTTAACATTTGACTGTAGCAACGCTTGAAAAATGTTATTATTCTCCTAAAAATTGGCAATTAGAGCACATAAATGAATCTGGTATATTCCACACTGATGATGAGACATCAAATCATAAGATTAGAAATGTCACCAGCTGTTCATAGCCTTTAGCCATGTCCTGAATGGTTCTCGTGCACACACTCACAATGGAAATTAGCCTCGTGCTAAATCCGGCAATTTTTACACTTTTACTATGTTCCAGGTTTTACTATCTGTTTCTGTGGTTTCTGTGTTCATTAATTTTTCACTGTCCCATCCAAATAAACGAATAAAATAAAAAATTCCCCATGTAGTGTTTATCATATAGTGAACTATATGGGGAACGATCAAACTAGTTTCAGACACTACCTCACTCTTCCTCTCCTATGGTAAACATGACTGCATTGCATTATGGTATTATGGGAGTAGCCTAATTGTAGGGTATATTCTCTGTTCACTAGAAATTGCAGTGCATTGTGGGTATTTTACAGTGGTATATAGTGAATCAAATTAACAGTTGAGAATTCGGACACAAGTACAAAATGGCCAACACTCTATAAAGTCCACTTTAATCGGGAATGGTTTCAAACAGGGCTATTGTGTGTGGACCTTTAAAATGGCCAACAGAGGGCAGCATCCACCAGCTGAAAGCACTGAGATCTAGGCAGATCTAGGCTTGTTCTGTGTAAAGGACTTGGAGATATGTTGTAATGATGAGATACAACTATTTACTTGACGTATTGAATAGAAGGCAAAACTTTCTGGCATATTTAGTCATAATAACATGAAAAATTACTTTTTAAACTTTAGATAATTTTCTGGCAACAAAATCTATTTAACAATAGCTGTCAACACAACGCAGGTTACACTAGCCTAGTGGTGTGGTGTGGAGTCACGTCATGTTAGGACATAGCAGTTGGGCTGTAATCCTCGTAACGGTAGAGAATGTGTTTGTGAAGAGTGTAAGTAAGTGTTAGTACAGGCAGTGTTGTGCATGAAGGTGCTAGAAGAGCGCCGTTCATTTCAACAAGCTCATATATTGTTGAATGGTGAGCTGATAGGCCAGCCGATAGGTTAACTGTGCCTGGCTGAGCCACGTGTAACGTATAGGGCAAGCCGACTTAATATAAGTCCAGTGTGCAATAATGATAATTGGCACGGAATGTATACTTACTCTACGTATTTTGCTTACTTAGACATATTCTACTTATTTTTGCTTCTATCGCATTTACTACTGTTATTCTATGCTATGTTGTGTTCTTATTCTGCTTAATATCGCATTTACTACTGTTTATTTTATGCTATGTGTGTTCTGTGTGCGAGCTACTGTAACTTGTCCCAATTTCCCCCCGGGGATCATTAAAGTCTTTCTGATTCTGATTGCATTGACTTTGTATGTAAACTCGATGCCAGCGAAAAACTTTAATAGGTCGGTGTGAACGCACCTTTGAGTCCTTTGTCGTAGAACTTTCTAACTGTGTAGACATTTCTCCTCCAACTGGAGCAACTGGAAATTGAGGGTGCAAAGTGCGCCAGATTTCTACTATAAATGAACAGCTGCAGAGGAACAGTGACAACAATACAGTAGAATGATACTGTGACAAAAAATGTATTTTCCTTTCCACCGTCCAGGGAGGTCAGAGCAGGGATGCACGATATGGATTTTTTCAACCGATACGATAACCGATAAATATCTGCTTCTCCTGCCGATAACCGATAATTATTATAATAAAAATATATATATATATTTTTTTTAAAGTTTTTAACCTGTATTTTATGCATACCTGGGGTTAAAAAGGGTTAGGGTAGATGTATGGATGTAGTGAGCATAGCTCTGACCTAACCAAATCTAACTGACATCACTGTGAACGCAAAACAAAGAAAACTTCTGATATATGATTGTTTTAATAAAGTACTTTATTAAAACAATTATATATTTTTGTTAATTATATATAATTGAGTGATACACATGTATCACTCAATTATAGTCAATACAAAAAGAAATGCTTTTATAGAACGGAAAGCCAAGCTGCTTAGTATGCAGATAAAACACAATGACAAAAGGCATAGTAATTTAGACTCTTATTGTCATGTTACTGATATGTTCAAATTTTGCATTGGTTCCAGTTCTCAGTGAATTGTAGCCTGGGCCCAATGAATGGGGCAGGCACTATAAACCATCTGTGTCGTTTCACTTTTTAGTACTGAAAAATGCTGCCACCAGATTAAAGAAAATACACTATGTGATGTTGACTGACTGATGCTTTTTTATGTAGCCTAAATGTGCGCGACTGCGCCTTTGTTTTCATTATTGGCTCTGTCGAGCAGCTAATGCTAACTAGCGCGGTTAGCTTAACATTAGCGAGTGGTTTTTTGGAGTTAAATACACAATCCCTGGATGTTTCATTTCGGGTAAAGGGGTTTCCATTCGTTTCTATAACTTTACGCCAGCTCTGTGTATTAAGTGCTTTTGGAGGGCTGTTTGATCACAAGCCAGACTGTAAATGTCACAGTTTGTCTGCCAAGCGGACGAGCCTGCAGGGTAGGCCGCGCTACGAGCTAATGCTAACAAAACTCGCTAACAAAAACAAACATATCCGCTGCATCATCGCCAGCTTTGGTTTAACGTAATGCCAGCTTAGAGGTTTCCCCTCCTCTCGTAACCTGTGTGGGACATGGATTGCAAATTTAAGTAGCTTTCTGATCATTCTGAAACTGAAAAACAACAACACACTGGGAGCAGCCATGTTTGCGTCGCAGCTGTGATGTCACGTGTGCGACAACAAAAGCTCAGCAGCTTCCGAGGCAAAAAATAAAACATGATTATTATCGGATAATTTATCGGAAAAAGGCCATTATCGAAATAATAAATAATGACGCATAATGGCCCGATAATTATCGTGCATCTTTATGGTCATGCCCAACACTGACTGAGGAAACAAAACATTAACTGCAATAAAGATGAATATTTAACTGCAGGAAAAGGTGGAGCAACACTGGAGAGACAGGAGTGATTCAACGTCACATTCCTGAAATGAAACTGAAAATAACTCAGAGCAACTGACAGCGCTGCAGTTAGAAGTCTCTTTCTCTCGAAAGAAAAATAAGCCTAAATTATAATCAGGCCATTCTCAACAACACAGCAGAGTTTTAGCCGTACACAGGTGAGTACAACAGACAATCATATTTTACTGTTTAAACAGAGAGCAGGGACACATAATTGAGCTGTGTCCAGACGGCATGTTTTCATTTAGCACTGATAGGCCTACTTGTCAAAAACAGACAACTAGATAACTCAAAATGACTTTTGATAATATTCCAATTATCTAACTTTGATATTTTCTGCTATGAATATTCAAGAAGTATGTATTACAGAATTGTTATTTCACACTTTCGCTTTAGGTCTCTCAGTGTGTAGATATGTCTGCCGCCAGCTGTCTCCTCTCTGAAGAGCAGTTTCTGTGCCCCATCTGTCTGGATGTGTTCACTGATCCAGTCTCCACACCATGTGGACACAACTTCTGCAAGAACTGTATCACTCAGCACTGGGATATCAATGCCCTGTGCCAGTGTCCCATGTGTAATAAGCTTTACGACAGAAGACCTGAGCTGCATGTCAATACTTTCATATCTGAGATGGCTACTCAGTTCAGACATTCAGCTCAGAAGAAAGCCATCAGCTTCCCAGACCTGAGACCAATGATGGGCCAAGAAGTTCAATGTGACGTCTGCACTGGGTCCAAACTGAAGGCCCTCAAGTCCTGCCTGGTGTGTCTGACCTCCTACTGTGAGACTCACCTGGAGCCTCATCAGAGAATCTCAGGCCTGAAAAGACACAAGCTGATCGATCCTGTGGAGAACCTGGAAGACAGGATGTGTAAGAAGCATGACCGACCACTGGAGCTGTTCTGCAAGACAGACCAGATGTGTGTTTGTCAGTTCTGCACTGAGTCAGACCACAAGTCACATCGCTTTGTCCCTCTGAAGGAAGAATATGAAGGAAAGCAGGCTGAGCTGGGAAAGACAGAGGCTGAAATTCAGCAGAAGATCCAGGAGAGACGATTGAAGATTCAGGAGATCAAACACTCAGTGGAGCTCAGCAAGGAAGATGCCGACAGAGAGATAGCAGATGGTGTGCAGGTCTTCACTGCTCTGAGGCAGTGTGTGGAGAGAGGCCAGGCTGAACTCACTGAGACGATCCAAGAGAAGCAGAAAACAACCGAGAAACAGGCTGAAGGCTTCATCAAAGAGCTGGAACAGGAGATCTCTGAGCTGATGAAGAGAACTGCTGAGGTGGAGCAGCTCTCACGCACTGAAGACCACCTCCACCTCCTCCAAAGCTTCCCATCCCTGAACACTCCTCCACACACCAAGGACTGGACAGAGGTCACTGTCCACTCATCATATGTGGGGACTGTTAGGAGAGCTGTGGCTCAGCTGGAGGAGGATGTCAGGAAAGAGATGGAGAAGCTGCTTGAGGCTGAGCTGAAGAGGGTCCAGCAGTACGCAGTGGATGTGAATCTTGATCCTGATACCGCACATCCTAGACTCATCCTGTCTGATGATGGGAAACAAGTACATCGTGGTGGTGTAAAGAAGAAACTCCCAGACAACCCAGAGAGATTTTCTGAATGCACCCGTGTCTTAGCAAAGCAAGGCTTCTCTTCAGGAAGATTTTACTACGAGGTTCAGGTTACAGGGAATACTTTCTGGGTTTTAGGAGTGGCCAGAGGGTCGAGCAATAGGAAGGGAGCTATCACAACAACTCCTGAGAAAGGCTACTGGACTGTATGGTTGAGTAATGGAAATGTGTACATAGCTTTTGCTGACTCTCCTGTCGTCCTCTCTCTGAAAACGAAGCCTCGGAAGGTGGGGGTGTTTGTGGATTATGAGGAGGGTGTGGTCTCCTTTTATGACGTAGATGCTGCGAGTGTTATCTACTCATTTACTGGCTGCACCTTCACTGAGAAAGTCTACCCAATCTTTGGTGCCAGTCTTGTGATAACAAATGATACAAACTCCAAACCTCTGATCATCTCTCCTGTCAATCACAGAGACTAATCATTAGCTTTTCCACGGTATTATGCAGGAATCAAAAGTTAAATTCAATTCCTTTTAAAGTCGAGCTGAACCCAAAAATGACTTTTCTTTTCTTTTAGTTCAAATACCTGGGTATGCAGTGCACCCATTTAATAATGTATGCAAACAAAATCACAACAATCTAATTTCTTTAGTTTTTCACACTTTTTCACATAAAAAGTTCATTTTTCAAGATTTCATTGATAACAGTAATGTATAGTTTGCTGACGTCACCTAGTACTATCAAATTTCTACCCCATTTCAACCAATCATATCACGACATGCAGCTGTCAATCAAATCTTCATTTCTGGATAATTTTCTCTTCCAAATGAAGTAGAAAATGGTGCCTAGTGCCTGTCATCTGGCAGAATTCCTATCCCATAAACTAACTACTAACTTGGCCAATTGTTAGAAACATGAACAAAAAACAAAAACTATAATCTCTAAGAATGCAAAGAAATGTAACTGGCTCGTTAAAACGCGCATTCCAGGGATATCGTATTTACAGCAGCGATAATGGCGCGCGCATCCGAGAGCTTGGTTGTCAGGGGTCGCACTTCGGAGATTCCAGGCCGACGTGCTGCACTCTCCGCTCGGCAACACGAAGGCAGCTGGCTGCCTGCGGCTCGCTGAGCTCCACTCCTCCCGTCAAAAGGCTCTTCCCGAGGGGAGCGCCACAACACACTGAATCCCACTCGATTTGGAGGCGGAACACGCCAGGATTGTCAAATAAAATCATCGACATGATACTATGACCCGCCTCTCAACCTGTCATCTTAGACAAACTATGTTTTCAGTCTGAAACGGACTCATTATGCACGTGACGAACAGGTTCAGTTCGACTTTAAGACCTTTTTAAATACTTTTTCAACGCCACTTTCGTCACATCGGTGACAGGGGTGTAAAATCACAAGTTTCATCAGAATACAATATTACATAGATTATTTGGACAACGATATTTGCTCATATCACAAAGTCAGCCACGATACGATATCGATTCAATTCAGGGGTCTGTGATCGATATGAGATGATATCATATGCTCATTTAACACCATCAGCACAATAGCTACCAAATGTAATACCTCTCAAACGGTGATTAAGACTTTTCAATACTTTTTAAAGGCCTTCATTTTCCCTAAATTGATCTATCAACTTTTAACTTTTCAAGACACCGCGGACCCTGTTTTCTCAGGAATTCATTCATATAATATAATTAAAGCTTAATTTAATCTATTCTAATCTAATAACTGGCTGCACAGTAATGTCATATCGGAAATCAGAAGCATTTGCTAAAATCACTTAAACATGTCTAGATGATCAATTTAAATGTGTTTTTTTATGTCAGATCATTGTACATATTCTGAGCTTTGCATGTTGATACACTTACTGAATAAAAACAAATAGAACACACTTGTATGTCACATGACTGCTATTTACCAGATGCTTAAATTATTTAACATTTGACTGTAGCAACGCTTGAAAAATGTTATTATTGTTCTAAAAATTGGCAATTAGAGCACAGAAATGAATCTGGTCTATTCCACACTGATGATGACGAGACATCAAATCATAAGATTAGAAATGCCACCAGCTGTTCTCAGCCTTTAGCCATGTTGTGAATTGGTCACTCATTCACTCACTCACTATTCCCCATGTAGTGTTTATCATATAGTGAACTATATGGGGAACGATCAAACTAGTTTCAGACACTACCTCACTCTTCCTCTCCTATGGTAAACACGACTGCATTATGGTACTACGCTCGTCAACAGGCACAAGACATCTGGGGGCTATAACGTTACGCAATGTCATGATGTTTGTCCACTAGGAGCCACCTCCTAACGTGAGCTCTATACCGGTAGTACAGACTTCACTTCATGTCAGCTGTCAGCCTGTCAATCAGCTGTCAATGCGGTTTGTTGCCACACAATAAACCAGCGGTTTGTTCCAAGCCAGTGTGATCCTTGACTCACTCTCACACGGCAGCCAATCAGTGTTGAACAGCGAGCGACTGATGCCAGCGAAATTTCACTCAAATTGGGATATTTCATCTCGGGCGACGATCTCTGTTGCTCGGACGCCCAGCGATTTTTCTCCCGGGCGAATGAATATATGCTCAATCGCTCGTTTGCATTGACTTTGTATGTAAACTCGATGCCAGCGAAAAACTTTAATAGGTCGGTGTGAACGCACATTTGAGTCCTTTGTCGTAGAACTTTCTAACTGTGTAGACATTTCCCCTCCAACTGGAGCAACTGGAAATTGAGGGTGCAAAGTTCGCAAGATTTCTACTATAAATGAACAGCTGCAGAGGAACAGTGACAACAATACAGTAGAATGATACTGTGACAAAAAATGTATTTTCCTTTACACCGTCCAGGGAGGTCAGAGCAGGGATGCACGATATGGATTTTTTCAACCGATACGATAACCGATAAATATCTGCTTCTCCTGCCGATAACCGATACCGATAATTATTATAATAAAAAAATATATATATATATTTTTTTTTAAGTTTTTAACCTGTATTTTATGCATACCTGGGGTTAAAAAGGGTTAGGGTAGATGTATGGATGTAGTGAGCATAGCTCTGACCTAACCAAATCTAACTGACATCACTGTGAACGCAAAACAAAGAAAACTTCTGATATAATGATTGTTTTAATAAAGTACTTTATTAAAACAATTATATATTTTTGTTAATTATATATAATTGAGTGATACACGTGTATCACTCAATTATAGTCAATACAAAAATAAAGGCTTTTATAGAACGGAAAGCCAAGCTGCTTAGTATGCAGATAATACACAATGACAAAAGGCATACTTATTGTCATGTTACTGATATGTTCAAATTTTGCATTGGTTCCAGTTCTCAGTGAATTGTAGCCTGGGCCCAATGAATGGGGCAGGCACTATAAACCATCTGTGTCGTTTCACTTTTTAGTACTGAAAAATGCTGCCACCAGATTAAAGAAAATACACTATGTGATGTTGACTGACTGATGCTTTTTATGTAGCCTAATGTGCGCGACTGCGCCTTTGTTTTCATTATTGGCTCTGTCGAGCAGCTAATGCTAACTAGCGCGGTTAGCTTAACGTTAGCGAGTGGTTTTTTGGAGTTAAATACACAATCCCTGGATGTTTCATTTTGGGTAAAGGGGTTTCCATTCGTTTCTATAAGTTTACGCCAGCTCTGTGTATTAAGTGCTTTTGGGGGGCTGTTTGATCACAAGCCACAGACTGTAAATGTCAGTTTGTCTACCAAGCGGACGAGCCTGCAGGGTAGGCCGCGCTACAAGCTAATGCTAACAAAAACAAACATATCCGCTGCATCATCGCCAGCTTTGGTTTAACGTAATGCCAGCTTAGAGGTTTCCCCTCCTCTCCTAACCTGTGTGGGACATGGATTGCAAATTAAAGTAGCTTTCTGATCATTCTGAAACTGAAAAACAACAACACACTGGGAGCAGCCATGTTTGCGTCGCAGCTGTGATGTCACGTGTGCGACAACAAAAGCTCAGCTTCTGAGGCAAAAAATAAAACATGATTATTATCGGATAATTTATCGGAAAGAGGCCATTATCGGAATAATAAATAATGACGCATAATGGCCCGATAATTATCGTGCATCCCTATTCATGCCCAACACTGACTGAGGAAACAAAACATTAACTGCAATAAAGATGAATATTTAACTGCAGGAAGAGGTGGAGCAACACTGGAGAGACCGGAGTGATTCAACGTCACATTCCTGAAATGAAACTGAAAATAACTCAGAGCAACTGACAGCACTGCTGCAGTTAGAAGTCTCTTTCTCTCGAAAGAAAAATAAGCCTCAATTATAATCAGGCCATTCTCAACAACACAGCAGAGTTTTAGCCGTACACAGGTGAGTACAGACAATCATATTTTACTGTTTAAACAGAGAGCAGCAGTGACACATAATTGAGCTGTGTCCAGATGGGATGTTTTCATTTTGCACTGATAGGCCTACTTAGGCCTACTCAAAAACAGACAACTAGATAACTCAAAATGACTTTTGATAATATTCCAATTATCTAACTTTGATATTTTCTACTATGAATATTCAAGAAGTATGTATTACAGAATTGTTATTTCACACTTTCGCTTTAGGTCTCTCAGTGTCTAGATATGTCTGCTGCCAACGGTCTCCTCTCTGAAGAGCAGTTTCTGTGCTCCATCTGTCTGGATGTGTTCACTGATCCAGTCTCCACACCATGTGGACACAACTTCTGCAAGAACTGTATCACTCAGCACTGGGATATCAATGCCCTGTGCCAGTGTCCCATGTGCCAGAAGCGTTTCAAAAGAAGACCTGAGCTGCATGTCAATACTTTCATATCTGAGATGGCTACTCAGTTCAGAAATTCAGCTCAGAAGAAAGCCATCAGCTTCCCAGACCTGAGACCAATGATGGGCCAAGAAGTTTCCTGTGACGTCTGCACTGGGTCCAAACTGAAGGCCCTCAAGTCCTGCCTGGTGTGTCTGACCTCCTACTGTGAGACTCACCTGGAGCCTCATCAGAGAATCTCAGGCCTGAAAAGACACAAGCTGATCGATCCTGTGGAGAACCTGGAAGACAGGATGTGTAAGAAGCATGACCGACCACTGGAGCTGTTCTGCAAGACAGACCAGATGTGTGTTTGTCAGTTCTGCACTGAGTCAGACCACAAGTCACATCGCTTTGTCCCTCTGAAGGAAGAATATGAAGGAAAGCAGGCTGAGCTGGGAAAGACAGAGGCTGAAATTCAGCAGAAGATCCAGGAGAGACGATTGAAGATTCAGGAGATCAAACACTCAGTGGAGCTCAGCAAGGAAGATGCCGACAGAGAGATAGCAGACGGTCTGCGGGTCTTCACTGCTCTGAGGCAGTCTGTGGAGAGAGGCCAGGCTGAACTCACTGAGACGATCCAAGAGAAGCAGAAAACAACCGAGAAACAGGCTGAAGGCTTCATCAAAGAGCTGGAACAGGAGATCTCTGAGCTGATGAAGAGAACTGCTGAGGTGGAGCAGCTCTCACGCACTGAAGACCACCTCCATCTCCTCCAAAGCTTCCCATCCCTGAACACTCCTCCACACACCAAGGACTGGACAGAGGTCACTGTCCACTCATCATATGAGGGGACTGTGAGGAGAGCTGTGGCTCAGCTGGAGGAGCATCTCAGGAAAGAGATGGAGAAGCTTTGTGCTGAGGCTGAGCTGAAGAGGGTCCAGCAGTATGCAGTGGATGTGAATCTTGATCCTGATACAGCAAATCCCCATCTCATCCTGTCTGATGATGGGAAACGAGTACATTGTCGTAGTGTAATGAAGAAACTCCCAGACAACCCAGAGAGATTTTCTTATTGTACCCGTGTCTTAGCAAAGCAGAGCTTCTCTTCAGGAAGATTTTACTACGAGGTTCAGGTTACAGGGATTACTTTCTGGGTTTTAGGAGTCGCCAGAGGGTCGAGCAATAGGAAGGGAGCTATCACAACAACTCCTGAGAAAGGCTACTGGACTGTCTGGTTGAGTAATGGAAATGAGTACATAGCTGCTGCTGACTCTCCTGTCGTCCTCTCTCTGAAAACGAAGCCTCAGAAGGTGGGGGTGTTTGTGGATTATGAGGAGGGTGTGGTCTCCTTTTATGACGTAGATGCTGCGAGTGTTATCTACTCATTTACTGGCTGCACCTTCACTGAGAAAGTCTACCCAATCTTTGGTACCGGTCATGCGATAAAAAAAGATAAAAACTCCAAACCTCTGATCATCTCTCCTGTCAATCACAGAGACTAATCATTAGCTTTTCCACAGTATTATGCAGGAATCCTGAAGTTAAATTCAATTCCTTTTAAGACCTTTTTAAAGACTTTTTCAACGCCACTTTCGTCACATCAGTGACAGGGGTGTAAAATCACATCAAAATACATCAGAATACAATATTACATAGATTCTTTGGACAAAGATACGATATTTGGCTCATATCACAAAGTCAGCCACGATACGATATCGATTCAATTCAGGGGTCTGCGATCGATATGAGATGATATCATATGCTCATTTAACACCATCAGCACAACAGCTACAAAATGTAATACCTCTCAAATGGCGATTAAGACTTTTCAATACTTTTTAAGGGCCTTTATTTTCCCTAAATTGATTTATCAACTTTTAATAATTTTCAAGACACCGCGGACCCTGTTTTCTCAGGAATTCATTCATATAATAATATAATTAAAGCTTAATTTAATCTATTCTAATCTAATAACTGGCTGGACACTAATGTCATATCGGAAATAATAAGCATTTGCTAAAATCACTTAAACATGTCTAGATGATAAATTTAAATGTGTTTTTTATTGTCAGATCATTGTACATATTCTGAGCTTTGCATGTGGATACACTTACTGAATAAAAACAAATAGAACACACTTGTATGTCACATGACTGCTATTTACCAGAATCCAGATGCTTAAATTATTTAACATTTGACTGTAGCAACGCTTGAAAAATGTTATTATTGTTCTAAAAATTGGCAATTAGAGCACAGAAATGAATCTGGTATATTCCACACTGATGATGAGACATCAAATCATAAGATTAGAAATGCCACCAGCTGTTCTTAGCCTTTAGCCATGTCCTGAATGGTTCTCGTGCACACACTCACTATTCCCCACGTAGTGTTTATCATATAGTGAACTATATGGGGAACGATCAAACTAGTTTCAGACACTACCTCACTCTTCCTCTCCTATGGTAAACACGACTGCATTGCATTATGGTATTATGGGAGTAGCCTAATTATAGGGTACATTCTCTGTTCACTAGAAATTGCAGTGCATTGTGGGTATTTTACAGTGGTATATAGTGAATCAAATTAACAGTTGAGAATTCGGACACTAGTACAAAATGGCCAAAACTCTCTGAAGTCCACTTTAATCGGGAATGGTTTCAAACAGGGCTATTGTGTGTGGACCATTGAGATAAGGGTGTGGACCTTTAAAATGGCCACCAGAGGGCAGCATCCACCAGCTGAAAGCACTTAGATCTAGGCAGATCTAGGCTTGTTCTGTGTAAAGGACTTGGAGATATGCTTGTGATGATGAGGTACAACTATTTACTTGACGTATTGATTAGAAGGCAAAACTTTCTGGCATATTTAGTCATAATAACATGCTGACCCGTGGGCACCGGAGGAGGTGCGACAGGCATCAATGCCAAGCAGGAAATACCACCTACCTGTACATTAACAGTCATAATAACATGAAAAATTACTTTTTAAACTTTAGATAATTTTCTGGCAACAAAATCTATTTAACAATAGCTGTCAACACAACGCAGGTTACACTAGCCTAGTGGTGTGGTGTGGAGTCACGTCATGTTAGGACATAGCAGTTGGGCTGTATTCCTCGTAACGGTAGAGAATGTGTTTGTGAAGAGTGTAAGTTAGTACAGGCAGTGTTGTGCATGAAGGTGCTAGAAGAGCGCCGTTCATTTCAACAAGCTCATATATTGTTGAATGGTGAGCTGAGCTCATGCCAACAGATAAAAAGATATAAACAGTATTAACAACAAAGGGTGGTAGCCTAAAAATTAGCAATTTAACTAAATATGTAGAGAATGAGCTGTACAATATGAGGAGGAATGTGCATTTCCCCGTCACACCTGGAAATGTGTGTAGTTTTAAAAACAGAATCGTCACAGGTGAATT
>NC_139643.1:25294496-25681996 GCF_964638095.1 Poromitra crassiceps | reverse complement strand
CAGTTCTTTTATCGACACTGATATTGCCTATGACGTCAAGAATTTCATTTGAATTGAGAAATATATAATCATAGTACAAAAACCTATTATATAAAAAAAATAACACTTTCTATGAAACCAGAAAATGATAACGGTCTATGCATAATTATAACTATACTTCTGTGTCTGTTATGTTTGTCCTCTGTTTGTCTCACTAACACCACCCCTCTACACCCCTGTATACTGTAGCATTAAGCCACTTTGAGTTCTAGAAATGCCTATATAAGTATCATAACATTATGCCATTATAATGGTGTAAGTATGACCATAATAGACACAGGATTAATAGAAAACATTACAAAAAAATGTATTGCGCACAAATAATGTGTTCACAAAGATACATTCTACTTAAAAGGATGCAACCAATCAGAAATCACTGTAAAAAAAATTATTTTTTAAAAATACATTTAACACCAACTTTGTAAGATGTTGGTCTTACTTGGCTCTGACAGACTGTGTGTAGTGTCTTCTGTTCACGCCGATTTCCTGCTCCACTTCCCCCAACAAGTTCTCCTGGGGAACCTTGACAGGAGTTAGAGGGCACTTGATAAACAAACACGTTTGATACATTTGTACTTTATTATACAGTATCCTCAAAATAATTCTAAGACGGATGGGAGAAAGGTGGGGGTGACTTGTCACAAATTATATACACTAAACTAAAGAACAAAAACTGCCTTACCTTATCTTTGACCGTGGTTTCTTTCTCCTCTTCTCCCTCTTCTTCCTTCTTGGCTCTCCTCTTCCTCCCTCCTTTGCCTGGGTTAGGGTTTCCATCAGAGCTCTCTTCCTTCTTGCCATTCCTCCGTTTCTTCTTCTTCACTCCTCCCTCCTCTGTCATCTCTCCGTCTGTGTTCTCCCCCTCTCTCTGCCTCTTCTTCACTCCTCCCTCCTCTGTCGTCTCTCCGTCTGTGTTCTCCCCCTCTCTCTGCCTCTTCCTCCCTCTCTTCTTTGGACCTTTGGTTTCGGGCAGAGTCTCACCGCCGTCTTCTGCCAGCGGAGGCGGCCTCGCTCCTGCCTCTATCTTTCTCTCTGTCCTTCCACGTCTCCCTTTCCCAGCGCGGCGTACGGCCGATTTTGGTGCCGCGTCAGCCTTCAACCCCTCGTCTGTTCCCAGGCCTATTGCCCCTTTTCTCTCTTCCTCTCCTTCCATTTCTCCTTCTCCTGCTGTTTTTCCTCTTTCATCTCCTCCTCTTTTCCCCTCATCCCCTTTCCCTTTCCCCCCCGCCCCTACTTCGGCTTCCTCTCCCTCTCCCCTTCTCTCCGGTTTTTTCTCTTGGTTGCCTCCTCCGGGTTTCTCCCTGTCCTCCACCTCTCCAAACACCTGACACCTCTCCAGCCAGTCTCTGTCCACCAGACTCAGCCTGCTGACCAGAGGGGGCTTGTTGCCTCCGGCGCCTCGACCTCCTAGTCCTCCTCTGAAGCCTCCACGGAATTGTGTGCCTCCTCCTCGCGGACTCCCCAAAGGTCTGACCCCTGCGTGCCCAATCGCTCCTTGTACAGTCGGTAACGTTTCAACGTTTCCTTTGAATTCTTCTGAGGCTCCTACACCTCCTCCTGATGCTCCTAGACCTCCTCCTGAGGCTCCTAGACCTCCTCCTGAGGCTCCTACACCTCCTCCTGAGGCTCCTTTACCATCTGGGGCAGACGGTGTTGGGACTAGGCCAGAGAATGTGGCTGGAGCTAAACTGGAAACATGGCGATTCCCACGAGTAATACTCGTACTAATACTATTATTATTACTGGTGCTAATACTCATGCTAATATTATTAGCATTACTATTACTGGTGCCACAGCTACTGGCAGAGTGAGCAGGTTCATCACGAGACTTGCTGGCAGATTTAAATGGTTCAAATGGTTCTTCAGGCTGCAGTGGACTGAGAGCCTGCACAGCCAGAGGCACCGGACACGTCTTAGCACTTCTGGAAAGACAAAGAAGGGTCACATGGAACCTCAATGTGTCAAATGCACATTTCTATTTTTCTAGTATTGTTTGTAAATGGTCATTTGGCTTGGCAGCTTAATGGTGGCTGTAGTACAGCTTTGGTCACGGAAATGAGCATGAAATTCAATGTGAAACGCAAAGAACTCTTCTTAAGGACACGCTGGACTTGCTTCCGGTGTTGTTGCTACGCAACGCTGGGGCCACGGGGATCACTCTCCTATGGGTTACGCCCACCGACGCCAAACTCAATACAAAAACCAGTCAGTTTTACTGTTGTCTTGCTTGTAACTAAGTGCGACTGACTGCTATAACATGACTTTAGACATTTTATGCATCGGCGGGGTCTTTTGTAATATTTGAGCTAAAACATGAAGCTCAGACCACGTCCGTGTTGATATTCATGTCTGCACTCGTTGTTTTGACTCGTGGGTTTACCCCCCAGTTCCGGGTTCCTTCCTGCCCTCCTTGCTTGCGTGATGTCAACAAAACCGTAAGAATGGGACACACAGCAAATACCTTTTTCAACTGAATTACCTTGGTGAGAAGGGGCTGGAGAGAGCCAGGCTGGCCCTGGGTCGGATGGGTGTGGTTGTGGGAGTGCCAGCTGCGGGGCTGTTCGTCTGTCCAGTCGGTCCATCTTTCCAGGACTTGAGGGGCGTGCGGCCGGGAGTCACAGATTTCTTTAATGAGATCGGTCTCTCCTGGACAAGCAAAATGAATGATAACAAAGAAGAAGGAAAAAAGAGAGATCATTGTAGCTGTGACCATTCCGCTTTCTGTCTCCCACCAAAGTCTGCCTTTGTTCACTCTCACCTTGCCGAGTGTGGCCAGGTTGCTCTTCAGCTTCATGCCATAGTACTGGGCAGAGGCCTGAAGGCTGTCTCTGTCCTGGGCGCTCAGACTGGGAGAGGACACCGGCTGATGACTGCGGTTCAGATGGGCACCCCAACAATCTGAGTCCTGAGTGGACAGACGGGAGGGAGAGAAGACAGAGCCCAACAATCTGAGTCCTGAGTGGACAGGCGGGAGGGAGAGAAGACAGAGAGGAGGGGCACAAATGTATGGATAGAGCATAGAGAGAGTGAGAGTGTGGCAGGGAGAGACAGAGAGGGAGAGAGTGTGGCAGGGAGAGAGAGGGACTCTACTAACACTCTCAGGCACTACAAAGTAATGTGAGAGCAGTAGCACAATCAAACAACTTTTGGAGTCGACAAGATCTGAAGTCGTAGAAATTCATTATTTCTCTCCAATTTCTTTCAACAAAGTTCTGGATAATTTGTTTGTGTCACCATGTCATGTTGCCTTGCTGTCATTACAAACCTATTCATACGCACAATTTAATTTTTTTTGCTTAACCATCACACACACACACCTTCCCACACAGTACCTTCTGGGCTGTGTTGGTCTCAGCTGCGGAGCTGTGCTGTTCAGTGCGCCTGTTGGTTCCACCTGTACTGCCGCTGTTCTCTTTGGCTTGTTTCAAACTGCGGTACTCCTTATACAGCTCTCCAATGCAAATACACACAAGTTAGTGCAACACACAAGTTACTTAGTGCAACACACGAGTTATTGCAAGGTCTGAACAGGCCCAATGTTATTTTCCTGTATCCCTAAAATGATCATTTCATGCTACAGAAGTTTTAGGTAGAGAAGTGGTTAGGGTTTATCTATGTTGTAATTTATGAACTGTACTCACTCTTAGTCTCTTCGGGGGCTTGGTCAATGTCATCCTGAAAGAGAAATGTCATGTACTAAATGTAATGTAGTATTCCATTTTTCTTGATCAAATTGGGAACAAACTGACAGTAAGCTGTCCTTTGCAATTGCATGTGTGTCCTGTGGACAGAGTAAACAGACAACGAATGCAAAAGAAGAGTACAATCAAATCTAAATGATACATTTTATGAAATATGTGAAGACATGAAAAGTGCAGTGTGTGCAGCAGAGTCTAACAACAAGCTCATTCATTGCATTGTTGTCATAGACTGTGCTCCATAGTTGATTGCTCTATTGCTGACAAAAATGTGTTATTGTAAGTCCAAAGCGTCTGCCAAATGACGTAATGTAATGTAATTGTCCAACAGGCAACACATCAGCCTGCTTTGTTCAATGATGGGTAGACATAACATGCATTACACTGGTCCTTATTTCCTTACAGACCGAGTGTGATTTAAATCTATTACTGCTTCATAATAGGTTCCAGTTGCCTTATATTTGTGGTTGTTGTATGTTTGTTGTATTTTTATAAATTATGTTCACTTTAGACTAACGTCAGACTAGAATAGCACTAACGTCAATATTCTTCTGTTGTTCCAATGATGCTAACGTTAGTCGGGCTAATCACCTTGTTGGGTTTCCTTTGGTGTTGTTGGACAAACCCCTGCTCCCAGTTTTTCAGAAGAATCTTGACTTCATTGTAGCGATCCATGTCTGCAGCGTCGCTTCTCTCCTATCGAGTCGCTGACAGCTTGTCCTTGGCTTTACTTTGGCAGCTTCACTCATTCACTTGTAACGTTATATTCCTGGCATAACGCTGGACTTAGCCAGGAGTTCGTTTAGCGGCTACTGCTTCTGGTCAAAGTTAGCTAAGCGACACATTTCTAGTGTGTAACAACTGTGACCACTGTGAAGAGAGAGCTCTGCGTGCATGGACTTCCGCAGTGTGTTGTTTACGATTTTCGCGCGCTGCAAAAATGGCAGTGTTGCCAGGTTCTGTCTTCTATCCCCCTACCCGGCCAAAGAACTTTTATGGAAAGAACTGAAAGCTCCATATTGCCCCATTGCAACATCAGCGCCCAGCAGCCTCCGCCATTTTTTATTTTTGGAAGCGTGACAGCGCCAAAAGAACCTCGCACAGGCTCGCAGTGGTCAGCTGCGGTAGCGCGGGCCCCTATAATCAGCCTCTCTAAACAGTAACTCAACGGGAGAACACTCTAAATTTCGTGGATTCACATCTTTTCTGGGCGTACTGCAAATCTTGACTGAAGTGGTGTAGTGCAGGGATGTAAAACAACAACCATATTGTGGAAACTAAGCAAAATGTTTCGTTTTCTTTGTTTAGTTTTTTCAAGATAAATAGCTAATGCGGCTGTCGTCCACTCCGTCAGAAGTGTGTTGCCGTGGTTTTAACCTCGGGTCCTTTGCATTTACTATTTATCTTGAAAAAACTAAAAGAAAAAAAAGAAAAATGTTGCTTAGTTTCCACAATATGGTTGTTGTTTTACATCCCTGCACTACACCACTTCAATCAAGATTTACAGTACGCCCAGAAAAGATGTGAATCCACGAAATTTAGAGTGTTCTCCCGTTGAGTTACTGTTTAGAGAGGCTGATTATAGGGGCCCGCGCTACCGCAGCTGACCACTGCGAGGCGCATTCTGTTTCCAAAAATGGCCGGAGTTTCGTCTCTTTCCTTCCATGCTCTTTGACCCGGCTTCTTGTTCTTGTTCTTGTTCTTGTTCTTGTTCTTCTGTTTGGTGTAACGGCGGTTGGCATCCGAAATGTTGCATTACCGCCTCCTTCTGGATCAATCCATCCATTGTTCTTCTTCTTCTTCTGTTTCCCCTATCCGGCTGTGTAAAGTGTGGTTCTCACAGTCTATGGTTTTACGTCAAGGATCTCTACTGACACAAATTAGACCACGACCCCCCAGATAGCCTATTGATTGTTGAATAGAAAAGTATTAGTATTCCCCTTTTTGCTGGGGACCCCCTGGCTGGAACAGAACTGATCCCAACAAACCAAATGTGGGACAGTGATATGATTGTGTGGGACAATGTGAGACACGTTACCAATGCTGAGAGGTGTTAGACCCACTATCGTAACAACATCCCACAAACGTAATAAACCACAAATGTAATACAAATCTGCAGCTTTCATTGTAACAATGCCACTAATGTAATACGTTTCGCACAAATGTAATAGCAGTTGCCTACTACCACAAATGTAATACGTAATTTCCCACAGGGATTTGTTATGTTTGCAGGATTCACATTTTCTTCCCACATATTCTTGTCCTTTATGATTCTTGCCTGTTTAGACTGATCAAGTGTTGTTGCAATTAAACGCGATCATATTCATTCCAGATTCATTCCATGTTTTATTACAAGCCAAGTGTAAATTATAGTTGCTGCTCAGCAGTGTTGGGGCTGTATTTTGAGGAGGAGGAAGAAGAAGAAGAGGAGAAAGAGGAAGACGAGGAGTAACAGGAGGAGGACAAATGAGAAATACATTAGGGTCCGTCAGCAGAACTGCCCGGACCATCATTATCATTAAAACATCTTGAAATTTGTCTGGAAATTAGACATAAAGTAATCCAAGTCATGTTTTAGCTTTTATCATTTCAGAAACTGGAATTAATGTTAAAGTGACCTTTTTTTAAGGATTACCAAGAGGTGTAAATTGTTTAGGAAACTTTTTTAGAAAACGTTTTTGAATGGAGAAAGCTTTTCTGTAGATTTTCCACAACACAGGGCAACACAACACATAAATAATGTCCACTCTTGAAATGTTACAAGAGAAAAATAATCCACTTTATACATATTCTGTAGTCGAGTGTTCTTGCACATTGAACTTCCATCTTCCATTTGTGTGTACAGTCAATAGCAGTCTCATCCAAGGGTCCAAGCTGCTGTGAAGGTCGGTCATATAGAGCAGGAGTTCCCAACCTTTTTTGTGCCAAGGACCGGTAGATACATGGAAAAAAAAAGTTGCGGACCAGTTGTCAATTTTAATGGTTTTAGTTACATATATATTTACTCACCAGGGGCCTGTACCACGAAACAAGATTACTGGCTTAGCGAGGTAACTTCAGGTTTAACCCTAGTTTTGCCATACCACGACGCTAGATAACTTCTTATCGAGATAGATCACCATAGCAACTTATGCTCTATGGCTAACCTGCTTTGTAGCAGGTTAAGTTCAGAGGATAAGATCAAAACCCACGAAAGACCCACCTGCTTACCAATCAGCTCTCTGGAAACAGCGAGTCACCATTCATATGGTCCCCATATGAAAAATACATTGCATTCAAATGAAAAAGAAAAAAGAAAAGAAAAGGCTCCTGTTGAATTAATCAAGGACTAAAGCCTTGCACTTGTTGCAGGCTACATTTAAATTAAGCCCTACTTACCACTTTGGAATATGTTTTTATATATTAATTTTTGTGCTCTCAAGTAGCCTAGATACGTTGTTTGACC
This sequence comes from Poromitra crassiceps, assembly GCF_964638095.1. Lineage (NCBI taxonomy): Eukaryota > Metazoa > Chordata > Actinopteri > Beryciformes > Melamphaidae > Poromitra > Poromitra crassiceps. The sequence continues at coordinate 25,674,814 of NC_139643.1, read as the reverse complement.
CCGCCGATCAATTGCAGCTGAATGGTGAGTGGAGAAATATCACTAAACTAAACCGGCATAAAAAGGTTACATAAACATCTCCAAAGCGCACAGTGCCGTGTGCGCAACGGAGCTGAGACTGACGTTGGGTTGGAAATGGTCACATGTTAGAATAGCCTACTACATCTAAGCAATTTAATATGGGATCGCCTGCACACAGGCGATCCCATATTAAGATGATTCATATCTAGGCTACTCCTGCTACTTCTGCATTCTTTTTTTTATTGATTAGCCTATAGGAATTATTAAATCAGTGCGACTAAACACATCATGAGATCATTATTATTCATTGAGCCTAAATGGTCTATACATACGGATTTTGGACTGAGATTACACATTGCTTCCACTCGCAAAAAAAGACATGCCGGTTTTATTGAGTTTATTGAGAGTGAATTGAGCTGCTGTAGATAGCCTACGTGGAGGCAGAAACCGCTCTTAAAAGAAATTACTGATGTGGATAAAAGTGGTAACTTTAGGCAGTCATTCGGGAACAGACTAATAATATCCAACGCAGATTTTTTATTTGCGGTTTCAATGAATGAGGAAATAGGCGTGTCTGGCGCTGTAGAAGTTGGAGCAGTCCATATTGCATTGTGATTGGCAGTTGTTAAAAACCACGCCTCTTTTGCGGGCACAAGCTCATGTGCACGGGCATTTTCATGTGCATGAGCTCTCGGCTTGATTATTAAATCCTGGTTCCACTTAACGAGTTCCAAACTCGTCTCGTAGTATCACTTAACCAGGATCGCAATTATCTGGTTTAGTCAAACCAGATCAAGGGACAGATCCTGGATCTTCATATCCAACATTCGTGGTATAGCCTACAGGTGGCCACAAAGGGTAAATAACAGCCTTTTGTGTTGTACTGTATGTAGCGTATACAGTATTTATGTTTTTGTTTTAACTACAAACATAAATAAACGTCAACTTGAAACTATGTTTCAACTACCACACACAGCCTATAATATTATAGCCTATGTTTATTTAAAAAAAAAGAAAATAAATTTGACCGGCTCGCGGCCCAGTACCAAATGCGTTGCGGCCCGGTTCCGGTCCGTGGCCCGGTGGTTGGGGACCACTGGGTTCAGTCTCAGTCAAACTGCTGTGAAGGTCGGTCATATAGAGGTTCAGTCTCATCCAAGCTGCTGTGAAGGTACTGTAGGTCATATAGAGTTTCAGCGAGTGGAGAGCGAGCACAAACTGGCCCAAATATAGACCCTTGAGATGGGTCTGATGCACAGTTCAGTTCCTAATGCAACCTCAAGACCCCTCCACACACTGGTCACCGTGGAGATCAGAGTGATTCAGAGAAATGATAAGTAAGTAATAGACTAGTAGTAATGATAGTAATTATGTCATATTACAATAAATAATAAATGGTAAGTAAGTATGTATTCAGTTGAGCATGAAGACCCATACGGAAGAGGCATATATACACATATATGGACATACATCCGACACAAGGTCCACATATATGTCACATACATGTACATGTATGCACTTTGCATACAAACCCACCTGAGATATATGTATATATATGTGAGGATCATATATGTGATCCAAATATAAATTGACATATATGATCATATAGGCAATTAACATATATGAGTACTCCCATACATGTGATCATATATGCTCATGTAAGTAATGGACATATAGGATTATTCTAGCATATGTTTAGATATATGTACATATAAGCAATTAACATATAAGAATATTTCTACATATTTCCGCATATATGCAAATACAAGCAACACACATATATGTTATTCTCTTGCATATCAATATATGTGTGCATATGAGCATTAAACATATATGATTATTATTACGTATGTCAACATATATGCTCATATAATCAATTAACATATGCGGATGTTCGCATACATGTAATCATATATGTTTGTGTAAGCATTGAACATATAGGGTTAAACTTACATATGTCTACACATATGTGCATATCAGCAATTAACATATAAGAATTTACTTACATATGTAAGCATGTATGCTCATATAAGCAATTAACATATATGAGTATTCTCATACATGTGATCATATATGTTAATGCAAGTAATGGACATACAGGGTTATTCTTGCATATGTTTAGATATATGTACATATAAGCAATTAACATATAAGAATATTTCTACATATTTCCGCATATATGCAAATGCAAGCAACACACATATATGTTATTCTCTTGCATATCAAAATATGTGTGCATATGAGCATTAAACATATATGATTATTATTACGTATGTCAACATATATGCTCATATAATCAATTCACATATGCGGATGTTCGCATACATGTAATCATATGTTTGTGTAAGCATTGAACATATAGGGTTAAACTTACATATGCCTACATATATGTGCATATCAGCAATTACCATATAAGAATTTACTTACATATGTAAGCATGTATGCTCATATAAGCAATTAACATATATGAGTACTCCCATACATGTGATCATATATGCTCATGTAAGTAATGGACATATAGGGTTATTCTTGCATATGTTTAGATATATGTACATATAAGCAATTAACATATAATAATATTTCTACATATTTCCGCATATATGCAAATACAAGCAACACACATATCTGTTATTCTCTTGCATATCAAAATATGTGTGCATATAAGCATTACACATATATGATTATTATTACGTATGTCAACATATATGCTCATATAATCAATTAACATATGCGGATGTTCGCATACATGTAATCATATATGTTTGTGTAAGCATTGAACATATAGGGCTAAACTTACATATGTCTACACATATGTGCATATCAGCAATTAACATATAAGAATGTACTTACATATGTAAGCATGTATGCTCATATAAGCAATTAACATATATGAGTATTCTCATACATGTGATCATATATGTGCATGCAAGTAATGGGCATACAGGGTTATTCTTGCATATGTTTAGATATATGTACATATAAGCAATTAACATATACGAATATTTCTACATATTTCCGCATATATGCAAATACAAGCAACACACATATATGTTATTCTCTTGCATATCAACATATGTGTGCATATAAGCATTAAACATATGATTATTATTACGTATGTCAACATATATGCTCATATAATCAATTAACATATGCGGATGTTCGCATACATGTAATCATATATGTTTGTGTAAGCATTGAACATATAGGGTTAAACTTACATATGTCTACACATATGTGCATATCAGCAATTAACATATAAGAATTTACTTACATATGTAAGCATGTATGCTCATATAAGCAATTAACATATATGAGTATTGTCATACATGTGATCATATATGTTCATGCAAGTAATGGACATACAGGGTTATTCTATTATGTTTAGATATATGTACATATAAGCAATTAACATATTAAGAATGTTTCTACATATTTCTGCGTATATGCAAATACAAGCAACACACATATATGTTATTCTCTTGCATATCAAAATATGTGTGCATTTAAGCATTAAACATATATGATTATTATTACGTATGTCAACATATATGCTCATATAATCAATTAACATATGCGGATGTTCGCATACATGTAATCATATATGTTTGTGTAAGCATTGAACATATAGCGTTAAACTTACATATGTCTACACATATGTGCATATCAGCAATTAACATATAAGAATTTACTTACATATGTAAGCATGTATGCTCATATAAGCAATTAACATATATGAGTATTCTCATACATGTGATCATATATGTGCATGCAAGTAATGGACATACAGGGTTATTATTGCATATGTTTAGATATATGTACATATAAGCAATTAACATATAAGAATATTTCTACATATTTCCGCATATATGCAAATGCAAGCAACACACATATATGTTATTCTCTTGCATATCAAAATATGTGTGCATATAAGCATTAAACATATATGATTATTATTACGTATGTCAACATATATGCTCATATAATCAATTAACATATGCGGATGTTCGCATACATGTAATCATATATGTTTGTGTAAGCATTGAACATATAGGGTTAAACTTACATATGCCTACATATATGTGCATATCAGCAATTACCATATAAGAATTTACTTATTATGTAAGCATGTATGCTCATATAAGCAATTAACATATATGAGTATTGTCATACTTGTGATCATATATGTTCATGCAAGTAATGGAGATACAAGGTTATTCTATTATGTTTAGATATATGTACATATAAGCAATTAACATATAAGAATGTTTCTAGATATTTCTGCGTATATGCAAATACAAGCAACACACATATATGTTATTCTCTTGCATATCAAAATATGTGTGCATTTAAGCATTAAACATATATGATTATTATTACGTATGTCAACATATATGCTCATATAATCAATTAACATATGCGGATGTTCGCATACATGTAATCATATATGTTTGTGTAAGCATTGAACATATAGGGTTAAACTTACATATGTCTACATATATGTGCATATCAGCAATTAACATATAAGAATTTACTTACATATGCAAGCATGTTTGCTCATATAAGCAATTAACATATGAGTATTCTCATACATGTGATCATATATGTTCATACAAGTAATGGACATACAGGGTTATTCTCGCATATGTTTAGATATATGTACATATAAGCAATTAACATATAAGAATATTTCTACATATTTCCGCATATATGCAAATACAAGCAACACACATATATGTTATTCTCTTCCATATCAAAATATGTGTTCGTATAAGCATTAAACATATATGATTACTATTATGTATGTCAACATATATGCTCATATAATCAGTTAACATATGCGGATATTCTCATACATGTAATCATATATGTTTGTGTACGCATTGAACATATAGGGTTAAACTTACATATGTCTACATATATGTGTATATCAGCATTTAACATAGAAGACTTTACTTACATATGTCTACATATATGTGTATATCAGCAATTAACATGACTTTACTGACATATGTCAGCAGGTATGCTCATATAAGCAATTAACATATATGAGTATTCTCATACATGTGATCATCTATGTTCATGTAAGTAATCCAGGGTGCAGCAGAGAGACTGGTTGGAGGGGGCGTGAACATTTCTCCAGAATTTGCATGTAAGTCCCATGATGCATTTGGGGCAGAGATTAGGGATCTAATATGGTTAATAACTCCACAGGATTAAATTTATGAAGCTTTTAAATTATATATTTGGAATCAGCTTTACGATGAGCTTCTAAATCATATATAATATATAATGTTTACACTAAAACCATAATATAGACTGTGGGGCATTTTAATGACTCCACTGTCAAAAAACCCTTATTTTTCAATCTCATGCACACTGGACAAACCTTGAAAATATCCAGTAGTGCTGGAAGTCTTGCACAAAACTAACCATTTTCATGGTGGGTTTCACTTCTGAGATGTTGTTCAATCAAAAATAATTTGGAAAATTACATCTCTTTTAATGAAGAGATATGTGTTTTGATTCCATACATGTTCATATATTGTGATATATATGCACATATATCCTGGATATATAGGTGGATATATGTCGAATAGAGATAAATACATACAGTTATACACAGGTAATAGTCATATATGTTCATATAAAATAAAACATATATGTATGTATAGTTATTATTCATATATAGTTTTATATGTATTAACCATATATGCCCGTATAGTGTCAATGCATACAAATGTACATATAATTAATTGCCATATGTGTCCATATACAATCTATACATGTATGCACATATATAATTATATAGGACAAACATATATGGACCATATATGAAACGTTCCAATTCCATACATGTTCATATATTGTGATATATATGCACATATATGCACATCTATCCTGGATATATAGGTGGATATATGTCGAATACAGATAAATACATACAGTTATACACAGGTAATAGTATTATATGTTCATATAAAATAAAACATATGCATGTATAGTTATTATTCATATATAGTTATATATGTATTAACCATATATGCCCGTATACTGTCAATGCATACAAATGTACATATAATGAATTGCCATATGTGTCCATATACAATCTATACATGTATGCACATATATAATTATAAAGGACAAACATATATGGACCATATATGAAACGTTCCAATTCCATACATGTTCATATATTGTGATATATATGCACATATATGCACGCATATCCTGGATATATAGGTGGATATATGTCGAATACAGGTAAATACATACAGTTATACACAGGTAATAGTCATATATGTTCATATAAAATAAAACATATATGTATGTATAGTTATTATTCATATATAGTTTTATATGTATTAAGCATATATGTCCGTATAGTGTCAATGCATACAAATGTACATATAATTAATTACCATATGTGCCCATATACAATCTATACATGTATGCACATATATAATTATATAGGACTAACATATATGGACCATATATGAAACGTTCCAATTCCATACATGTTCATATATTGTGATACATATGCACATATATGCACATATATCCTGGATATATATGTGGATATATGTCGAATACTTATATGAACATATACTACATGTATGTTTACTACATATATGTGTATATATGCCTCTTCCGTATGGGGAGCTTACACTTTGTCCATCCTTAAATTATAGATAATTTCATCTCTCTCTCTCTCTCTCTCTCTCTCTCTCTCTCTCTCTCTCTAAAAAAAAGACAAAAATGTGGGCATAGCCGTAGGGAGCAAAGACAGTGACAGGTTAACCTGCACTTGACCCATGTGTGCCACAGTTTGATTGACAGCAAACACAGCCCCGTGATGACAAGCCTTCCCTGCTTTCTTCACAGCCATTGGATAAAAGCCAGATTTGAGAAACGCCTCCGTCCTGCAGTGGCTTGACTTTTGAAAACTAGAGCCAATCAAAATGCGGGACATCGTCTCAATGTGTGGGATGCGGGACAAGAGATAAAAATGCTGTCCAGTGCCACACAAAGCGGGACACCTGGTCACCTGGGTTAGTTGTAACAACACTTGGGGTAAAAAAGTAACACCTAAAATCATAAACTGGATCCAAACCATTCCAACTACAATTTGTTGTTTATTCATGGTAAACAAATAAAGCAACACACAGACCTTTTGGCACCATCTTCTATTAACTTACAGCTGTGTAATGGTGTTGGCAGCAGTCTCACCTGTGTGTGTGTGTGTGTGTGTGTGTGTGTGTGTGTGTGTGTGTGTGTGTGTGTGTGTGTGCATGTGCGTGTGCGTGTGCGTGTGCGTGCGTGTGCGTGCGTGTGTGCGTGCGTGCGTGCGTGTGAGTGTGAGTGAGAGAGAGAGAGCGAGAGAGAATGTGCATCTCTTCCTCTTGACAATAGGTTAGGTTAACACTGTGGCTGTCCTGGTTATTCCAGGACTGCATCATGTCAACTTACAGCCAGGCACGTGCACACATAGACATGAAAGGGGGCTTGAGCCCCTGCCTTTTTTTCAGTCTGTAAAAAGTGCCTTTTTTTTTTTTTTTTTTATCATAATACATTTTTCATTTTCATTCCAACAACACATGAACAAAACAAACAGCTCAGACACATGAAAAAATAAAATAAAAAGTGCCCTTTCCTGACCATGAATGCATTTCTAATGGTGCTTTGTATGGAAATTGCCCTTTCCATGCCGTCACTGAAGGCAGCATTCAAAGAGAAATGCCTTTTCCGAGCTCTCTTGGCCTTGAATGCACCATTTGTAATAGGCCTCTGCATGGAGCAGTGTTTTTCTAAACCACCCCTGAAGGCACCAACCCAAAAATGAACCCAAAAATGAATGAATAAATAAATACATAAATAAATAAACCACCCAATAAATAAATAACCAAAATATAGGGAACAAATGCAGAATTGTTGCTCTTGAAAATATTTTTTACTTTACACTATTGGAAAGGGATGTTGTGTTGTTGAATCAGCAAAAAATAAAAAAAATTCTAATACACCTTATCTAAATCTTCTGTCTTGCTTTTTAGAATTATGGTTAAAATGCATGGTATATTACAAGCCTCACTCAGTATCGTTCAATGTTTCTGCCTGTGTTGCTATCTGTTGTAGTACAACAACCTAAAGGGAGAAAAGGAGCATAAATGCTTAAATGATTTCACAACAGTATTGCAACAGCATGCAACTTTTATATACTAATATTATTCAGTTATGGAGTTATTTTTCCGTGACAAGTCTCATCCTAAAATGAGATATTCCTCTAAATCTGGTTAAAATCGGAATATTTAAAATGAGTTATACCCCTAAATTGGCCTTCAAATTGCCTCAAATTTCCGCCCTCCGGACGGCGGCTGTAGTGCCCTTTTATGAATTTGAGCCCCTGCCCCTCTAATGTTCTCTGCACGTCCCTGCTTACAGCGATAGTTGAAGCTGCACAGCTAGCTGATGTGGAACTTATCAGCATACTTCTGTAGCCTATGTGTTAGCAGCCGCGACAGCGTGTGGCGGGGATTCTTTCCACCTTGTGAGTCTGTGTGTCATCATGGCAAAATGTGGTCCTGGAGACATGTATTCTAGTCGGAACTACCACAGAAGCTGTTTTGAGTACTTTGCCAAGGCGGGTATTTATATGTCTGTGGACATCAGATTTTGTCAATGTGAGTGTCACAACTGTGCGAGATGCAGTCATGAATCTTTACACGTGTGTAGTTGAGATCATGACGACGGCTGAGCTCGAAATTTTTTGGGTGTGATCCGCGCAAGGGTAGGGGGTAGGAAGCAGGCTAGGGGCATTTGGTGCCACTCCACCCCCGCTACTCTCCCCGCCTCAATGTACGCCCCGGGAACCATGTGTATAATTCCGATCACATTGAAGGCGGAGTTTGAAAATGGGTGTGTTAAGGTTCCTCCTTGGTGGCAACTAAGAGTTTGAGCTTAAAGGAACACTCCGCCAATTTTCAACCAGCTTTGTATCATTACAAAATCAGTAGTATATTACAGAACAGTTTTGCAGACATTTATTTAGTTTGACAGTTATTGAGAGTTCATTTGAGTTAGGTTGATGGACCAGTGATGTCATTCATGCACAAATGACATCATTGGTCCACAACTTTATTCAAATCAACTCTCAATAACTCAAACTAAATGAATGTCTGCAAACTGTTTACTGTTTTCAGATATGTGTGAAATATGTGCAAAAATAAATCAGCATTGTTTTTCGGTGAAGTATCCCTTTAAGTTAAGGTATTGGTCTTGTTAAATAAGAAAAACTTTCTCTGAAATTGAAAACTTCACTCCCAGTAGAAAACAGTTGGGAATTGAACCCAGGTTGTTGCAGTTGAAGGTAAATGTATCCGGCTGTTCTCTACTGCCTGTTTCTAGTTGTGTCTCCTTCATGTACAGTAATCCATTCCTGGTGGGAAAACCACCAGGTAAAAGCTATACAGTATATTGTGTCCCTGTGGTGGCAGGAGATATTAAAAGTTGGAGGGAAACTTGTGAGGGGAAAATGAATATGTGGCGTCTCTTATGAGTGAACAAGCGCACTGCAGCAGCTCAAGGTGCTTGGTGGTGCTGAGCCTCCTGTGCACAGCGGGGGGTTATGCAGCGTGAACAGCAGCACCTGTGTGTCTGCTCTCCACACACCACGTCTTCATCAACAGCTTCTTCACCTCCTCTAACCCTCCTCCTCCTCCTCCTCCTCCTGATTCTGGACATGCAACATGTTTGCGACGCTGCCGACATAAAGTGTCTCTCTTCCTGAATCTCTGCAGCCACGCCCCCCGGCTTCATTAGCCAGTCTAATGATATGCACAGGAAAGTAGGTTATGTATTGTTTTCATACCTCTATTTTACCATGGACTTGTGTGGTTTATATCTTTTGTTATGCCTCCGCTGGCGATAATCAGGTCGGAGGCATTATGGATCCGGGTTGTCCGTCCGTCCATCCGTCCGTCCGTACCGGTGCGGTCATTCTAGTTCTTTTTATTGTTGATTGTTCTATTTTGTTTATTTGATGTTATGTGTTACCGTATGTCCTGATTTATAAGACCAGGCCATGTTGGAAATAAGTGTTCACACTTTTACATGTCTAGTTCTTGGATTTTGTTCTGCTATATCCATAAATAAAATCAATCAATCAATTTGTTGAACATTATAGCCAATGTTTCTCTGGTCATAAGAACAGAAAAGAAAAAAGGCAGTTGGTTCCTTGTTTTCTGCACACACATGAATCACAACAAGTCCTCTATAAAATATTTAAAAGGATACTTATTCTAAAAGATTGTTATAAAAAATATATATATACTCTTCCAACATCTGTAAAATCAGAATCTGAATTGTCTTTATTGCCAAGTAAGTACTGAGCAATTAAATCGTTTCTCAGTCTCACCTGTGTAGACTATCATGTGTGACTTCAACTCTTCTTTACGACCAAAACCTTTACCACAGACTGAGCAACTAAATTGTTTCTCACCTGTGTGGACTATCAAGATTCAAGATTTTTATTGTCACTCCATGGTACAAGTATCACGTGTGAAATTCTTGTGCTGTGGACTCCGTTTACGACATAGTACAAATAGGCAACAAGCAATGAGCAATAGGCAATAAGAATCATGTGTCTTTTCAAGTCCTTTTTATCACCATATCTTTTACCACATTCTGAGCAACTAAATTGTTTCTTCCCAAGAACTTCACTGTTTTTCTGTGAGTCTAAACCTGACTGAGTGTTACGACCCAGTCTAGGGTTTAGGCCGCAGCAAGGACGTTCACACAGAAACCAAGATAAATTGTACAAAAATACTTTACTTTGATTAAAAACAGTTACAGGGTATGTTCCTTTTCACTGGTACACTTAACACAATTTAACATAAAGACAGACATTATAATTACCTTAACTTAACAGACACCAACCAGAACCAAATACAAACAAAAGTGAACATGGGTTTCCATGTGAGCAGACCGATGAGAGCGGAGCCCCTGTCGCCTCCACTCTGCTGTTCAACTGTCCGTCCTCCACATTTGTAGAGGAGCAGTGGCTGATCTTCTCCAATCAGCCACCATCAGCAACAGCCTTGTAGAATGACTTCTCTCCTTGATGAAGCAACCAGCATGCAGACACCTAGAACACAGCCAATCAGTCACACAGCACAAACACACTGACATGCACCAGGCTCCCATCAGTCAATCAGGCATGCAGATGAAGAAAAGAAAATACAGAGGATCCCAGTAGGTTACAGGGAATAAAGTCACCTATGACCCCCAGGGTCATAACACTGAGGTCCACTAGTTTCCCTCCATTCACCATCACTGTCTTCAGTCTCAGGATCAGGAGAGTCTGAAGTCTTGTCATCACTAGCTGGTTGTAAACTACTAGGTGGATCGAAGTTCTTGGCTGGTTCTCCACAATCCTCTCCACCAGCTTCGGTTTTCATCTGTTCAGTTGAGCTGCTGGCTAGAGGCTTTGCCTCTCTGTTCTCCTCAGTTTGGCTTTGATGAAGCTGTGAGGACTGAGGTTTCCTCATCTCCATTCTTCACAGAAACAGTAGAGAATGGGAACTTGGTGATATCAGCCTCTTTCAGCCTGTGAAGCTGCTCTCCCTCCTGACTGATCCAGAGTTCCTCCTGTTCCTCTTTAATGTGTGGGGGCTCTGGGTCCTCCTGACTGGTCCAGAGTTCCTCCTGTTCCGCTTTAATGTGTGGGTGCTCTGTACAACTACAGTAGGCTACATACTTGCATACATAAACACTCCATCACAGATAGCAATTAAATGTTTACTCTCTTGTGTGGACTATCATGTGTCTCTTCAAGTGTTGGTTATAAGCAAAACATTTACCACAGACTGAGCACATAAATTGTTTCTCACCTGTGTGGACTATCATGTGTCTCTTCAAGTGTTGGTTATAAGCAAAACATTTACCACAGACTGAGCACATAAATTGTTTCTCTCCTGTGTGGACTATCATGTGTCTCTTCAAGTGTCCTTTTTGCCCAAAACATTTACCACAGACTGAGCAATTAAATTGTTTCTCTCCTGTGTGGACTATCATGTGTAACTTCAAGTTTCCTTTATGATCAAAACATTTACCACAGACTGAGCAATTCAATAGTTTCTCACCTGTGTGGACTATCATGTGTCTCTTCAAGTGTCCTCCTTGATCACCAAAACATTTACCACAGACTGTGCAAATATTTTTTCTCTCTCCTGAGTGTTCAGGTTCAGAAGAGTCTGAAGTCTTGTCATCACTAGCTGGTTGTAAACAACTAGCTGGATCTAAGTTCCTGGCTGGGTCTGATACTCCACAGTCCTTTCCACCTGCTTCTGTTTTCATATGTTCAGTTGAGCAGCTGGCTAGAGGCCCTGCCTCTCTGTTCTCCTCAGTTTGGCTTTGATGAAGCTGTGAGGACTGTGGCTTCTCTTCTTCATCTTGACTCTTCACAGGGACAGCAGAGAATGGGACCTTGGTGATATCAGCCTCCTCCAGCCCTTGAGGCTGCACTCCATCCTGACTGATCCAGAGTTCCTCCTGTTCCTCTTTAATGTGTGTGGGCTCTGGGTCCTCCTGATTGGTCCAGAGTTCCTCCTGTTCCTCTTTAATGTGTGGGGGCTCTGGGTCCTCCTGATTGGTCCAGAGTTCCTCCTGTTCCTCTTTAATGTGTGGTGGCTCTGGGTCCTCCTGAAGCTGCTCTCCCTCCTGACTGGTCCAGAGTTCCTCCTGTTCCTCTTTAATGTGTGGGGGCTCTGGGCCCTCCTGGTCCAGACTGGAGCTCCACTCCTGCTGCTCAGTGGGAGCCTCTTCTTTAATGACTAACAGCTCCTGGAGGTCTGGAGGCAAGGCTTCTCTGTGCAGCTTCTGGACTTTAGACATTTTTATTTTCACACAGTGACAGGAACTTTTCCTCCTGAACTATTACTGACAAATGTTCCAATAGCTTCACAGCTAACGTTAGCTTCACAGCTAAGCTAAACCAATCGCTGAGAGAGGATCGAGCTTCTTCTTCCCCTCAGAGTTAAACAGAGCCCTGGTTCCAGTTTATATATATTCGTGATAATATCATCCACAGATACAAGTCTTGTGTTTGTAAATTAAACTTCTGAAGTACCAAGGATATAATACCAGGAAAAAATAATACATTACTGCTACTCCTTTATTGTCCTGTATGTGAATGAATCAGGGAGCTGGGGCTCTGTGTCTGTCTGTTCCACTGATGACATCATCAGTGATGTCATAAATTCACAGTGATGACTTCATCAGTGATGTCATAAATTGTGACATCATCACTGATGCACACATACACACACACACACACACACACACACACACACACACACACGCACACAAGAGACAGACAGGCACACACATGCACACACAAACACACACACAAGAGACAGACACATCAGCCATGCAGAGATGCCTAGTGATAATAATGTTGTTCAAGAGGGAGAGAGAGGGAAAAAAATGTTACACTTCTTCTTCTTCTTCCCTAATTAATCACGGATCGCAACAACGTGTATAGGTGCATACATACCGCCACCTACTGTACCGGTGCCGGTATAGAAACTGTCGCCCTACCGGATGTGGTTGGGGTCCTGCGACTACAGATTAAGGTTTACAGAGTGCTTATGGAGTTATTAATGTAGCAGAATTGTAGTTGCAGAATTGTAGATTTTTTTCTCTCCCACAAACACAACACAACAGTTACTCCTTCTGAAATTCTTCATTACAGGTGCCCAAAACCTATTATACAAATCACAAATCAAGAAACCCATACACTCACATTTTTGCACTAACTGCTGCAGTGAATTTGGTGCAAAACACATTCACATACCTGTATAAAATAATGTGAACATTTGCACATCCGCAGGTCAGGATTTGACTGTCAATGAGAGTTGTATACCTGTAAATATTTTCTCACAAATATGTTTTTTTTCTTGGATATTTTTAGGCCAAACTGGCTTTGTTTTCTTATTTCCTTCTTGTTTCTGTTGTATTGTGTGCTTTGTACAGATTGTTATTTGGTTTTCTGAGGTAGAATAAGTCCTTCTAGGCTTTCCTGTCTCTACCTGCATAATATTATCTTGTTTGTATTTTGTTTTTAATCCATTTCTGTTATTTCTGTTATTGTGTGCAAATAAACAAAACAAAAATGTTGGCTGGCTTTTCTAGAATAATGGTTTACTGCAATTGACAGCACGCTTTCATGTCACAAAAATCAATACGGCCAGACAAAGTATTACAACCCTAGAACGGGTTGTCCATCCAATATGGCTCAGGATAAAGGAGATCAGTGGGGAGATTGTTTGATTGCCGTTTTAAAATGAAGGTGCACATTCAAACCCACATGCTCCGGCAACTGTTGGTGCCCTCTATGATAGCTAGCCATGTGTTTTTCACACTTGAGAGAGGCCCCTTTTCATTCATTCCACCCCTCTTCTAAGAGAAGCACTTCAGCCCATCAAGAAATGCACCACAATGACACGTCACATGACACATGACATTTCTCTGCTGGCGTTGTACATGTACAAAACATCTTCCTGCTGCACAGGAAGTGTGTTTTTTTACTTTTAAAGGGGAGCTAAGCCCCCAGAATTCAATACAACAACTGGAAGAAGCAGTGTGAAATACAATTCAAATAATAAAGGCAACTGATACAAATATATTCAATTCATATTTACAGATTTATTACATATAAAAGAGACATACAAAGATACAAACACCATAAAAAATGGTGGAACTTTTTTTTTCAGACTCCAATCTACAAACGCATGAAGATAGTGGGAAATCTGCTGCTGCTTCTTCACCAGTGACTTGCAGTATGACTGCTCTTCTGACACCTTCCGCTTGTTGTTCTTTGGGGCCTCCAACTCCATCAACTCTAATAATGGTGGAACACGACAAAGAAAAAAGAAAAAAAAGAAAATGTGTCCAAGAGTTTGATTGATCACAGACGGACGTTTCGTCGTCTGGCAGTGACCTGCCTCCTTGAGGCAGCTGGCTCGGGGTGTTTCGGGGGGGGAGGCGGTGTGTTTCGGGGGCAGGCAGTGCGGTTTCCTGGTAGCTTCTTCTTGCGGGGTCTCTTTGCCCGGGGTGGAGTGTTTTCGTCCCTAGGGCTGAGAGGACGCTTGGCTGAGGGACGGGACACAGGGCTTGGCGTTGGCGTGGACGGGGAGAAGCACAGGCCCCGGGGAGGACAGCAGATCACCGGCTGTTGAAGAGGGGGGAAAATACAATTCAGATTAGATTAGATTTCACTTTATTGTCGGACAAAGTGCGAAATTTGTCCCAAGACACTTTCCCATAATTACAAAAACATTGAAACAAACAACAGTACGACAAAGTGCTACAACATGTATGACATCATCAGAACTTATAAGGATGCAGACATTACAGGAATGGGAAAACAAAAGTGGCTGCAGTGCCTCAAGAATAAGAATAAAAGGCGTGGTCTAGGTAGAAAACCAATGTAGGAGCACATGTGCACTTTGCTCTGAAATAAAAAAAATCATATTTCCCCCGGTGGCAAATGTTCACCATAGAGGCCTCGTTACTTACAGAATCTTGTCCTGTGTTGTTGGACACCAGTGGGGCGCTGAGCAAGCTGGCCATTGCCGGAGTCATCCCAGAGTGCTTCTGTGGGTGAAGAGCCATCCCAGAGTGCTTCTGTGGATGAAGATGGGACGTTGTCAGACAAACATTAAGCAAGGGTATTTTGTGAGCAAAATAATACAATACGACTATATATATATACTATATAAATTATATATATATATATACTATAGACTATAAATATACGACTAGGGTCACTAAGCACCTCAATGTCGTCATCCGGCACGTCCAGGAAGCAGTCGTCCTCATCGTGGTCCAGAGGGCTGGTGAGGCAGAAGCCTCTCAGATGCATGGGAAGAGGGGAGAGCTGGACAGGAAGAAACAGAAGAGGGTTAGATATTTCAGAGAGATCTGCTGGCTATTGTAAGTCCGGCTGTTTCCAGGTCTATGTGTGAGTATGTACTGTGTGGCTGATCATTTGCAAGAAAATGTCTTATACATTCACATTTTACTTTTTGATCAAGTTTTTTTTCCGGATTTTCTCCCATTTTCTCCATAAGTGTACTTGGCCAATTCCCCCCCTGCTGTCCCACATATTAATGCAATGCTCCACCTCCTCTGCCGATCTGGGGAGAGGCATAGACTAGCACATGCTTCCTCCGATACATGTGCAGTTGCCAGCCGCTTCCGTTCACCTGACAGCGAGGAGCTTCACCGGCAGGACATAGCGTGCGGGAGGATCGCGCTATTCCCCCTAGCTCCGCTTCCCCCCCGAACAGGTGGCCCGACTGACCAGAGGAGGCGCTGGTGCAGGGACCAGGACTCTATACCCCACCGGCTTCCCACACGCAGACACGGCCAATTGTGTCTGTAGGAAGTAACGTCTGACCAAGCAGGAAGTACCACTGCCGGGAACTGAAGCCAGATCTCTTGCATCTACACTAACCCAGACATGGTCTTGTACATTTATTGTGCTTGGTGATCAAATGTGATTCTTATCCGTGTGTGTGAAGGCAGGAGTTGACGTACCGTGAGGGCCGCTGCTGCGAAAGCAGTGTCTCCGCTGTTGAAGGAGGGCATGCAGCGCCGCGGCACCGTCTTGGTTGGTTTCTTGAAAGCAAAGCTCTCCTGTAAACTGGTGTGTTTCAGGGGGGACGGCAGTGTGTTTCGGGCGAAGGCAGTGCTGTTTAGTGGTCCCTTCTGGAGGCGTCTGGACTGCTCCGTCTTGCTGCGCTCGCCGGCCCAGGTGCGACTCTTGAGACGAAACGTCCTCAGGTCCTCTCTGAAATCTTCGTGATGCATGGGACGATATGACTCCGGCTCGCATCGAGACTGCAGGCGAAAAGGAGACAGATATTCAGACGACCGAACAACAAGCTGTGTTCAAACTACAATAAGGTCAAAACAAATGTGAATTTTTTGGGGCTCAGGATTCCTATGAAAATACCCCCCACCCCCAAAATAAATAAATAAATAAATAAAATGAAATTAAACATGCCCCCAGGGTAGAAATATGGAGAAAAAGGTGGCATTCTAATGCACGTGCTCCATAAATCATGTTATCTGCCCAGCCATCTGGGCAGATAACACTTATGACATCACTCACCCAGCCTGCTGCTGTACAGCACTGCTGTTCTGAATGAATGAGCCCAGCCTGAGACCAGATCATCATAGCAGTGCTGTACAGCAGCCAGGCTGGCAGTGATGTCATAAGTGTTATATGCCAGTTATATGTCAGTTGCTTTTTACAAAAACCAGTCTAGATGCAGCCATGTGTGAAAAAGAGAGAGAATCCTATTGCTACATACCAGTCCCACACATTTATGCAACGTGGTCTCCAACCTGCACCATGCTCTTTAAAGTATGCAACTGAAGTCCGACAAAATGAGAAACAGATTTGGAAACACAAACCTGAAAACGAGGGAAGAATTCTTTGTATCCTCCCTTGAGGATGTAGAGTTCGGGGTAGTGGAGATTGGGGTAATCGTTCATGTTGCGGTCGCTCTCTCTGACGAAGCGGCACATGCGCGGGCCGCGCTCCGAGGAGAACTCGCAGTGGAAGACGATGAGGACGCGTCTGTCTGGGGAGGACGCCGTGACGGGTACTCTGAGGAGGTAGTCTTCCACCTGCTGCTCCTGGTGTAGGTTCACAGCTCCCTGAGACAACAACAACAACAGCTACTTTACTCACAATGTACAGGAAGTTATCTGATGACATTGGTGCACAGGCGTCAAAACAGAGTCAACACTCAGTAACAAATAACAGGGGGAACAGGACCTCAGACCCAGTAGACTAGAATAATATAGAGATGGTCATACACTTCAATGTACAGCCACTACATGAAGTGGTTAAATACAATGCCAATCTGGGCACAGTCTGACACCTCATAAGACAGACGGCTGATCATATTTGGAAGTTCTGGTGTATAGGGCGGTTGCCCCCGGCAACACTTCCACTTCCATGGGCCGGGTATGGGTATTGGCAAGGACCTCACGACACGATACGTATCAAGATACATGGGTCGCGATACGATTGTATCACGATACATTGTGATACAATATATTGCAATATATTGCAATACTCTACACAATTTACGAAAAAAAAGAAAAGAAAAAAAAAGAGCTAAAAATACAACACACTGTGTACCACCCAGGTAGTGTAATAATATGTACATCACTTTATATTGATAACTTAGTGGACAAATTGAGTGCAAACTACTGAGTGTTGAGTGTGTTACTGAACGCACTGAAATCAAAAGTATTCTTATTGTGTCACTGAACACACTGTTCAGATATCGATATGGGAAATATCGATACAGTATCGCGTAAAAATGTCTAAATGCCTTTTCAGAAGCCTTTCCATCCTACCAAGACATTCCGGCACGAGACAGTCAAAACAAAATCGATTTTTACACCAGTCCTATACTTAAGCAATATATCACGAGAGCAAGTGTGTTGTGGTGAATATATCCTGCTGATAAACTGTTATCCCACGAGGCCGCAGGCCGAGTGGGATAACAGTTTATCAGCAGGATATATTCCACAACACACGCTGCTCGAGTGCTATATTGCTTTTATAAAACGGTTTCCAAGTATGATAATATAATAATAATAATAATACTATAAGTCCGACTCCGACTGGCATGTCATTCTGATAGAGTCAGTTGAAACACTACTGTAAGGCGGGACCGCAAGAACATGCGGGTGATTTGATTGGATCGTTCTGGAGACTGAAGTTGACATTGGCCAATCCTGGCGCTTTCTGAGTAGCTGAGATTTTTCTGGAAACCCCGACAGGCAGCTCGAGCCGCAGCGCTGCATTCTCAGCGCTTGTTGAGAAGCTGAATGCTCTCTGCAAAGCTGACACCAACTAACGTTACGGGGTTAAATGCGGAGTTAAATGCGGGGTTAACAGCCTTTCTTTTGCAAAGAAGACATTAGCCCGCATCTATTCTTGTACAAAACATCATTTTCTGCGAAGTATTAGTAAAGTTATAAGCGAAGATCGATTCACAAGGATCTGACAGCTGTCTCCGCCATTTGTTTTTTTTTAAACCAAAGGCTTTTAGTAAGAGAGTTGCCATGGCAACCAATAACCGAGTCCAATAACCCATGGCCATGGGTTATTGGACTCGGTTATTGGATTTATACAATGGCTGTGAACCAATCAGATTGCTTGATTTGAGAGAGCCGTTTTATAATATAGTCTTATAGTATAGAGGCGGACATGTTGGCAGACGCTCACCTTGATGTGTCCGCCCTCAAACTCGTAGGGGTAGCGACAGTCGATGACGATCACGCGTTCCACGAGCTGACTGAACTGTCCGCTCAGAGCTGCCACCATCTGAGGACCACAGAGGGGACACTTTAATGTCACGTTTGAAATACTGCAATTCATTCAATACAGAATAAAAGACCGATCAAACAAAACAGAAATAGACAAATACTCTACTCACCGTCTCTGGGGTAATGTACTTGAGGTCCACATGTTTACCGTTCACTGTGGGAAGTACGAAAGGCTGAAGGAGAGGGGAATAGGGTTAGGAAAGTAATTATTTGATGCAATTTAGTTATTAGGGCATGAAACACAGCTGAAACAATAGGAGGATCTTATAAGCACACGATGGAATTGCATTTTTTTTTTTTTTACAGTGCACCTGAACGCAATATGCAAGATACCCGCTGAATAAGTGTCCAAATGTTCATGTCATTCTGGCCAATACTCTACTTCTGTTATAACATTTCAGTCTGGAATATGGAATATCTTTCAATAATCTTTATGACTAAAAGGCTAAAAGTAATCTCATGTGTAAGAAATGACTGTTCTACAGTCATTTCTTGCGGCCCTGGGGCCTAGAGTCTAGAGCACACATGGGCAAAATGCGGCCCCAGGGCCGGACTCAAAGAAAAACAAAACGCCCCCAAAAACTCAATAAAAGGCAGAATTATGTTAATAAATCTGATCTGCTACAGCCATTGGATTTGTATCACTATTATATCAGGAGATTAACAAGAAATTACCAATCACAACGGGAGAGAGGGTTAAAAATAGGGAGACTCCCGCGAAAATCAGGAGTGTTGGCAGGTATAATCTCCAATGTGTGGCCCTTTGCTTACTTGATGTAACTCAGTATGGCCCTCAGGATTTTTTTTTTGCCCACCCCTGCCTTATAAGCCTTACCTTGGTGAAATCTCCTATCAGGTCTTCTTCATCGCTGTCATCACCGTCCAGCGGCGTGTCAATCTCCATCTGACAGGACTGAAGGTCTGACGTGGACCTCTGGAGCGGAGAGCAGCCCTGGATAAAGAAGAGAAATTACTTTTTAAAGAGACTAGAAAGCTTGAATAATGCACTAACAAACTAGGTTTTGCAGTGGTTCTCAACGTGGGGGTCGCGAGATTATTTTGGGGGGGGTCGCAGGGTGATTGTCAAAAGAGAGAGAAAAAAATCTCCCATCATTATTAAAGCTCCCATACCAAATGGCTTAATGTATTATAAAGCTATATCAAGTATAAAAACTATTCCAGTGAGTGAGTGAAATCAGTGTGTGAATGCATGCCATGCGCACTGTCATTGGGTTGGGTTGTGGCGGGAGAGGGGGGGGGGGGGGTGTAAACGTGACACAGTAACAAGGTGTTTTCAGCAGGGATACTGTGAATTGTCTGTGTGTGGACGTGTGTTACAGATCTACCTGCTTGCGTGACTGTCCTTCCTCTATGAAGCCGGTTTGCGTCTCAGTTTTCTCCACCTCTCTCTCTGCATTCTCAGGCAGGACCATCTCAAAGTGGTTCTTGGGAAGAGGGCGTGACATCAGGCTCTGCTTCAGCTGCTCCAGGCTCTCCCTCTGCTGTGTTTCAGAGACAGACGGTGGTTCTTCATTTGTGACTTCATTCTCCTCTTTAGCATTGGCAGGCGGTGTGTTTCGGGGGCAGGCAGTGCGGTTTCCTGGTAGCTTCTTCTTGCGGGGTCTCTTTGCCCGGGGTGGAGTGTTTTCGTCCCTAGGGCTGAGAGGACGCTTGGCTGAGGGACGGGACACAGGGCTTGGCGTTGGCGTGGACGGGGAGAAGCACAGGCCCCGGGGAGGACAGCAGATCACCGGCTGTTGAAGAGGGGGGAAAATACAATTCAGATTAGATTAGATTTCACTTTATTGTCGGACAAAGTGCGAAATTTGTCCCAAGACACTTTCCCATAATTACAAAAACATTGAAACAAACAACAGTACGACAAAGTGCTACAACATGTATGACATCATCAGAACTTATAAGGATGCAGACATTACAGGAATGGGAAAACAAAAGTGGCTGCAGTGCCTCAAGAATAAGAATAAAAGGCGTGGTCTAGGTAGAAAACCAATGTAGGAGCACATGTGCACTTTGCTCTGAAATAAAAAAAATCATATTTCCCCCGGTGGCAAATGTTCACCATAGAGGCCTCGTTACTTACAGAATCGTGTCCTGTGTTGTTGGACACCAGTGGGGCGCTGAGCAAGCTGGCCATTCCCGGAGTCATCCCAGAGTGCTTCTGTGGGTGAAGAGCCATCCCAGAGTGCTTCTGTGGATGAAGATGGGACGTTGTCAGACAAACATTAAGCAAGGGTATTTTGTGAGCAAAATAATACAATACGACTATATATATATACTATATAAATTATATATATATATATACTATAGACTATAAATATACGACTAGGGTCACTAAGCACCTCAATGTCGTCATCCGGCACGTCCAGGAAGCAGTCGTCCTCATCGTGGTCCAGAGGGCTGGTGAGGCAGAAGCCTCTCAGATGCATGGGAAGAGGGGAGAGCTGGACAGGAAGAAACAGAAGAGGGTTAGACTCCCAGGAAAAGATATTTGAGAGAGATCTGCTGGCTATTGTAAGTCCGGCTGTTTCCAGGTCCATGTGTGAGTATGTACTGTGTGGCTGATCATTTGCAAGAAAATGTCTCACACATTCACATTTTACTTTTTGATCAAGTTTTTTTTCCGGATTTTCTCCCATTTTCTCCATAATTGTACTTGGCCAATTCCCCCCCTGCTGTCCCACATATTAATGCGATGCTCCACCTCATCTGCCGATCTGGGGAGAGGCATAGACTAGCACATGCTTCCTCCGATACATGTGCAGTTGCCAGCCGCTTCCGTTCACCTGACAGCGAGGAGCTTCACCGGCAGGACATAGCGTGCGGGAGGATCGCGCTATTCCCCCCAGCTCCGATCCCCCCCGAACAGGTGGCCCGACTGGCCAGAGGAGGCGCTGTTGCAGGGACCAGGACTCTATACCCCCCCGGCTTCCCACCCGCAGACACGGCCAATTGTGTCTGTAGGAACGTCTGACCAAGCAGGAAGTACCACTGCCGGGAACTGAAGCCAGATCTCTTGCATCTACACTAACCCAGACATGGTCTTGTACATTTATTGTGCTTGGTGATCAAATGTGATTCTTATCCGTGTGTGTGAAGGCAGGAGTTGACGTACCGTGAGGGCCGCTGCTGCGAAAGCAGTGTCTCCGCTGTTGAAGGAGGGCATGCGGCGCCGCGACACCGTCTTGGTTGGTTTCTTGAAAGCAAAGCTCTCCTGTAAACTGGTGTGTTTCAGGGGGGACGGCAGTGCGTTTCGGGCGAAGGCAGTGCAGTTTAGTGGTCCCTTCTGGAGGCGTCTGGACTGCTCCGTCTTGCTGCGCTCGCCGGCCCAGGTGCGACTCTTGAGACGAAACGTCCTCAGGTCCTCTTTGAAATCTTCGTGATGCATGGGACGATATGACTCCGGCTCGCATCGAGACTGCAGGCGAGAAGGAGACAGATATTCAGACGACCGAACAACAAGCTGTGTTCAAACTACAATAAGGTCAAAACAAATGTGAATTTTTGGGGCTCAGGATTCCTATGAAAATACCCCCCACCCCCCAAAATAAATAAATAAATAAAATGAAATTAAACATGCCCCCAGGGCAGAAATATGGAGAAAAAGGTGGCATTCTAATGCACGTGCTCCATAAATCATGTTATCTGCCCAGCCATCTGGGCAGATAACACTTATGACATCACTCACCCAGCCTGCTGCTGTACAGCACTGCTGTTCTGAATGAATGAGCCCAGCCTGAGACCAGATCATCATAGCAGTGCTGTACAGCAGCCAGGCTGGCAGTGATGTCATAAGTGTTATATGCCAGTTATATGTCAGTTGCTTTTTACAAAAACCAGTCTAGATGCAGCCATGTGTGAAAAAGAGAGAGAATCCTATTGCTACATACCAGTCCCACACATGAATGCAACGTGGTCTCCAACCTGCACCATGCTCTTTAAAGTATGCAACTGAAGTCCTTCGACAAAATGAGAAACAGATTTGGAAACACAAACCTGAAAACGAGGGAAGAATTCTTTGTATCCTCCCTTGAGGATGTAGAGTTCGGGGTAGTGGAGATCGGGGTAATCGTTCATGTTGCGGTCGCTCTCTCTGACGAAGCGGCACATGCGCGGGCCGCGCTCCGAGGAGAACTCGCAGTGGAAGACGATGAGGACGCGTCTGTCTGGGGAGGACGCCGTGACGGGTACTCTGAGGAGGTAGTCTTCCACCTGCTGCTCCTGGTGTAGGTTCACAGCTCCCTGAGACAACAACAACAACAGCTACTTTACTCACAATGTACAGGAAGTTATCTGATGACATTGGTGCACAGGCGTCAAAACAGAGTCAACACTCAGTAACAAATAACAGGGGGAACAGGACCTCAGACCCAGTAGACTAGAATAATATAGAGATGGTCATACACTTCAATGTACAGCCACTACATGAAGTGGTTAAATACAATGCCAATCTGGGCACAGTCTGACACCTCATAAGACAGACGGCTGATCATATTTGGGGAGTTCTGGTGTAGGGCCCCCGGCAACACTTCCACTTCCATGGGCCGGGTATGGGTATTGGCAAGGACCTCACGATACGATACGTATCAAGATACATGGGTCGCGATACGATTGTATCACGATACATTGTGATACAATATATTGCAATATATTGCAATACTCTACACAATTTACGAAAAAAAAGAAAAGAAAAAAAAAGAGCTAAAAATACAACACACTGTGTACCACCCAGGTAGTGTAATAATAATGTACATCACTTTATATTGATAACTTAGTGGACAAATTGAGTGCAAACTACTGAGAGTTGAGTGTGTTACTGAACGCACTGAAATCAAAAGTATTCTTATTGTGTCACTGAACACACTGTTCAGATATCGATATGGGAAATATCGATACAGTATCGCATAAAAAATGTCTAAATGCCTTTTCAGAAGCCTTTCCATCCTACCAAGACATTCCAGCACGAGACGAGACAGTCAAAACAAAATCGATTTTCACACCAGTCCTTTACTATAGTCTTATAGTATAGAGGCGGACATGTTGGCAGACGCTCACCTTGATGTGTCCGCCCTCAAACTCGTAGGGGTAGCGACAGTCGATGACGATCACGCGTTCCACGAGCTGACTGAACTGTCCGCTCAGAGCTGCCACCATCTGAGGACCACAGAGGGGACACTTTAATGTCCGTTTGAAATACTGCAATTCATTCAATACAGAATAAAAGACCGATCAAACAAAACAGAAATAGACAAATACTCTACTCACCGTCTCTGGGGTAATGTACTTGAGGTCCACATGTTTACCGCCCACTGTGGGAAGTACGAAAGGCTGAAGGAGAGGGGAATAGGGTTAGGAAAGTAATTATTTGATGCAATTTAGTTATTAGGGCATGAAACACAGCTGAAACAATAGAAGGATCTTATAAGCACACATGCGGCCTGCGATGGAATTGCATTCTCTTTTTTTTTTACAGTGCACCTGAACGCAACATGCAAGATACCCGCTGAATAAGTGTCCAAATGTTCATGTCATTCTGGCCAATACTCTACTTCTGTTATAACATTTCAGTCTGGAATATGGAATATCTTTCAATAATCTTTATGACTAAAAGTAATCTCATGTGTAAGAAATGACTGTTCTACAGTCATTTCTTGCGGCCCTGGGGCCTAGAGTCTAGAGCACACATGGGCAAAATGCGGCCCCAGGGCCGGACTCAAAGAAAAACGAAACGCCCCCAAAAACTCAATAAAAGGCAGAATTATGTTAATAAATCTGATCTGCTACAGCCATTGGATTTGTATCACTATTATATCAGGAGATTAACAAGAAGTTACCAATCACAACGGGAGAGAGGGTTAAAAATAGGGAGACTCCCGCGAAAATCAGGAGTGTTGGCAGGTATAATCTCCAATGTGTGGCCCTTTGCTTACTTGATGTAAGTCAGTATGGCCCTCAGGATTTTTTTTTTGCCCACCCCTGCCTTATAAGCCTTACCTTGGTGAAATCTCCTATCAGGTCTTCTTCATCGCTGTCATCACCGTCCAGCTGCGTGTCAATCTCCATCTGACAGGACTGAAGGTCTGACGTGGACCTCTGGAGCGGAGAGCAGCCCTGGATAAAGAAGAGAAATTACTTTTTAAAGAGACTAGAAAGCTTGAATAATGCACTAACAAACTAGGTTTTGCAGTGGTTCTCAACCTGGGGGTCGCGAGATTATTTTGGGGGGGGTCACAGGGTGATTGTCAAAAGAGAGAGAAAAAAATCTCCCATCATTATTAAAGCTCCCATACCAAATGGCTTAATGTATTATAAAGCTATATCAAGTATAAAAACTATTCCAGTGAGTGAGTGAAATCAGTGTGTGAATGCATGCCATGCGCACTGTCATTGGGTTGGGTTGTGGCGGGAGAGAGGGGGGGGGGGGTGTAAACGTGACACAGTAACAAGGTGTTTTCAGCAGGGATACTGTGAATTGTCTGTGTGTGGGCGTGTGTTACAGATCTACCTGCTTGCGTGACTGTCCTTCCTCTACGAAGCCGCTTTGCGTCTCAGTTTTCTCCACCTCTCTGTCCGCATTCTCAGGCAGGACCATCTCAAAGTGGTTCTTGGGAAGAGGGCGTGACATCAGGCTCTGCTTCAGCTGCTCCAGGCTCTCCCTCTGCTGTGTTTCAGAGACAGACGGTGGTTCTTCATTTGTGACTTCATTCTCCTCTTTAGCATTGGCATTTCTTAAGTGTGTGTAGTTAGTGTGTACTCCAAGGGTGTGCGTATTTACCATGCTTTTGGCGTATGCAGGGTCAGTCAGCTGCTCTTCACTGTTAATATTCAGTTTGTCTCTCAGTGGCGTGCGGCCGCGGATCAACCATGGGGTCGTGGCCCCGCGTAGGGTCATCGCCCCTCTGTTCTGCGCTTCCTAAAATAAATAAACAAACAAATTAATTAATATACAGAGATAGACAGAGGGACACAAACAGACAATAAGGCAGAGTGGGAGTTAGTATCGATCTAGTGATGTGTATAGAGACACTGCATGAAATAGGCCACGCCCATCACGGGGGAAAAACTCCGTTCATTTCCACACACCAGCGTCATTTTTCTTGAATTAAACATAGCTAAAAGCTGTTGTGTGGTGAGCTGCGCAGACGACAAATGTAAAAAATCGCCCGTTAAAGTTTGTTTGTACTCCTGAGCAAAACAAGTAAGCCATTGAGAATTGGCGAGAATGTGGCTCTAGCTGTCAAGGAAGTATGTTGGAGTGTTCATCTTCCGTATATACGATCTTTTTGTGCAACACGCAACCATGCACGCGACATAGGAGAACGCCAGGATTGGAGGGGGGGTTTCTGTTTTCCCCTGTCTTCGGCGTGGTTTCTGAATGATGACGCATTATGCAGTGTCTCTATGCAGACAAGGTATACAGTGTGTATTATAACATTTCAAGTTTTAATCCAGCCTTTACTATAAGGGAAGTCCCCCAGACTCTGGAACGACCTACCAGAGGAAATCAAAAGACCAAAGTCCTACTGCTGTTTCTGTTGTGTGTGCCGCCTCAATTACCTTATGTTGTCTTATCAAAATTGGGTTTTCTTTTGCACGGTTTGTATCATTTTATCCTGTCTTGCTTTATTAGACACTGGACTAGCACACACACACACACACACACACACACACACACACACACACACACACACACACACACACACACACACACACACACACACACCTAATTTACCTGCTGGCCACAGAATTAAAAAACAAACAGCTTGAGATCCAAAACTAGCAGCTAGGTTCACTTTAGGCATGTTCACATGCAACACGCTTTTATCTTTAACAAGCTGCAGCGTAGAAACAACATTGGCGTTTAAATAGCAAGCAATCTGGGAACCCATCGGTTAAAAAACAACAAAACAAGTCGAAGGTCTGTTTCGAGAGATTAAAAAGCAAGTAACTCCTGCTCCCAGCTAGCCCTCCCGTGAGCTAGCCGCGCACCGCTAGCCTACACACAAACGTTAGATTTGCCCCTTTCACACACAAACGTTAGATTTGCCCCTTTTCAATTGTTTCACAAACAAGTTCCAAAAGGGGCATAAAGCCCTAAACATTTGCGCCTGACTCACCTGCTGATAAGTGTACCAAGATGGTGCTGTGACTACACCTGCTTTACTTCCTGCTAAACACACCTTGAGACCTAACAAGCTAACGCTAAGCTACTGATGTTTTCAGACATGATAGACATTAAAAATATGAATCAGGGACCCCGTTGTGGACCCCGAGCCGAGCACTTCCGGTAGGGCGATCCTAACGGCTCGTCTCCGTGTACTACCCACTGGTACTACCCCTCCCCCCCCACACACACACCCCAACACACACACATAAGCGAGCCGAGTCGACATTAACGTACTTCTCTCGTTCTCTGGGTAGTCGACACAACAAGCTTAACGTTTCGAGAACGTTATTGTTGCTAAATACCCATCACAACTGCTCATGTTTAAGTCCTAACTAGCCACCAGTCTGCCGTTAGCTTTTCAGTTAAATGTCCGTCGTGCCGCAAAAGGCTGTCTTGTCCAGCGTTCAGCAGTAACTAACCACTGATATGAGGGGTAGCCAAGTTAGCTTGTCATACAGATTCCCAGTGTTATCCAAGACGAACACCTGTTCAGTCTTTGAGAAATACTTGACAAAATAAAGTGAGAAAAACAAATAAAACGTGTCTCTTCCTTACCTGCTGCTCCATATGGTCCAAATCACGTTGATACACGAAAGTAATGCAGGCACACAAAATGCAGGTGAGCTGTTAGCTACGCGTCTGGCTCTCATGAAACTGAAATCCAAATGAGCTGGGCAGCGCTTTTCGTTTGAACCAAACGCTCATTCGTCACGCCCACTTCGCGCAGGCGCAACGACAGATGCGCATGTCGGGGGTAGAAAGAGAGAGTACGCGCAGCCCTGGAAAGTACCGTGACGCGTGATTTCTATTCGCACATAGGATAAGCAATAACCACGCCCTGTGGCGCCGGGATTGGCCAGGAGCAACACTGGAGGGCACGTTGCCCCTTTCGGAACTGCTAAGCTAGGTGAGCAGTTCCGAAAGGGGCAAGAGGGCACGCAGCCCAGCGATTTCATGAACCAACTGAATAGCTCTGGTATGTAGGTTTAGCAGTTGGATGGCAGAATCGAAAAGCTGAAGGTCTGTTTTACAGAATCCCGTCAACTCGCACTCCTTTCAATGCTAACCGCAGGCATCTTTGGTTGCAAACCTTAGAAGAAGCGATTGGAACGTCGGCATAATTAAAAATGCCTGACTTTGCAGTGCTCATTTCATATCATTGTTAGCACACACACATGTTGCAGTGCACACACGTGCTGATGCTGATGATCGGTGTGTTCCAGTACCACCAGAGGGCCTACACAGCAAGGATCTATGACATGTCTACCTCCAGGTCCGGCTCCGGTCAGTATCGGTCAGTATGCAAGGCCTACCTAAACTCATAAAAAAGTTTGGATTTGGCTTTCTTTTTTCTTTCTTTGCCCCCCATGTTTCTGATGTAAATCAAATAATAATAATAATAATAATAATAATAATAATAATAATAATAATAATAATAATAATAATAGTAATAGTAACAAATACCCTGAATATTCAATACAGGCATGCACATATACTTTATAGGCATATAAGACATCAGTTGCCAAGAGATGCCACACATAGGCCTAACTCATTGACAACTCAGAACATGGAGAGAAAAGGGTCCAATGTTTTCAGGAAATTCACATCAAAGTGTTGACTAGAATTTCCCTTTTTCAAGCCAGTGTTTCCTTGTTTTTAAGCAAATAAAATAACAGCACGATTGTGCAAATGTCATCCTATAAATATCCAAACAAGAGCCATTCTTAAACTGCAAGAAAGCACAATACACACTGGTTAATGAACAAGAAATGCAAGAAAACACAAGAAACACTGGTTAACTATTTGCATGTGTCTGCTGTCCGTCCCCTGCAGGCTTGCCCCTGTTTGTGCAGCGGACAGTGGCCAGGACCATCGTGTTGCTACAGGAGATCATAGGGAAGGGTTGTTTTGGTGAGGTGTGGAGGGGAGGAGATGTGGCCGTGATGATTCTGTCGTCCAGAGAGGAGCGCTCCTGGTTCAGAGAGGCTGAGATCTACCAGACCATCATGCTGCGCCACGAGAACATCTTGGGCTTCATCGCAGCAGACAATAAAGGTTAGGACTTGTACCATCAAGACAAAGAAGATGGGGAGGTAGAGGGGATATTGATTCAAATGTTGTTTTATATTTTGAAATTCAATTTAACAGCCCTCCATTTTAGATACTGTAAATATTTCTAAAATAAATGATCTCTAGACTAAGACAAAAATACTTTGACAAGACAACATTCAACATGAAAGTATCTGGAGCGAAGAGTTTAAAACTTAACTCGCCCCGGGCAGATGAGACCTCCCCCGTGGGGGTCGAGAATGGGAGAGCTCCCGTCGCCGTGGAAACAGGACGCGCCCACAGCAGCACACTCGCTGCTGTAGCCGGCATAAAGACGTGACGGTCAGGCGATTTGCTTGAGGGAAAAAACTGCAGTTGTTAAGCCCTTGCTAAAGAAGCGTAGCCTCGACCCCTCTATAATCAGCAATTACAGACCAATATCAAATCTTCCCTTTATTAGCAAAATACTCGAAAAAACTGTCTACCAACAACTCAATACCTTTCTATCCTCCAATGATCTCCTAGATCCCTTCCAATCAGGCTTCCGACCCCATCATAGCACCGAAACTGCGCTTATCAGAGTTATAAATGACATCCGAATGAACACTGATTCAGGTAAAATCTCAATCTTAATGTTACTAGACCTCAGCGCTGCCTTTGATACGGTTGACCACGAAATTCTATTGGACAGACTGGAAAACTGGGTCGGGCTTTCCGGCACGGTCCTAGAGTGGTTCAGATCTTATCTGCAAGACAGGAACTACTTTGTCTCCATTGGCAACTACACATCTGAACAAACCAAAATGACATGTGGGGTACCCCAAGGATCAATTTTAGGTCCTGTCCTGTTTAACCTTTATATGCTCTCTCTGGGCCTAATTATGCAAAAAAACAAAATAGCTTATCATAGCTATGCAGATGACACCCAACTCTACATAGCCCTCTCATCGGATGACTATGCCCCCATAGAGACACTGTGTCAGTGCCTTGCGCAAATTAATGATTGGATGTGCCAGAATTTTCTCCAACTTAATAAAGACAAAACAGAGATAATTGTCTTCGGCAAAAAAGAAGATAGGCTCAAAGTTACTGCTCACCTCGAATCCCTATCTTTGAAGCCAAAGGACCAGGTAAAAAATCTTGGCATTATTATTGACTCTGATCTAAATTTCAACTCCCACATCAAGCTTATAAGAAAATCTGCCTTCTATCATCTAAAAAATATAGCAAGGATTAGAGGCTATATGTCCAAACAAGATCTTGAAAAACTAATTCATGCTTTCATTTCTAGCAGGCTAGACTACTGCAACAGTCTTTTCAATGGTCTTCCCAAAAAAGCTATTAAACAACTACAGCTCATTCAGAATGCGGCTGCTAGAGTTCTAACAAGAACCAAGAAAGCTGAACACATTACACCAGTTCTCAAATCCCTGCATTGGCTGCCAGTAAATCTTAGAATAGACTTTAAAATTCTGCTAATAGTTTACAAATCTCTCAACGGGTCAGGCCCACACTACATCTCTGAAATGCTTCTACACTATGAACCATCCAGATCCCTGAGATCTTCAGGCACTGGTCTACTAATTGTCCCGAGGACCAAATCAAAACATGGTGAAGCCGCGTTCTCCCACTATGCCTCTCATAACTGGAACAAACTCCCTGAACACATTAGATCTGCCCCTACTCTGCCTATTTTTAAATCCAAGCTAAAGACCTTTATGTTTACTCTTGCTTTTAACTGCTACTAAACTACTGCCTCTCTCAGCCTGTAATTTAAAAAAAAGATTCCTGTACATTTCCAACAAATGGACTGTGCATGTAATAATAATACTGAAGAATGCCTTGTAACTTATTTAAAACAGAAATAATGTTTCATGTTTGTTAATTTGAGTATATATTTTAACTAAAACTGTCGGCTGTGTTTTTTATGTGTTTTTTATATGTGCATTGCTTTGCTGCTTGTTTTTTCGATTTTTTTTTTTGTAAAGCACCTTGAATTGCCTTTGTGTATGAAAGGTGCTATATAAATAAAATTTGACTTGACTTGACTTGACTTGTAAAGGCGTGAGATGGTTGTGCGGGGCTTCTTCGCCTGTCATCTCGTCCAGACCAGGTAGTGTGCAGAGAACATTTCACTCCGACCAAAACTTAAAAAAAAAACTGAACACATTCTGTGTTATTGAACAGAGTGAAATGTTATGTGGTCTCTCCCGTTTCTAAATATATCTGAACTGTTTGGTTTGACGAAGTAAAACTATTTTTATAAGCATTTTACAAGATGTCTATGGGAAAATAAATGGCGGATGAAAATCTCTGGTCCAGTGCTGAAGCAGGAAGTGATGTTCCACTTTGGCTCTCTATTCAAACCTTTATTGAACATGGCACGTGTCCAAATTGCACCAAATCCGACGCAGCACGTCCTCGGGTCCCCAGCAACACACCCGCCGAGTGTGAAGCTGATCGGACAACGGTTCTCGAGATATGCAAAGGACACACTCATACAGACACACGCTCACAGACAGATAGATTCCTTGCTTTACAATAATGATGATGCATAATATAATTATAATAATGACTTTCTCTTTTTCAGAGTTTCTGGAGGATTTCTATGTAAAGTATTGTGGCGAATCTGGGTTTAGGTAGGAACTGATGTGGAGGGGGGTTCCTGGGGGGAACGGGAGGAGTGCGGACCTCCCTGTCTGACTGCGCATGCCTGAGTGAGTCTGAATAAGCTAGGAAGCCGGTAGCTAGCTAGAACGTGACAACCGCCAAGAGTTGTGGTGTTAACTAATAGTAACTATTGTGGCTCTATCTGAAAAAAAGGAAGGTATATGGCGCCCTCCTTTGGACAAATTGATTCATTGCACACAAAATTAAAAATCTCTGAAGTCTTATGCCAGCCATCCATCCCTCAAACCCTCTCTGTTCACCCATTCATCTTTACTAGCCTGTTTTCTTTCTCTTTCTGTCTCTGTCCCTCTCCTCTCATCTTTCAGAAACAGATATCTGTGTATTTATATCATATTCCATAACACCTCCTCCCTCCCCCGCATCGCCACCCTGACCTCAGGCCTGGAGACTGGCAAGGTATGTTACTGTAAATGCAGGAACTACCAAACGTCCAAAGGGATTTGTTGAATGATCCTAAAGCGCTAAACCAAATTAAAAAAAAGAGTTTGCATGCAACAATAAAATGAAAAAGCGAGGATGCCAGGGAAAACTCAAATTGTCTTAATCACCCATCTCAATGTACAATCTTCTGCTTCTTGCAAGACGCCCATCGCCAAGGAGATCGAGCATTTCACTCACCTGATCACGGGCGTGGCCGTCTTCCTGGGCGTGACCTTCTTCATCCTGTCAATCATCTTGGGCTACAGCTGGCCGGAGGCCGTCATCTTCCTCATCGGCATCATCGTAGCCAACGTGCCCGAGGGGCTCCTTGCCACTGTGAGTGTGTGTGTGTGTGTGTGTGTGTTGTGTGTGTGAGAGTGTGTGTGAGAGTGTGTGTGTGAGAGTGTGTGTGTGTGTGAGAGTGTGTGCGTGTGTGTGTGTGTGCGTGCATGCATGCCTGCATTCGTGTGTGTATGTGTGTGTGTGTGTGTGTGTGTGTGTGTGTGTGTGTCTCAGCGTGTGAAACAAATTTCAGGCCTGGAGGGATTTCGAAATGTACCCCGACCACGATCTATGCCAGGCATGTCCAAAGTCCGGCCCTGGGGCCAATTGCGGCCCGCGGACAGATTTTAAGTGGCCCTCGGCTTGTCTCTCAAAATATACTATATGTGGCCCTCCACACAGTATTGGTTAATCAAGCAAGTTCAATTTGCATTTTTTCCCTTCCCCTAACGATGACAGCACTATCATACAGTTTGTAGAAGCACCAGGTCAGAACAGCACGTGCAGAACTAATGTTTTCAGATGGTAAACAAAGTACAATTGCAGTGTTTCTCCTAGAAAATCTTTCAGGCCTGGAAGGATTTCGCAACGTACCCCGACCGAAATGGTGTGGGCCCTCGCTGGCGACGCTAAACTTTTAGCTAACCTGTTTGCATCTATGTTCGCAATGGCATCCCAAGTATCATCATACTATTATGGGATGCAATGCAAACAGTTGTATTATATATTAAAGATGGTACAGCTGGAACTGAATCCATACTTAATCCACTGGTATGCCTCCTTCCTTACCAACAGGACACAAATGGTGAAAGTGAACCGAACCCTCTCGTCAGCAATAACTACTAATGTTGGTGCTCCCCGGGGCAGCGTAAGCTCAGCTTTTCTTTTCACTTTTTACACTGACGACTGTCGCACTGTGGAATGTTGATCTGAGTGTCGTACCAACTCACCAGATCAATATATTCTAAAATACTCTGATGATACAGTTTTGATCTCGCTGCTTGACAGCTCTAGCGACCCTGGACTGCACCAACATAGAGTAAATAAGGTGGTGGAGTGGAGCGATAACAACACTCTCTTAATCAATGCAAAAAAAGACAGCAGAGATTGTTTTTGGGTCTCCACCTGACACACACAGCTCCTCTGTTACGATCCATAACGAACAGATCAAACAGGTATGCTCCTTCACATACCTAGGCGTAACAATAGACCACCTGCTGTCATGGAAAGACCACGTAGAGTCCCCGTGTAAGAAAACAAAGCAAAGACTATACTTTATTCGCCCGTTGGTGCTAGTAAACAGATTCTTCTATTATTTTTTTACCTCAGTGATTATGAGTGTTTTACAGTACTGTAGTACCACCTGGTATGGATGCCTGCCTGTTACCTTAAAATCACAACTACTAAGACAGATGAATATTTGTTCAAAAATTGTTGGTAAACCACTGAGTCTATATGAGTCTACATACGTCAACAGTGTATTGAGGTTAGCTAGAAATATTGCCTCAAACACTAATCATGTGTTACATGAAGAATATAAATTCCTGCCCTCTGGCAGGAGATACTTAATCCCAACTTTCAAGAAGGTCAGACTAAGTCCTTTATACATCAGTCGATCCTGAGGCTTAATCAAGAACATGGCCGAGGGTCAGTGGAGCAGTGACCAGTGCTCTCTGTGTGCTGTATGTGTGTCGTGTATTTTTGTATTTTTGGTTTTGTTCTCTTTGTCATGTGTTTGTGTGTGGGACTGCCGCTGTCTTGCAAGACAAATTTCAGTGTGAACTGACAATAAAGTATATCGTATCGTATCGTATGGCATGTGCGTTTCCCAGGCAACGACACACGTTGACATGTTTTTGGAACAGCGTGGGCACAATGCTCCTAAAAGCAAAAGGCACCCCTGATCTATGCCTTACAAAGCATTCATAAATGAGATTAAATACAATTGTTAAAATACATTATAAATGAGGTTATTAATCAGGAACAACAAGGTCTCTCCTGTTTGTTCCATGAATTGAAAATTATACATTTCATATTTCAAATTCAACTGGTGGGTGACATTCCTTTTCCAACTCCAGGAACTGAATTGGAATTGACCATGCATTTTCAATTGAGTTCATGAATGGCCCCAACCCTGAAGTTGACAAAATGTCAGACAGTTTTAAAACTGTATTCTAAATGATTAAAATGCATCAGAATAACCATTGTTTTGTCTGTCCCTTCAGAACTTCAGGAGAGAGTGGCTCAGGGTCTACACCCGGAGGTGACGAGGACTCCAGGCGTTGGTGGTTCTCTGGCGTCCAGCGCTCAGCAGCAGTGTGAGGAAAGCCCGGGGGCAGGATGAGAGCGCGACGGCTGTGAGAGAAGCACTGAAGGTGCTGGCTCCGTTTGACGGCATCCTGGGCTTTAGTCAGAGACCAGCTACAGAGTTACAGAAACCGACTCAATGGCTTTTTATGTGGTAAACTGTGATTTATGTAAGAGACTAAGGGTGCGTTCACACTGGCGTCCAGGTACCGTTCCCGAGCACACTTGTCCCCAAATTGACCCCAGTTTCGGAACGTTTGACGCGTGTGCGAACGTTGCGTTCCGTTCCGCGCCCGGGCACGCAACGGGGGAACCGTGACAGGATACCACTTGAAAAGGTGGTCTGGCGAACACTTGCGAGTGTGAAAGCCAACCGTTACGAACCACATAGACAACACACGGAGCGAGGATACAGTGCAGGCATAGTTTTTTTTTTTTTATATATATATTTATTTATTAGAGACCAGCAATATCAACATACATATTAACATACAGTGTGTCTCATACATTTTTTTCCTTTCTTTTTTCCCCTCAACCCTCCCGCCCTAACCCATCAGGTTAGGGCATGTTTTGAATTTCAGAAGACGAGAAAACAAAATAAAAATAAAAACAGAAAACAAAAAACAACAACCAACAACGACAACAGCAATAATAATAACAATAACAAAACAAAAAACAAAAAAAAACATTACCAATGTTCTCAATAGTACTGTTCACAGTTCCCTACACCTATAGAGGCTGGTTGAGGCCTGGTGAGGACCGGTGACGGACAGGCAGCAAGATACTCCCACATCACACGGAGACCCGTAGGACACCACTACTGCCAAACCTCACTGGCAGGTAGCTGATCAAAATAATTAATTAATGGTTGCCAATAGGAGTAAAATCGTTCAACAGATCCTCTTATGGAGAACTTTATTTTTTCCAATTTTAAAAATGACATGACATCACTTATCCAGGATTTAGACGATGGGGGTAAAGAGGACTTCCACAACAGGAGAATCCTTCTGCGTGCAATTAGGGAGGTAAAGGCAATTACGTTAGTTTGAATATTCGTGGTAATGTGTCCCTCTGATGTTCTTCCAAAGAGGGCTATGTGAGGGGATGGTGCAAGCTGAGACTGTGTTATTTCAGATACTGTGTTAAAAAATGACTCCCAATAACTAACTAAACTGGGGCATGACCAAAACATATGTGTGAAATCGCATGGGGAAAGTGAACATCTACTACACTTATCCTCCACTGTATCTGGATATATCTTAGACAGCCTAGATTTACTATAGTGACCTCTGTGAAGTACCTTAAACTGAATGAGACTGAGCCGAGCACAGGAAGAGGATGAGTTGACAGCCTCTAAAGCTTCGCCCCAGAATTCATCCGAGAGGATGACCTGTAGCTCGTTCTCCCAGTCTGCTTTAATCTTCTCCATTTTAGATTCATTTGCTGGTAACAGAAGATCGTAAAGGTAAGAAACATGACCCCTTGTCAAGGCACCTGCTTGGAGTATAAAAGTGCAGGCATAGTTGATGACGCAAGTGCACTCTGTTTCATTCCCGAGCACGGAAGAAATGTTGTAATGTGAAAGCTGACCAGCGTTGGAGGGCGGGCAATCATTCCCTGGTGCGGAACGGAACGAAAGCAATCGTTCCCAGTGAGAAAGCAGCCTAAATTAAACGTGAGCGCAGAATGTTGATTATTTAATGTTGAATGAACTTGTGGGTTTATGTTGGCTGGAAACGCAACACGGTGGAAGCAATTGGCATATCATTACAGTGGCAATTGTACCAATGTTGAAGCGTCCAGGTCAATAATGATCACAATAATACAGAGGGCAGCATCGATAGGGCTACCTGTGCTTGATGTCATCATATAGTGGAGTACAGGCTAGTTAAGTGTTGGTAGTGATGATTTTGAATTAACATGCTCATTGCTCACTGCATATGCTGTTGTGTTTCTGTCTTGGAGTGTGGTTGATTTGATTCATCAAAACGTCAAATTAAGTAATCCTATGATAAAATGTTTCATGCCCTCTTTAACTCCCTATGTTTTGCAAACCTTTCCTTGTTCTGTAGTTTTAATAAACCAAACATTAAGCTTGCTGTATGGTCTTTGTGGAAAAAGTGCAAATGTAGTGTTTGAACATGATTGCCTCTCATATCTTTCTGTTGTGATCAAAATTGTACTTAAAAAAGCTCTGTTGTGTTGACATTATCGATGCCTAGTGGTTTAAATTCCCCGCCTGGGTCACATGACGATCCGGGAACCAATCACACGACGCGCATTCGGAGCTCATCTCTTCAGGTCAAAAGAGACAGTCCAGCAACTCTTCAGTTCGCAGCAGCAGGTGAAGAGAGACAGTCGCAATTGGTGAAGAGAGAGTCGAGCAAGCAGGTGAAGAGAGACAAGCGAGCAACTTTTTTTGAAGCAGCAAGAAGACATCTTTTCTTACAAGGTAACTAACTATCAACTTTTGCTGAGGCAGCGAGACATATTTTCTTAAGGTAACGCTAACTGTAGTTTTGGGGTTCCTTTGCCTTTCCGACATGCTGCCACTCCGAACGTTAACTTCCATCATTCGGACTGGCGGTCGTTCACCTTAGAAGCCGCAATGCCGACCTTAGGTTTAGGCGTGGGGGTGGGAGAGGTTAGGTTTTGGGTTAGGGTCTGGGGGAGGTTAGGTTTAGGCATAGGGGGAGGTTAGGTTTGGCGTGGGGGTTGGGAGAGGTTAGTGAAAAACGGGGAATATAGACCCCCTTTCGGAGTGCCGATATTTCGGAGTGGCAGAACGTCGGAGTGGCAGCACGTCGGAGTGGCAGCATGTAACCGTAGTTTTAGTTATCACCGTGACCCGGCCCGGTCTTCTCAACTGTCTCTGCAACACAGACACGGCATCGTCGGCAGTGAGTTAATGTTACCTAGCTACAGCATCCATTACCGGCTGACGTTAGCGGTTAACGTGATTCGGAGACCCACATATATCTCCAAAAACAGCCCAAACCATACATATTGTACCTCAAAGCGTACGTTAATTTTTCAAAACAGTTTGGTAACGGTTTGATTTCTGCATGTGTGACGTCAACACCGCTTGCTGCTAGCGCGGCAGCGCCACCTTGAAGGCAGTCACACACAGATCAGCGTACTGAGGCAGTTAACTGCTAGTTTAATCGTAATTAGTGTTTAGCCGCTAACTATAGCTAGATTGTGACTTCCCCTCGACATATCCTAGTTGGCATTTGGACTCCAGAAAAATCGGCCTGTCTCTTGAACGGTATTTTTTACTTTTCATCTGAAAAGTAAAAGCAATAGCTGGTCAACTTCAACAACCGTTTAGCCATCTTTCTTTCTCCAAAGCATGATCGTCTATGCACGTTTTAAGACTCATATCGATGATTTAGCCGTTAATGTAACTGTTGCTCTCACAATAATCGCTGTTGCTTTGATGCAATGTAGCCCAAGCGACGTGTTTGCACTTTGCACCTGTGTTTAGCCTGCCTTTTCGACACAAAATGGCCCCCGTGAGAAGGGTCTATTATTTCATTGATTTATTTCTGACACGGGTGCTTTTGGAGTGCCATTGCATGTGGGTTCATATAAGTTACATTGTGATTCTGTGTACAAACCTATCATTCACACCTGTTGCAACAACATAATATCTTATTTCAGCTTAATTTATCTTATGTTGTTATGTTATGATGTTAATGTTATGTTCTCTTACGTTGATCTTATGTTGGGTAACACAAAATGCCATGTCATTTCCACAGAAGTCAAAAGCCCACCTTAAACGATGGGGAAGGTGAAGGTGGTGGTGGTGAGTACGACGGAGGACTCGCCACTCACCGTGCTGGAGAAAATTTACCTGAAGGCGAAGCCCAGGCCTGAAGTTGGTTCTTTCCGGAAGGCCCTGGCAGAGCTCAGCGGGAATGAGGAGGACAGCTTCAGCTTCAAGAAAAAGAGAAAGAGCAAGAGCAAGAGCGTTCACTGGGCTGACGAGGATCACCTCAGTGAATACTCTTACTTTGAGCTGGATAAGACCGAGAGAGGTGAGTGAAAAAAGTTTAACTTGTTTTTTTTCTTTCTGGAACCTGCAGATAGCCGTTATTCATACAGTTCTTTTCCTAATGATCATGTTTTGCTCCTGTGTTTCACAGTCAGCTTCAAACGCGTCATGCGGCGCTTAAAGAAGGCCAACCCCAATGGGGAGATCAGCAGGCGGGCGTTTGAGAGGGCCTGTGGGCTGTACCACGACACGCCCCCTTGGCCCCTCACGCTCACCAACAGCCTGACCACACCTCCCCGTCTGGTCCCCCTGGTGACCACACCTCCCCGTCTCGTCCCCCTGGTGACCACACCTCCCCGTCTCGTCCCCCTGGTGACCACACCTCCCCGTCTCGTCCCCCTGGTGACCACACCTCCCCGTCTCGTCCCCCTGGTGACCACACCTCCCCGTCTCGTACCCCTGGTGGTGAGTACGACGGAGGACTCGGCGCTCACCGCACTGGAGAAGATCTACCTGAAGCCCAGGCGTGGCACGCGCCAGCAGACCTCCAAGCTGCCTCCTGTCCTGCCCCAGCAGAGCTCCA
Source organism: Poromitra crassiceps (assembly GCF_964638095.1). Taxonomy (NCBI): domain Eukaryota; kingdom Metazoa; phylum Chordata; class Actinopteri; order Beryciformes; family Melamphaidae; genus Poromitra; species Poromitra crassiceps. The sequence goes on along the minus strand of NC_139643.1, from coordinate 25,634,869 downwards.
AGCTGCCTCCTGTCCTGGCCAACCTGAGCACCACCACCAGCCCCCAAGCCACCAACAGCCTGACCACACCTCCCCGTCTGGTCCCCCTGGTGACCACACCTCCCCGTCTCGTCCCCCTGGTGACCACACCTCCCCGTCTCGTCCCCCTGGTGACCACACCTCCCCGTCTCGTACCCCTGGTGGTGAGTACGACGGAGGACTCGCCGCTCACCGCGCTGGAGAAGATCTACCTGAAGCCCAGGCGTGGCACGCGCCAGCAGACCTCCAAGCTGCCTCCTGTCCTGCCCCAGCAGAGCTCCAAGCTGCCTCCTGTCCTGGCTAACCTGAGCACCACCACCAGCCCCCAAGCCACCAACAGCCTGACCACACCTCCCCGTCTGGTCCCCCTGGTGACCACACCTCCCCGTCTCGTCCCCCTGGTGACCACACCTCCCCGTCTCGTCCCCCTGGTGGTGAGTACGACGGAGGACTCGCCGCTCACCACGCTGGAGAAAATCTACCTGAAGCCCAGGCGTGGCGCGCGCCAGCAGAGCTCCAAGCTGCCTCCTGTCCTGGCCAACCTGAGCACCACCACCACCAGCCCCCAAGCCACCAACAGCGCCGTCTCAAGCCCTGTGCTACCCGCTGTCAACGTACAGGAGCTGCAGTCATCTATCATGGTACAGTAAATAATCATTTTAAGTTTGAGGTGTTGTGTTGTGTGAAGCATATGGCTGTTGTTGTTATTTGTGCTGTGTTGGTGTCGGCCGAGCATGGCGCTCTTCGTTGTGGCTTCGTTGTGGCTTTCAGTGCTGTTGAGCTGTTTGCTATTCGTGTATGGCCCCGTACTGTACGCTCGTTTGTTCTGTTGGTTGTGTGTAATCGGCTTAAATATTGCATTCTGCTCTTTTTTTCTCTCTCCTCTCGCACACACACACACACACACACACACACACACACTCACTCACTCACTCTCTGTGTGTATGTGTGTCTCTCTCTCTCTCTCTCTCTCTCTCTCTCTCTCTCTCTCTCTCTCTCTCTCTCTGTGTCTCTCTTCCTCTGAGTAGCTGACTATTTGGCTTAACTGTTCTTGTGTTGCATTGAAAAAGCATTGCCCTCTCCTCGTCAATGACTGAGTGAGTCATGTGACTGCAGCTGTTAGGATATGGGACATAGAAGTGCAGTTATTGACTGAGTTAGTATACAGTTGTGCTTTGTAAAATGTTCATGCCTGGTAAGCTAGTAACTTCCATGAAGCTTCAGTGAATAAGCGTACATAGCACTCTCCTCCCTCTCTCTCCCGTCTACTAGACTGTATTAACACACTTCCCTCATACAAAGGGAACATAGTCCATGGAAACAGTAGAATAGACTGGAGCACACAAAATCACTGGTAGAGCTAATTTAATGAGGTACACACACTACAAACGCTAACATTTCGACGCGAGCAGCGTCTTCTTCAGATTCCCAACAGTGAAGACAGATCCTTGGCATTTTAAGTTTGAGGTGTTGTGTCAACAGAGGTTCTGCATGGGGCATGGCATGAAATGTTTTCACATTTTTGTCGACATTTTTGTTTTTTTTGTGCCATTTCACATGTTGGCTTCAAATTGGCATTTGGATGGAAGCATGGCTGTTGTTAGTTGTGCTGTGTTGGTGTCGGCCGAGCATGGCGCTCTTTAGGGCGGCTGGATGATGTGCTGGGTGTGTGAGGTCGCCAACATGGTGGTCCGACCCAGACAGTGGTCCGTCCAAAGGTCCGAACAACCAAATCTCCCCAACAGCTAACATCGCCGGGGTCGGCCGCTAACCTACCTGCTAGTTTTGCATCTCAAGCGGTTTCCGTTTGTTTTTATTCTGTGGCCGTGCCCAGCAGGTAGCTAGGTCTCCAAGCTAACGTTAGTGACTGTCCATTAAATTGTATGTAAGCCTACAGTACGTGACGCAGCAGGCGTTGGATCGCGGGACACGTACTGTATATTGTAAACTGTTCCTTTTTAAATAGGCCCATTTCACCGTTTTGAGGTGGTAAGCAGGAAGTGAAGCAGGTGTAATCAATAACATTAATGAGGGCGGCCTTGGCACTGGAACATGGAATCAATTAATCAAAGTTGAGCAAATGTGTGCAGACATACAACTTTGCTTCACTGATGACATTGATTCTATCTATAATTATCAGCGAGTGATGTCATCAGTGCTGCAAAGTTAAGCAATTGTGCGCAGACATACAACTTTGCAAGTTTGCATCATTGATGACATTGATTCTATTTATAATTCCTATCTCTAATTCCAGGAGTGTCTGTATGTCAGTATGTCTGTATCATTGTGATGTCATCAGTGAGTGATGTCATTAGCAGGGGCGGCTCTAGGGCGGTGCTAGGCACCTAGAATGGCCGTAGCCCTACCAAGGAAATTACCAAGTTGAATAAGCCTGAAACGGAGTTATTTGTGCGCTAGTGAGATTTCCGATTGTAAGTGAAGGCATCACTCTTGTCAATCAATTCCCAGAGACTCCCCAATATCGTCTAACTGCAGATTTCCGATTGTAAGTGAAGGCATCATTCTCAGCTGAGTGGTGTGACGCTTGTCATCTTCATTTCCCAGTCTCTCCCAGCAGATGGCGTCCTGTGAGTGGGTGCCTTTGCAGTAGGAGAGAGGTGTTTGATGACCAGCCGCCACTGGTCATCAGTGATGCAAATCTCCGATTCTCAATTCTCAAATGTTATTGATACAGCATCACACCCCCCCCCCATCATGAATCATTGTAAAGCCACAGAACAGTAAAGAGGATATTAATGTGATGTGTGTAGTTCTTCAGAGATCTAGCATCTTCATTGTGCTCCTTTGGGGGGGGGGGGGGGGGGGCACGCCCCGGACCGCCCTCGGGGGTCTGCTGTCCGGGATGTTCTGATTAGGGGGCCCCCCCAAAGGTCTACACCTAAAACCGCCCCTGCCTACGTCATATACGTGTACTAGGCCTTTGCTAAGGAGAGTAGGAGACATTAAACTGACAGATTTTTGGAAGGAGTTTTGTGCGATTTGCTTCCATGCAAGATATCTGGGCTAAATCTTATGATGTGCCTAATCACCTAATCCCTTGGTTTCAGATGGAGCCAGAGGAGGACATGGACAGAAAGCAGCAGGGAATTGAACTGGAGGCCAAACCCAAAGAAGTGCTGGACGTTGTCTTACAAAGCCTGGAGACGGGAAAAGCGCAACTTGTCTGTTCTGAGGAACAGACAGATGCCTCAGTGCCTCACCCATGGGAGGACGAGCCAATGGTGGTGGACTCCACCAGCACACAGGAGGACAGGAGGGACACCTCTACGATGAAAGGTATTCTATCATTGAGAGAGTATGGCACGCCGTCCATCCAGCGCTGTGTAGTATTTAGACCAGTGACACTCAATTTGCGGCCCGGGGGCCAGATGCGGCCCGCGATAGGGTGCAGAGTGGCCCCCCCCCCCCCGACCATTTTCTAATTCACAGTGAAAACTAACGTGAAATAAAGTTTGACTCCAGCTAAATGGTCAAATACAGCCGTCTGCTCGCCACGCAGGCACTTATACTGTATGTACTTAAAGGGGGACTCACCCCCCCCCCCCCCCCCCCCAGATTTCTTGCAAAACGGTATTCTACTTGATTTGAAAACTCTGCAGGCAAGATGGCCGCCTATACGCCCTTCTGTACCCTGGCAGAATTCCTAGCCCATAAACTAACATAACTTGGCCAATAAGCATGTAACATACCAAATAAAACAAACAGTAATGTCTTTATTTGTTGTAGAATGCAGAGGACTGTTTAGTTAAACTCGCATTCCAGGAATATTGTATTTACTGCGCTGAAAAAAATGTGTTTTGGGGTTTAGTCCTGCTTTAACTAACTTAACCTAACTACAGTAACTTAACGTGACCTAACTAACTATCCTGTTTGCACAAAATTGTCATACTAAACTCCAGCTGACACCCCAAAAACCTACAATCCGCTACAAACAAAAAAGATTGTTTGTTTATTAACTGGGCCCTGGCCTCCTATCATTTGACAAAAGTGGCCCCCGGGCAAAGCAAGTTGAGTATCCCCCATTTAGACATTCTTACTGCAGAGCTGTGTGGACATTGAGACATTTTACAGTCATTGTATGTCATTTTAATACACATTTAATTTGATCCCTGGCAGTTACTCCCGAGTCGTGTTGGGCATATCTCCTGCACCTGGAGAAGACAGGCAGCCCTGACACAGACGTGAACCTCCTTCACAACCTGATGGACCGTTACTCTACAGTATTCTCCGCAATGCCAATTACGGACTACAGCAAGAACGAGAGCTACGTCAGAATGCTGCTCAGACATGCAGAACTCAAGGGGTGAGTGTGTGTGGAAATGTCTACATGACACTTCAAAGAATATGCATGCTATCATGACCGAGGCTGTTGCAGCCAGAACATGTTGGCTTTTGTTTTCACATCAAAGATTTGTCAGTAGTTATCTAAGACTAGCTGTTTGTTTTGTTAGGATTGAAGACCCAGACGACGCACGGGACCTCTTCCAGATTGCAAGAATCAACTGCAGGCGCTTTGCCTTTGTCCATGTGGCAAACGCCCAGTACGAGCTCTCTCAAGGTATACACCCCTACAGTCCATACATTACTATTATTTATTGTTGTTATTTGACAGAAAGCTGATATGTGGAACAGATCAACTCAGCACATTTTATATTTCAGTTAAAGCACCAGAGTTGCTATTGGCGGATTAAACGGCGCTTCTTTCCGGAAGTGAACGATCTTTCTCTAATCTGCTCCACTGTTATACTCTTATTATTATTATTATTACTGTTATACTGTCATTTCCTTTTAGGCAGCAGGTGCTCTCGCAAAAGGCCACCAACAAAATGTGAAACGTGCACACGTGGAGCGGTTTATAACTGTCGTTTTCAGTATGACTGAAGTCAAAAGTATTAAGACAGCCCTTGTGTCAAATCTGTCTTTTTTTTAAATGCCAGGGTGTTATACTTTGTCTGTTTGTTTGTTTGTTTGTTTGTTTGTTTAGATTAGACATAGACAAAATGCTCTCCAAGGAATAGTAAAAAAATTGTGGTCAAATGAACCAGTATAATGGGAGAAAGTGATCGGCAGTGTTTAGACACAGTGACTGTTGCCGTGAGCAGGGCAAGAAATGTTCATTTGATATGAGCACGTTTGTGTAGATCCTACCTACTGCAGCAACATTGTCGTGGACTGTATAGATGCTAACTTGTCTTCCTGGTTCCCGTTAAGGTCGTGCGGACAAAGCGAGGAGGATCCTGCACAGAGCCCAGGCGTTGAACGCGAGCCCAGGCGAGCTGCTCGAGCTCGCCGTTCACAACCTTCAAGCTGGGGGCAAACAGCTGGTGCCGACTGAGGAGGAGGAAAACCCTCCCGCCACCTCCTCCTCACCCTCTTGGCCCTTTCCCACCGTCGAGCACAAGTTCTCTTCCACCATCGTCACACCTCACCTCTCACAGCAGGAAGAGGAGCGGAAGAGGGACTCGGCCGTGCGTCGTCAGGAGCTCGTCTATGGAATCAATAAAGTGCCATATGTATTTTGAGCTTGAGAAACATTGTTTGTAAACTTTGAACTTGAACTTTGAACTTGTATGTCTGTAAATAAAACTTGTACCTGTAAAAATATCTTGTCCATCTGAGAGAAAGTTTTGTGCATCTGCAACCCATTTTTGTATCGGCAACCCATTTTTGTATCTGTAGACATATCTTGTGCATCTGGGAATAAGTTTTGTACACACGGATAGAATTTGTGCGTCTTCAAAAATATTTTTTACAAGTACAAAAATTTCCTACGTTCGTGTGCGACCTTGAATGCAGCACTTGCAAATTTCCTACGTTCGTGTGCGACCCTGAAAGCACCACGGACAAATTCATATTGCGAGCTTGGATGTCTGTTTACAAGTACAGATTTTCTTTACGAGTACGAATTCTGCCACCCAACCATGTCAACTTGGGGCCATAAATCTGAGCGGACTGGCCAATCAGGTTAGACCCAGTCCCCTCCCACTGAATATCGGATCGTATCGAATAAAACAATTGACAATTGACCAGAAACTTCTTCCGCCTAATACAGACAAACAGAGCAGTGTAGTTTGGTAGTTTGGAAAGAATACGAGCTTCAGGTAAGTGGCCACTTTAAGTAAATCGACATAAAATATAAGTTTTGTTGGTTTTATGAGACATTTCATAGCATGTTACGATAGACATGATCCCCATGTTAGTACACAGGCTCTCCCAGTGAGCTAACTGACGCTAGCTAGGTTAGCTAATGTTAGCTAGCTGCTTCATTCAATTTCCCCAAATAAACTAAATCGCTATTTAACCCGCTAGCGTAAGGGGTAATTTGACTAACGTTACAGCTCACGTAAGCTATAAAGACCGTGTCCAGTCTTAGTACAGTTAAGTTAGTAGCTGGCTAACGTATCAGGGCTAGCTAGCGTTAGCTTTCATTGCTACCAATGTTCCAGCACAGGCTGAAGCCACGACCGGGGCTATCAAAAGTATGTCAATGAATCATTAGCCTACATTTTATTATTTAACGCTATATAGCGTTACTGTAGGTCTGCTGTTGTACTGGGTCAGGCGATTGGCTGGTATTAGTAGCGTTATGAGTGAGGTACTTCACACAGCCTCACAAACTAGCTTCACGAACTAACGTTAAATCAAGTACAAAGGGCACGTTTGTATAATAGTAATAGTAATAGTAATAATAGAATAACAGTCATTATATTGAACGTGACATGACGGCCTATGTGACGTTATTGTAAGACCCTGGAGCTTTAGCTATCGGATAGCTATGAACGTTACTACTCCAATCAATCAATCAAATTTATATGAATATGGCGTTACTGTAGGGCTACTGTTGTACTGGGTCAGAGATTGGCTGGTATTAGTAGCGTTATGAGTGATGATTCATCGCTTTAACGTGTTTAGTGTTAGCATGACATTATTGCTGAGAATGTCTATGCTTAGTGAGCGTTTTGAGGTATAAAGCTGTCTTGAGTTGCAGTTGTGTTTCCTTGGTATCGTCCTTTCAATATCTGTCTGTCAGTTTCATTGCGTCTTTGTCAGTCAGGTTGTTTACGTAGCGTTACCGAGGTTAGCCGTATGATATGTGAATAGGTGGCAACTTCCATGACATGTATTTTTAATGTACCTGACTAGCTAGCTGATTAACTGGACAGTGATTGTTTATCTGTCCAGAGATGTGTAACGTTATGGCTGGACTTGGAATGGAGGCTAGCTGTCTGGAGTAGTAATACATACTACTGGACAAAATGAATACATCTGTAAGCAAGCTTATAGAAGTTGACTGCAGCAAGCTGTATTGATTGAGCATCTAAACATCAGTCAGAGGCAACAAAGGTGTCACACCCAAACCATGTGCCAGGACATCAGCCTGTGTTGCATTGCTGTAATCAGAATTATTATGTGCTTGGAAACCATTGTACATGCTATGTACACAATACTATTTCAATACTATTTTCTTTTTCTATGTCTTGCAATTGAACATGACTGTTTTAAACAACCTGCCCAGTGTTGCCAAAGCTAAACTGGTGTCTGGTATCAGATATTGATTTACAAGCTCTAAATACATTCAAAATGTCAACATTTATCAGCAAGTAGTTGGTATGATCTCCGGGCAATCGTTGATTTATATGTCTTGCTCTTATAAAATAGCTGCTGTGACTGACCTTTTCTCTAATAACCTGGGACTTTTTCATCCATTTGCTCTCCGTCTTTCCCTCTTCCTCTCTCTCTTTCTCTCTTTGCCTACCAGCCCAATTATCCTGTTGATTCTACCCTCAATCTTGTCGTGCTCTTCCCAGCAATGGTAATTGAGAATTTGATACTCTGTCATTATACACCGATAAAGCATGAATTCATGGGCCAGAGTTCACCACCAAGGGGCTGAGGGGGAAGTCCACAACAACTAATGAAACCCAGCAATTCTCATTAATCCTGGTGTGACCATGGCTACCTGTACCATCAACCCTGTCAAATGTCAAATCCTTCCTTTCCAAACAAAATCTGTTTTCATGATGGGAGGACCTTTGTTTAATCTGCCATCAGCTTCTAGATTTATTTAGGGTTTGATTAGCCTCAATGCCTGATATACTGTATTAGCAGTAATATGTCTCCCAAAGGATGCATTCCAGAAAGCAGGTTAAATGACTACACAGATTTTTGCAGTGTTGGGCAAGCAACTTTGAAAATGTAGTAAGCTAAGCTGCCAGCTACTCTACATTAAAATATAGCTTCACTACTTTGAAGCTATCCCCAGTAAAATGTAGTCGGAATGAGATGTTTGGAGCGGGGGAGTCTGGTGCAGCGCACAGGTCCTAGACCTGGTGAGACGAGGGAGGAGCCCGGCCGGGTGGCAACCCACAGAGCCCGGTCCCTCTACGTACCAGAGCCCTTCCCCCCCCCGGTCCCAGCAGAGTAGTTCCGGAGCAGCGGATTGAGTGGCCCTGACCGCGTGACCACCTTCAACCCTTCCTAGAGGGCTGACCGTGGGTAGCTACTGGGACGTAAGTTGGGGCTTGGCCAGCCCCGGCTGGGTCACCTGGGCGAGGGTGTATGATGTTGCGAGACCCGAAACATCCAATGACCCCAGGGTACATCACTGAGGATACGTCCCAGTTGCATCCATGCAATGTTTTTTCATTATATAGCACGCTCAGCTACAGGCTCCATGCCAAAATAAAAGTAGCTTGCTACTTTACATTGTGTGTGTGTGTGTGTGTGTGTGTGTGTGTGTGTGTGTGTGTGTGTGTGTGTGTGTGTGTGTGTGTGTGTGTGTGTGTGTGTGTGAGGGAAAACACTTTGAATTCAACCTATTTCTAGATTTATTAGTGTTGGGCAAGCTACTTTGACAATATGGTGAGCTAAGCTACCAGCTACTCTACATTAAAAATAAGCTTCACTACATTTAAGCTATCCCCAGAGAAATGTAGCACGCTAGCAACAAATAGCTTCACTATTTGTTGCTAGCTACTGCCCAACACTGGAATTTTCCCAACCCATAGTTTAGACTAGAGAAATCTGGGATTTTAGATTCCAAGAAGTTCGATTAGATGAACTCCAGGTCAGTTACCATGGTAAGTTACACTCTGAAGCTACCCCGCTCGGTAGCAGCCTCACTTGAACTAACCTCAAGTAATTGGTCGGAAAACCTGTCAGCCTGCAGCTTTTTACTTGGGAGACAGGTCATATTATTCACAGTCACATGATCCAGTGACTGACTGAATATGGTTGAGAATTAAATTTGCAATATCAAATAATGGTTTGCTTTTTACTTCACTAGGACAACGGAGAAATTGTGTGTGCGCCTCCCTCGACCACCGACCCCCCAGGCACTTCTGCTGAATCTCAGGTGGGTTATCAGAAAATGCTTATTTCTATAAACAGAATCTGTATCAGCTGTGCAGCACTACCAACTTCTTGCTGTACAGGAAAGTGCATTGCGTTGTTTCTCTGTTGCAGCCCCATTATGCAACTTTTTCTTTACGTTAATATAATGCCCTTTAAATCATTTTGATGGAACACACGCTGACTTCTAATAGATAGACTGGGATTTCTATCATTCCCACTCTGCACCCTGAATGCCTGTTCCCCACAGCATGTAAACTTTAGGGCTTTTCTACTGACACCTTTGGCCACAACAAGTCATGCCGTTCCGCGCTGATTTCGGTTTCCATTATATCTTTGTATGTGCCAAGTCGTCCTTGGCCACGATCGAGATGGACCCGCCTCTAAGAAAGCTGCACACCCGACTGCCCAACCGCAGTGTTCATGAGTGTTCTCTCATCTGTTTCGGTTTGTACTTTCGGATATCTGCTTTATTTCATTCCCTCATCTCTCAGAGCCGTGTCATGTTAATGCTGAGCTGATGAAAGCATTTCTTAACCCCTTTGTACTAAAAATATTATATTTGCACTACCAAACTAACGGAGGGCATTTATTAGAAAGGGCTTTAAAGGAAATGCAATGTTTATCCACCATTCCACCCGTGACTTATGATACTTTCGATTAGGCTTTGGTCGGTACTAAGGTATTACGGTATACCATGTATTTAAAAATACTGACAGTATGATTTTCAATACATCAAAACCATATTCTATTTTGTTCAGGCAAAATAGTTGCAACTGTCCTTGCCTGTGCTCAGCTTAGCCTAAATTATTTTCAATCATTTTTTATTTTTTTTCGCCATTTGTAGGCTACCTTACTAATAGGCAAGCATATATGTGTTACAAGCAACACTATATTGTGTGAGACCCAGGCTTGCCCATAACAGTGTCCATTCCATTAGACATTCGTTCAATTGTCAGTCTCCATTGAGGACATTTAAATACTTTTCTGAAAAATAGAAGTTGCAACTTTTTCACTCATGGACCTGAATTTATATACCGTATATAACAGAATAATTATTTGGAGGTAGAAAAGAAACACTTTGCACAATTGGCTGGTTACTCCAAGGTTACTTAAGTTACTTACTACAAGGCTGATACCTGAATGAGAAGAGTAGCATGTAGGTGAGGGTGCAGTTTCCCCAAATAGTGGGGCTTTAATGTTGATGTCCCACCACAAGCTGTGACTTTGGGTTGTGACTTGTGATTTAACTTGTGTTTTAACGTCTCATTTCCACTTGTGCAATTGTAAATCAATTTGATTCACACATGTTTTGCTTGTTTGGTGTAGGCTAGGTTGCTGTAGTGTTTGTGTTTTTATAGCACTTGATAGCATCCTGGACTGTGTATTCAACGTATTTTCCAATAAGGCCTGATGCTTTTATATAAAGCATATTTCATGATCTCTTTGACAGGTGATGGTGGGAAGTCTTGTGTTAAACAGACTGCGCTCTAGATTGGAGCAGGCCTGTCAGCGACAGCCCTTGGACGTGGACTATGTTGAGTTTATCTGCCGGAGTGAAATGACTCTAATAAACTCACTCTCTGCTCGCTTAGACTTCCCACAGGAGGTAAGTTCACTGCTCTTTCTTCCATGTGCCTTGATATCTCAGCAACCTCGCTGACATGGACACAAAGTGGCATTGTCAGACAATCGAATGCACATTCCCAAGCAAGAGTATGTTGAATTAAAAGGCAGAAGTCACTATACTTATTCTAACCATTTGAAAGCGGTGCTATTCCTTAACTGCCCTTGTATGTAAATGGAACTCGTTCTTCTTTATTCATTTCATGGATTATGTCTGGGGCATATTTTCACCTTTATCGAATAATAACAATTAAATGTATTTTGTATAGCTGCTTTTCAATGACTCAAAGACGCTGACAATCTCGAGTCCACAGTAAACAGAAAAAAACAAACATACAAATAACACAACTAATCGGGTGGAGGGGAGTTGAGGGGGCGTGACATGGGCGGAAGATGTGGTTAAGGGTAGGGTAGGTTGTACGCTTGGGAGAACAGGTAGGTCTTGAGTCGGGATTTGAAAGTGGAGAGTGAGGGTGAGTCTCTGACAGGCTTGTGAAGAGAGTTCCAAAGTCGTGGTGCTGCTCTCGAGAATGCTCGATCTCCAAAGCTGTGGAATTTGTATGGAGGAACAGTGAGCGAAACAGTGGATGAGGATCGGAGGGTTTGGGTGGGGCGATGGGAGAGGAGGAGGTTAGTCAGATAAGGGGGGCGCCAGGCTGTGGTGGGCTTTGAAGGTGATGCGTTGTTTGATGAGGAGCTATGGAGAGAGTGGAGAACTGTAGGTGTCTTTTTTTGGCCTTTATTACGTAGGAAAGTTGTAGACAGGAGAGAGGGGGGATGACAGGCGGCAGAGGGCCATAACTTCATCCACTCTACAACTGCAGAATATTGTTTCTTTTTTTGGTGTAACATTGTACTGACAGTAGTCAGTGTCAGAGGGTGTTATATTAACACATTGACTGCCAGCCATTTTTTTTTTGCTGTAGGTAGCTTTTGCCAAGCCGTTTTTTGAGGATTCTGGCTCATTTTACAAGAGCCGAGGATTCTTTTCTGCTTGGAGTTTGTCAACACAAAGTTCACAAAAGTACTAATAGAATGTGTGCTTTCTCTGTCTAAAAGAGTTAGTTTGTAGAGTTAGTAGTTATGTAGATATTAGCCGTTGAGTACAGCATGGTTTTAGCGTCTGAGAGTGAAAGCTGAGATAATCGCAGTTTTGTGAAATTCAATCAAACAGGCAGAACAGTCACTTTAACCATTTATTTTTGACATCAGTGAGAGATCAGACATCTAAACAATATAGTTCCGAACGCCCTCTCCTTCAACTCCTCCCTCCGTGGGCGTGTCTAGTGGCTTTCAGCCTGCGTTTGTCACAAGCGAGTGCTCTGCTGCTGCTGCTGCTGCTGCGAGTTTGAGCAGCCTCCCTCCCTGGCAGCGAGTTTGAGCAGCCTCCCTCCCTGGCAGCAAGTGTGGATAGGTCTCACTCGTCTCTTGGGTTTGAGAGCCCCGATGAAGCCCCGTGCGACTCTAGGCTTTATGCTGCCCACCCAGTCCATTTCTGGAACCCCCCACCGCAGCAGCGCGAAAGCGTCCCCGCCTACAGTATGAGAATGAGGCTCGTTCGTTTCTGACTGTAAAATCGCCAAGCCATTTCCTTGAGAATGGAGGAAGCAGCCGCCTTGGTTGACTTTCTCTCTGTCGGGAGAGGACCGTCGCCACCTAGCTGGTCGGTAAAATAGATTATACACATTCAATACTTCCAATATCTCCATAGGAGACGCGGGGAACATTGATCCACGTAGCACCGTCAAAAAAAAGAAAATCGATTTTTTTGACGTATTAATACGTCAATGGCAGTCAACCGTTGGATTATTTTTGACGTATTAATACGTCAATGGCAGTGAACGTGTTAATCACTATTATCATTTTAAACTTTGCAGCCCTAAGCCGAAATAGATAAAATAACAATCCTGTTGTTTGAAATATGAATACAATTGTTTTATGCTCTAAAATTATCTTACTCTGCTTTGACAATTGAGGCCTGTGAATGAATGAATGAATGACTATGTTGACTTTTAGTGACAAATATAAACTTTATTTAAGGTACTTGAAGGCCTTTCCCAGCTGGTCACCCTCATCGACAATGAAATCAATGGGAGAAGAACAGCACACCAAAGCTGGTTGTTTCCAAAGAATACCTCCGGGACCTGATCCAGACAGACCTGCCTGTCCACTGTCCAAACCTGCTTGGGAAACTTGTGCAGTTCTGGGTGGGCTGGAATGTGCTTCCCAGTGCCGACTCCGCAGGATGGCTTCGCATACCCAAAGTCTTCAACCTGCTTCAACCTGCTTAAACTCCCAGAACGTTACAAAGACTACGAAAGATTTGAAGAGGAAATCCTTGCCGCTATCGCGAGTGTTGATGTTGACCCGGGTTATGGACTGTCGTAAGGAGATGCATATATGTTCTTGTTTAATTGTTAATGAGTTTATTTCTGCAATAACTGCATTTATGGTTCCGTTTTAACGTTTGGTGAGGCATGCTTGATCAGAGATACTCAAGTCATTTTTTGCAAGTCTAAGTCAAGTCTCAAGTCTTTGAGCTCAAGTCCAAGTCAAGTCTCAAGTCTTTGAGGGGCAAGTCCAAGTCAAGTCTCTCAAAAAAAAAACATTCAAAAAATATTTTCTTTAAATCTGAATTTTTTGGACGTTTTAGTCCGAGTGAAATGTTATGTAGTCTCTCCTGTTGTCATTGTCCATTTCTGTTCTTATTTGTAGGATTTGAATCATGGGTGGTATTTTACACCAGTGGTATGGGGGTCCGGGGACCCCCTGGCACTTGCCTGGGGTTCCGCGAAAAGTTTTCAAGAAAATAAAAATGAAAGCTTTTTTTTGCAAAATCTTCATAGTTCAATGAAAATATTTTATCCTTTGAATCTAAAATGGTTCATGGATTACATTCTAATCTAACAAACCTATCAATTTAAAAGTAAAGCACGTTACCGTGGAAACAATAAAGCTTAGCCCAAAATCACAAATCAGAATGAGGGGGTCCCCGGTATATGTTCCATCTTGTAAGTGGTCTTTGGCTGAAAAACATTTTGACCACTAGATGGTAGTATGTACCTAGTCTTCTATGAGGTAATGCTGATCTCAGGTGTCAAGCTCACAGGTGAATGGGAATTTTAACATAGGTCTTAGCCTAAGTGTAGAGAATAATTGTCAAGCCACTCTGTTAAACAGCAAATCATGTGGATCACTTCACGATCATGTTAATTGCATCAAGGAAATCTATTTCTGTCTGCAACATCATTCTACAATAAATGAAAACCTCAAAGATACATCATTGTTTGGACATTCACTCACTAACTGGGTAGACTGGCTACACACTGGGTCAATAACATTCATTTTCACATTATGCAAGTGAGCACCAATATGAAAATCTTGGCCAATACCGATAACCAACATTAACATTGCCGTTATGGCTGATAACAGATATTTACCTATGTCGATATGATCTGTATAAAAGCAAGTTTTGATGATAATCATATTTTGTACATACTGAAACACATGTAAACACTGAATTTGAAAAACAAGAAGAATCCCTACAGACTGTAGGAAAAAAGCAATAGTCAAATAAATAGTGCAGTGTTCATAAGAGCGACATACCAGAGGTGACTGATATCTGACATCACTACAGTAGGGACTTAGCAACAGCTTGATAATGACATTTTTTTTTTCAAGATTTATTTTATTTTTCGTACAGTTGCTCATTCGTTGACAATATTACAGATCCATAAACATCTCTGCTTGAGCACACGCACATTGCGTAAAATAAAACAAGACAAAATAAACAAATAAATCCCAACCGCATCCCTCCCCCCACCCATCTCCCTTGTATGTTGATAATGACATTATGTGAGACATTCAGTCGACAGATATTTATACAGTAGGCTACATCAGATTCCTCAACAGTGCCTGGAAGGTGTTAACACATGCCGTGACAAACATCTCACTTGCAGAGCTCCATCTAGGTCTCCTGAGCAATATTCTCATGGCATTATATGCCACTTCAAGTCTGTGCATGCTTGACCTCCGACTCCTATAATCTGACCACAGGTGAGCAGTGTAGAGTGGTGTGCAGTATGCTCTAAACAGAGACACCTTCACTCCATCTGTACACATGTTAAACTTCATCTGACAATTGCTCTGAAATAAAATGACCTAGATATTTAACATTATCACAAACAGTAAGGTTATTATCAGACAATTTAAAAACAGGAAATGTCAAGCATTTGTCCTCTTTGGTCCTGCAAATTAAGACAACACTTACTGGCATTGTATTTGATATCATGTACCAAACCATATTCAGTACATATTGTGAGGAGCTGCTGGAGACCAGCACTACTTGGGCTCAGAACAACAAGATCATCTGTGTACATTAAATGGTTCACTAGGGTATTACCAATAAGGCACCCAGTGTTACAACCATTCAGTTGCTTGGACAAATCATCAACATACAGATTAAAAAGAACTGGGAAGGGATAAGATTCCACCTTGACGGACCCCATTACTAACCCCAAAAAGGGTTGATATGTTGCTCCATTTAACTTGCATAGTCTGATGGGCATACCAAAAGGCCAGAATCCTAACAATATAGCTGGGCAAACCTCTTTGACATAGCATGAGTTTTTTTTATGGTTGACGGTCAAAGGCTTTAGAAGCATCAATAAAACATAAAAGAAATTAGAGGTTTTGCCATCTGTATTTGTTTACAATTTCCTTTAAGGCATACAGAGGTCAGTGTGCCATTTGCTTTAAAACCAAACTGCTTGTCTGTGGAGTAGATTAACTCCTTAACTCTGTCCAGCAGAATTCTCTCCAGGACTTTTGACAGTATATATTATATTAAGTTGATATCTGAAGCAACTTGTTGTTAATGTTTTATTTGTTTATTTAATGTTGACTTTCAACTGAAAATATTATTTTACTCATCAGCAATGGTGCATTTTGTATAGTCTAGACTAGCCATCTTGTCTCAGTTGTTGAGATCAAATAATCATTATCCCCTAGGCATCCAGGAAGTTAGTGAAACTATACAGTAAGCATTCCTGCATAACCCAAGAGTCTGTTGGGTTGGCCTGCATTCATGGGAACCAGTCTGTGAGCGGCCACACTCCAGTCAACTTTCTGGAGCTGTCGCTTTCTTTTTCTGAAAGACATCTGGAAAACACTTATGGCTAAACAATAACAAATTGGCAAACACATATTTTTAAACATCCTTATCATCTCATGAGTGCAAATGATCACCAAAGATGAAACTACAACATTTAAAAGGCTTTACTTGGTAAACAATGTTTAATAGTTTTTATCCACAATTACAATCACAAGGACAAACAATGTCCCCCCCACCCCAAAAAACATTTTTCAATAGTAAATTGCTATGTATACAGATGTAGTGTTCATAGTGTAAATGTTTTGATTATATTTTAGGAATAAATGTATATATTACTTTACACTTCATAGAACTTGTCTTGATCCCGCAATACATTGCACTGCCGGGATTGCCCACCAAATTACTGTTCTCAATCTTCCCTTGTTTATTAAAGCAGCATGATCACAAATATCAAATGTTTGATGCACCCAATACATACTGTTGTACTATACTTTAAGATTCTACTATTCTACTACTATTCACTGTTTTTCAAGCATGCAGCGTGCTGCACTCGAGCAGCCAGGCATGAAGTGGGTAAGGTGTGAGCAAGGTGTGAGCGGGACAGGGCAGCACCGGGCAAAACAGAGCGAGGCGTGGACAAAACACAGTGTTTCTGGTGTGAGTTTCAATGACTAGAAGTTAGCCCAATAGAATGTAGTGCATATACTTGGTAATAGCTTTCACTCTCTCCTGTTATCTCCCCATCTACATATATTTGTGGTGTTCAGCTGCGTCGAGGAGCTGCACACCAGCTGTGATCTTCATCCACATAGGCTGATGCGGTGAGCACTCCACTGGCTGATATCCCGATCAGCCCCGGGACTGAGACTGGTGGAGATGTTACGGGAGGAGAGATGAGGGAGAGATGCCTGAAGGATCTATAAGGGCAGAAATTAAATATAAACAGTTTGTTTTGAACCCACAGCATATTACTAAACAGAAAGCTTAGTGATGGGAGTCACTACCTATTGAATATTGGCCATGCATGCTGTGGAAATGATCCACAATGCCCCAAACATATCTCACAAGGGCAAAAAAAAGCCCTTAAAAGTGTATTTTTCCTACCCTGCTCCACAACATAACATTATGTAATACAACATTGTTATACAACATTATAACATTTAAATTCCCAAAATATTCAAGACCTGTAAATTATTAGATTCATTTTTAATGCGTTTCCAGACTTTCCACACCTGTGTAGGTACCCTGTGAACACAGGCCAAGATCAAGTAATGTAGCTGAAGAATAATTTGCGGGTAGATCATCATGATTAGATATAATTTTAGTATTCATTAATGCTGTCAAGTAAAAAAAAAAAGTTTGTTTCATATCAATATTAATTTCAGCTGAATTATTATTTTCCAAGGACAGGAAAAATGTGTAACAAAACAAGAGCTTCAACATAATATTGCCTGTGTACTTGTATTGCCTTATTACCGACTCTGGTAGAGTGGCTTGTTGTTTCTGTCCTGCTGTCCTCTGTGTCTTCTGCTGTCAGATGTGACTCCTGGCCAGTGCCAGACAGGGTTGTATCTGGTTGAGGATGGCTGTAACACATGAGAAAATGATTTAACAGTTTGCTCTTACTACCTTCTTCCATGCAAAACAAGACTAGAACCTATCCCTGATGCATTTATTCAGGACCAGGCATGTCCAAAGTCCGGCCCTGGGGCCAATTGTGGCCCGTGGACAGATTTTTTTATTGGTTAATCAAGCAAGTTCAATTTGCATTTGTTTCCTTCACCTAACAATGACAGCACTATCATACAGTTTGTAGAAACACCAGGTAGGAACAGCACATGCAGAACTACTGTTTTCAGATGGCAAACAAAGTACAATTGTATGTGATTTTTATTTATATTTTTTAATAACACCCATATGAGGTGAGAAGCACCTGCACGGCCGCCTCACCCCCAATTCAAAAAAGTTTGGACAATCCTGCACTAGATGGACAATGTCGGCGTGGCAGAGAGAGAGACAGTTAGACCAGACTCAAATGGGGGTCCGTGGCACTTTGCCAGGGGGTCCACGAAAAGTGTTCAGGAAAATAAAAATAAAAACTTTTTGTGTGTGTGCAAAAGCTTCATAGTTCAACTAAAACATTGTAGGCCTATGCTTTAAATTTAAAATGTTTATTGTCTTATATACTTGTGCCTGCTTCAATAAAATTGTCTCTCCCTGTCCCTGATCACTCACCTGTGTACTCCCTCGGCTGGGTGTAATTTTCAACCAGGAACTCCTAGGTCAGCTGATTCCTACTGAATTGACCAAAACAGTTCAATAATTGCAACCCTGTCAAAATCTTATTGCTATGCTAGTTATTGTTATTAGTTATAGTATGAGTATTAGTTGACCAATTCTATGGGTCAGTCATAATTTTGTAGAAAGAATGCTACTGTCTGAAACTCATTCAAAAGAATCCATCCTTA
This sequence comes from Poromitra crassiceps, assembly GCF_964638095.1. Classification (NCBI taxonomy): domain Eukaryota; kingdom Metazoa; phylum Chordata; class Actinopteri; order Beryciformes; family Melamphaidae; genus Poromitra; species Poromitra crassiceps. Next base: position 25,616,272 of record NC_139643.1, on the reverse strand, counting down.
CATAATGAAAAATTAAATTGTTGATATTAACACTTCAAGAGACAAAGTAGTAATAATTTTGTTTGATATTTTTTCTAACTAATGGATTGCGTGAGCATTGAACACGTCACGGTGGCGCAGTGGAAGGCTCGGATGATGCCCTCCTCCACGTACGGCTTCAACTGCTTCAGGAACTCCGCGGCTGCCGCGACCTGGAGACAGAGGAATAGAAGGAAAGGTCTGAGGATGGAGATATCGCATTAACTGTGATAGACTAGATATCAGAAGGAACAGCCTCCATGCAATCCTACACCACCGGCTTGTTTTATAGCTCTTTGGAATCTCAATGTTGTATTGGCAACATACTGCCTTCTTATAACACTTAAGCCATTACATTCCCATTAGTGGACAGACTGCTGCCATGGCAACAGAAACAACACCATTAAAATACAGCCATGGGCCATGGGGCTAAAATGGTTTTCCCCCACCATCTAGTCTCGTATCTATACTAGACTGTATCTATACTATCGACCCTACCCCATATTTATCTACATGATATTCATCCAAAAGAAAGGTTGTGATTTACAGGGAGGAAAAATAACAATATGAGGAAATGTAAGCTATGTATGAGGGAATACAAAGAAACACAAAACATTAAAAAGAAGAATAAAATAGAAATCAGATGAGAAACAAAAAATTGTCAAATATTGTAGGCCTAGGCTACTCACCAAGCTGGCCTCCCATCATGGTACCCAGGCCAGGCCAGTGTACACACCATTAACCACTGACAACTTGATGGAGGACAGACCAGCTGCAAATAACAAGGCAAGTCACAACAACACTCACCTTTAAGAACGGGGTTTCCACGGTTCTCTGTGTCAGGGACATTGTGGGGCTGGATCTGGGCTCTCTGACTGCGGTGTCGGAGAAGATGACTTTGTCCAGGCTACGCTCCATCATGAGCAATGACTCGCACCCATTCCACGGCGTGCTAGTCAAACACAGGAGTACGTTCAGTGAGAGGCTGATCCCACCTAGATGCAAGGAGAGGCACAGGAAATCATTCCTGCCTGTGGCCATTGGACTCTGAAAACCTCTGCTCTAGGTTAGATAGCAAGCTACAATCTGCAGTGCTGTACACATGACTACATTAGAGCTATACAGAACTATACAGACACAGCACAGCTATAAACATGTCACGTGACAGACTTTACTGTAACAGGTATCAGCATGCCATCTTTGTATTATACTCTGATGATAACGTTTACACAGGAAATATGCAGCTAATGCAAATCAGTGACGCTGACCTTAGTTGGGTTATGTATCGCAATTTTTAAGCATAATAAAGTGGATTACATGGCGCCACTCTTCAATTCGACATGCATTGAATACACTGAGCAGTTACTCTGAGGGAATACAATTACTATTATAACCTGAAACGCCTGTTATTGTCACTTTTGAACCGCAGCAAAACGGCATGCATTTGAATTGAGTTTGGCTAGCCCAAGGACGCTAACGTTAATTTAGACTATTTCACGATTTTAAGGCATGAATATGTATTCATTGCTTTAACGTTACTCGGCTGACCCGTACAACAGTAGCCCTACAGTAACGCCATATTCATATACATTTGATTGATTGATTGTTTGGAGTAGTAACGTTCATAGCTATCCGATAGCTAATGCTCCAGGGTCTTACAATAACGTCACATAGGCCGTCATGTCACGTTCAATATAATGACTGTTATTCTATTATTACTATTACTATTATACAAACGTGCCCTTTGTACTTGCAGATTTAACGTTAGTTCGTGACACTAGTTTGTGAGGCTGTGTGAAGTACCTCACTCATAACGCTACTAATACCAGCCAATCGCCTGACCCAGTACAACAGCAGACCTACAGTAACGCTATATAGCGTTAAATAATAAAATGTAATGATTCATTGACATACTAGCCAAAACCATGAGGTGTCGGACTCGTGAGGTATCGGACTAGGGGGCAGTCCCCAGCTAGCCAGGATACGTTAGCCAGCTACTAAATTAACTGTACTAAGACTGGACACAGTCTTTATAGCTTACGTGAGCTGTAACGTTAGAGTCAAATTACCCCTTACGCTAGCGGGTTAAATAGTGATTTAGTTTATTTTGGGAAATTGAATGAAGCAGCTAGCTAACATTAGCTAACCTAGCTAGCGTCAGTTAGCTCACTGGGAAAGCCTGTGTAGTAACATGCTATGAAATGGCTCCCTGGTCGTGCAGTTAAATGTCTCATAAAACCAACAAAACTTCTACTTTATGTCGATTTACTTCAAGTGGCCACTTACCTGAAGCTCGTATTCCTTCCAAACTACCAAAGCTCTGTTTGTCGTTTGTCTGTTTGTTTAAGGCGGAAGAAGTTTCTGGTTGAGTTTCTGGTCAATTGTCAATTGTTTTATTCGATACGATCCGATATTCAGTGGGAGGGGACTGGGTCTAACCTGATTGGCCAGTCCGCTCAGATTTATGGCCCCAAGTTGACATGGTTGGGTGGCAGAATTCGTACTCGTAAAGAAAATCTGTACTTGTAAACAGACATCCAAGCTCGCAATATGAATTTGTCCGTGGTGCTTTCAGGGTCGCACACGAACGTAGGAAATTTGCAAGTGCTGCATTCAAGGTCGCACACGAACGTAGGAAATTTTTGTACTTGTAAAAAATATTTTTGAAGACGCACAAATTCTATCCGTGTGTACAAAACTTATTCCCAGATGCACAAGATATGTCTACAGATACAAAAATGGGTTGCCGATACAAAAATGGGTTGCAGATGCACAAAACTTTCTCTCAGATGGACAAGATATTTTTACAGGTACAAGTTTTATTTACAGACATACAAGTTCAAAGTTCAAGTTCAAAGTTTACAAACAATGTTTCTCAAGCTCAAAATATATTTGGCCCTTATTTAATTCCATACTCGTCAAGTATTGGAGGGACTGTAAGTGTTTACCCAACCTCCCCTCTGTCATTGTCAGATTCAAATCCATCAGTCTGCATTTGTCAGTTTGGGATCAACTGATTTTAACACTTTTTTTGTTACAGACGCCGAAAAGATCAACCGGGACATCGACTCGGAGAGTTGCTGGTTATGTCGTCCTCTGGCTGTGAGTGTGCGCACACACACACACGCACACACACACACACACGCACGCACACACACACACACACGCACGCACTCACGCACGCACGCACGCACACACACACACACACACACACACACAGCCTCTCTGTGTATAGGCTACTATGGATGTAACATGTGGGAAGGGTTTATTGTGAGGAATGTGTGCATGGCAGCTGATATATAAAAAGTAGAAATGTAAAAAGTAAAAGTTGTTTCTCATTTTTTGCGCTGTTGTTTTCCTAGGCTTCCCCTTCCCACATGCCATCCAGGAAAAGACGTAAGGGGACAGCAGAGCAACCGGAAGCTAAGCGGCGCAAAAGCCAGGTAGAGAACTCACACACACACACACACACACACACACACACACACGGCGCACACACAAACTCACAATCACACACCCAGTCTTTCACTCACTCACACGCACGCACACGCACACACACACACACACACACACACACACACACACATTGGTGCGTACAGGCACATCATCAGTTCTCTCTCTAACAAAATGCATCACTCTGCTTACACCTGTCAGGAGGAGGAAGCCCCGCCCCCCCGTGTGTCAGAAGACACAGCCGATGTCTCCATGGAGGAGGAAGAGGACGTCCTGCTCCCCCCAGAAACCACGCCCACAACGGGGGAAAATAGAAACTCCTCCCCAATCCTGGCGTTCCCCTTTTTCAGTCATGTCTGGGAACGCCCACAAAATGTTGAACGGCTGGCGCGCGAGTGGGGTAAAACCGGCCATATATCTCATGGGCTGACTCACCGAAAGACGCTGCTGCGGCTCTAAACTACAGGTTTGGGGGTTCTAGAGCAGAGCACAAGACGTCTGCTCAGATGTGCGTTTACTGGCTCCCGACAACATGAGAGAGAGAACCATGCCGAAGTCCAAGAGGGACAAGAAAATGTCTTTAACGAAAACAGCCAAGAAGGGCCTAGAGGCAAAGCAGGGCTTAATTGAGGAGTTGCGGAAATGTGCGGACATCTACACAAATGTGTTTATATTTTCTGTGGCCAACATGAGAAATAACAAACTGAAAGACATCAGGACAGCATGGAAACACAGCAGATTCTTCTTTGGCAAAAACAAAGTCATGATTGTTGCCCTAGGCAAACGACAAACAGACGAATACAAAGATAATTTGCACAAGATCAGCAAGTATCTGCAAGAAGAAGTGGGTGTGTTATTCACAAATAAAACAAAGGATGAGGTACAAGAGTACTTCAGTCATTTCAAAGAGATGGATTCTGCGCGGGCAGGCAACAAGGCACAGATGGATGTCACACTGGAGCAGTTGACCCACTCCATGGAGCCCCAGCTGAGGCAATTAGGACTTCCCACTGCACTCAAGAAGGGAGTGCAGTGGGGCGGCTTTAGCTCAGGAGGTAGAGCGGGTCGGCCAATGACGCAAGGGTTGGCGGTTCGATCCCCGCTCCCTCCCAGCTGCTGTCGTTGTGTCCTTGGGCAAGACACTTAACCCTCCTTGCTCCCGATGGTGTGTAGGCACCCTGCGTGGCAGCCTGCCGCCATCGGTGTATGAATGGGTGAATGTAGACTGCCTACTGATTGTAAAGCGCTTTGGATAAAAGCGCTATATAAATGCAGGCCATTTACCATTTACCAGTGGTGACGTTACTAAAAGACCATGACGTGTGCAAGGAGCTAACGCCTGACCTGAGCAGGCTCGTATTCTGAAACTCTTTGGTATCGCGATGGCGGAATTCAAAGTGCAGATGAAGCGCATGTGTGGAATTCACAAACAAGCAAGTTTGACAACTTTGCTGGGGAGGAGAAGGGACCGATGCAGGAGGAGGAGGAGGAAGATGATGCAGAATGAAACTGTTGCAAAGGCGAGTTTCTATGTTTTTACGTCAACTTTTCTTTTGCCAGCCTTCAATAACACAGGGACATTGAAACCAAAATGTCCTGACTGCCGCTACACTCCCTGGAATGTGTTGTGTCTCTACACTTTGTTCATTTTTCACCCAAAAGCGTTCACTTGAATTCTGTCCGTCACTTGAGAATTTTATATTTGGGCTGGATTGTTGATCAGTGAGCACCAATTTGTGGAGAGAACAAACTTAATGATCTTGTACATGTATGATGTCCCATTCAGAAATATTTTTTACTGTATGTGAATTCTTACCATTCATTCAACACAAATAAGAACCAAGTATGATCCTATCAGTTCATGTAAAATACAGCTTTTCATTGATGTGATAAACATTTGACTGTCATTGTTTAGCAGTTTATTTAAGATGAAGACACAGCCTCCAGAAAAGGTTAGGTTTTTCCCTGAAAACACATCTAAATGTCATTTGAAGATTAACAATTAAGTGCTGTTTAGCCATTAACAAAATTGGTCTGCAATTGCTCCATTGATCAGAAAATGACATTGTTTCAAGTGTGATTTGTAAAATAAACATGTCTTACTTTTCATTAACAAAAAAACAAAAAAAAGATGTGCGTTTACTGCGGTGGTTAAATCCCCGATCGTGTCTGCCTGGGCTGGGCTATCAGCTAAATTCTAACTTTGCTGAATGGATAGAACGGGGGTTTTTACCCCACCCTGACCACGCCCCCAGCCAGGCTGAGCCAGCTAAACCAGCGTCTATGACGAGACGTGGCCTCAACCTATTGTCGGGTGTTGCACGTAAAGATCATATATATACGGACGTTGAACACTCCAACTTACTACTTCACTGATGGCAACCTCCACATTCTTCTTCTCGCCAATTCTCAATGGCTTCCTTGTTTTGCTCGGGAGTACAAAAAAACTTTTAAAGGCGATTTTTTTTTATTACATTCGTTGTCTGCGCAGCCCACCACACAACAGCTATGTTTGCTATGTTTTTTTTAATAGCTATGTTTAATTCAAGAAAGTGTGTGGAAGTGTGTGCTTATTTTATGCAGTGTCTCTATCAGTTTCAGCTTCTATTTTCTTTTTCTATTCTATTCTTGTATTCTTGTATTTATCTTCTATTTTCTCTTCTTGTAAATAAATGTTCAAATGTTTTGTGTGAGAAAGTCTAGGATCGTTTATTTGAAAGGGGAACAAAAAGAAGTGTTGCATTGATATTTAGAGAGTGGCAGAAACACACAGACGGCCAACAAACAAGTGCCTCTTTCAGACTACAACAGTGTTTTTACAGGGACTTGCTCTTGGTCTGAATAGACCCGTGGCTCACCACCTCCTGCTGCTGTCATGTGTTCTCCATAAAGAAGTTGTCGATCAGCTCTGAGACTACTAAGGCCATGTTCACATTACAGGCAAATCAGATTTGCTGCTAAAGTCATTAATCGTCATTATCTTGATTGGTTTCCCAAATCTGATTTGGGAGTGTGTCCACACACTGCCACAAATCTGATTTGGGCAAGTGTTCAAGTCGGATCGGTGTGTCCGGACCTCCATATGTGGTTTGGGACAACTGACACAAATCAGACTTGGAGCGTCCAGACTCCTAAAACCAATCTGGATAGAATCGTTAATAGGTCACTAAAGTTCACAAATCAGATTTGGCCTCCTAGTCTGAACATGGCCTAAGACTCATCTAATCTGTGACTCCTGCCTCCATGTGGCCAGTTACACTAGGGCTAGGCTACTGTATAGAGGGCTAGGCTATAGAGGGGATTTAGAAGTGTGTATATGGTCTGAAGGAGATGAAGCAGATCAGTTGACATGCAGCTCACCTTTTCACCAGCTGTTTGCTGTCTGTCTATGTAGAGAGCAGAATGCATGATGAAGACCTTTATCATGTCAGTTTCCAAAGCCAACATAGTGCAGAGCAAATATTGGTCACATTGGAATTGTCCCTCAGGTGTGGAACCTAACAAATGCTAACCGAGTTATTTAATCTTTCATATATTATGTGCTAAGGTAAGCTCCCAGTTTACCCACCTGTTTCGGGCTCACACCAATCCTTTTGAGAGGCAGTTATTCACCTTATGTAGCCCCGCCCACTTGACCCAGTTGTGTTATGACTTCCTGTTCAAAACACCGTCTGTTTTACCTGCTCACTAGTACTGTACTGTCACAGGAAGTGTCAACACAATAGGAAGTAACTGGCTGACCCCTGTGTTGGAACATAAGGTGAATATCCATCACAATAAGAAATATCAAGCTGATGCGAGATAACTGATGCGTTTTAGGGGGGGAAGCCATTCTGAAAATGTAATTCATATTTGTTTCTATTAATGTTGTTATTATATTGTTATATAAATAGAGATCAATTAAGATATGCAAAGATCTATTGATATACATTTTTAATATTTTTAAATAGTATATTTAATATACACAAATTAATATAATAATGATTAATAATTAATAGTCATTATTCTTGGACTAGCTGGAGTATTGCACATAGTAATTCTAAAATGTAGGCCTATAAAAACTGGCTACTGAAGATATAGAAGGCACTCAAAATGGCGATTGCTTAAAGAAAAGGTTTGATATCAAACTCCTCATTTAAACCATTAGGGGACATGGTGTTAAGAGAATAAATGATTGGATGAACGCAACCCAGTGGCCGCACACTTCAAACTAGCGGGGCACAGTGTCAGCGCCCTCAGATACATTGGAGTGGAAAAAGTAGAGAAACATCCACGGGGGGGGGCGACCTTGAAAGAAAACTCCTCCAGCGAGAAACTTTCTGGATTTATTCTCTTAACACCATGTCCCCTAATGGTTTAAATGAGGAGTTTGATATCAAACCTTTTCTTTAAGCAATCGCCATTTTGAGTGCCTTCTATATCTTCAGTAGCCAGTTTTTATACATTTTAGAATTACTATGTGCAATACTCCAGCTAGTCCAAGAATAATGACTATTAATTATTAATCATTATTATATTAATTTGTACTAGACATGGCTTTTGATTTTTTTATCTTATGAATTATTGCTGTTTTTATTAGCATTCCAGTTGTGGTGTAATTTGTCATATTCACTGTTGTTTCTTTCTCCTTCTCCTTTTCCCCTTAGGCTATATTTACATTGTATTTTCTAGGCCTACTTAAATTGTTTATCTATTTTGATATGTAATATTGTTGTCTTCTTCCTATTAGTTTTACCATTATTATTAATTATTATATCCCCCGCCCGGCTGTGATGACTTGCCTTGATTGTACCTGGTGACGTCTCATACGCACAGGCCTATTTATTCTCTTCTGTAACTGCTGTCATTCATTTGCCTGATGAAGACCCAATAGGGTCGAAAGCTTGCCAACCTTGAGCGCAAATAAAAACGGGAGCTGCTAATCAGTGTGCGGACAATTCCTTTATTTTTTAATATAATTCATCTTAACATGATATCAGCCTAATCACATTTCACTGATAACAACAACATGTTTAAAGGAAAGATTTGAAATGTGATCTTACCTGGAGATGCATCGTGAAACAAAAGCAGCAACAAAACCAACGCCTTCATCTTGTTTTGATAAAGAAGTTGTATTTAACGATAAAGATATCTCAGTGACATTCAGTTAAGTCCTGTTTGCAGGGCCGTAGCCAGGGTTCCGAAATAGGGGAGGTCCAGCAAGGGGAGGCGGATTCGGCGGCGCCCTGACGGGCGCCGCCGAAAAAAAATTGAGGTTTTTCCCCCCCCTTTTTAAGCCATATTTAGAGTAATATATCATTTTAAATCAACATTAGGATTATACTGTTGTGATGTCATTATTCAGCGTTTGAAGCTCAATTTGGGCCGTTTGAAGCCCAATTTGGGCCGTTTGAAGCCAGATTTGGGCCGTTTGAAGCCCTATTTGGGTCGTTTAAAGCCAGATTTGGGCCGTTTGAAGCCTGATTTGGGCCGTTTGAGATGCACCCACTTTAAACCTGAATAAAGTAATAAAACCACTAGTAAACCAGTAGGCGGCGCCTGGCCTGCTGTTCAGTGAGTGGCCTGGCCTGGCCTGCAAAAAAAAAAAAAAAAAAAAAAAAAATTTTTTTTTTTGGCAGGCTGAAATATTAGGGGAGGTCCGGACCTCCCCGTCCTCATAGCTAGCTACGGCCCTGCCTGTTTGTATGTTTTATAGCTTTGTCCTTGATAATGAGGTTGTAGGCTAGTTGTTATCTTGTCTCAGATGAGGTTATAGGCTAGTTGTTATCTTGTCTCGGTTATAGGCTAGTTGTTATCTTGTCTCAGAGGCACAGCAAAGGCACAGCATCAAAGCTGCTCATGTATGTGGACATGCTTTTATTAGTTGAGGGTGTGTCTAGTCACAGGAAACAAACATTGTGGTCACAGCAAAGGAACATGAGCTGTTTAGCTTCTTCTTCTTCTCAAACACATCATACTAAATTACATCTTCAGAATAATCTTCCCTTTGTTCCCAAACATATGATGCATAGCTTGTATTGCTTATAGCCTATCTAAAATAAATCGTCTACAAATTATATCAATAACAAACTTTTATTTTTTATTTATTTTTTGTCTGACCGGTAAATAAAACAAGTAGATAGGCCCGGTCTGGCCCAATCACATCTTTATGATGATGAGGAGAGGGAGAGAGATGAAGGTGAGAGTGGAGGGAGGAACTTGCACTAAGCAGAAGCTAAACTGTATTAAATATAAAAGCTCCTGTGTTCTGGTCCTGTGTTTGGTCCTGTGTTCCGGTCCTGTGTTCCGGTCCTGTGTTCTGGTTCCCACATAGAAATGCAGCAGTAGGCAGCCTAACCTCACCAGCTACGAGTTAGAGAAGAAATAAGAAGCATGACCATACCAAACGAAATAATCAAAGAAGTAGCCTACTTGAAGAAACTTGCTGGATCCATAACATCACGTCTGAACAGAATCTTTTCCTGGAGTTCAGCACTTTGGTTCCTATGTTCCTTCCATAACGAACACCCACCCCTCTATTTCCAGCCCCCTTGCCTTGACCACACCCTTCTTGGGACTCCGCCTTCTATGATCTGAACTACATGCCTGTAAAGTTCCATGACTGCATCTTGAATGTTTAAATCCTCTGATAAACTGAGCAGCGCTGCTCTCTACTGCTGCTCAGGCGGGGAGGTGAAGTTACTCTTAAAGGAACATGCCAACATTTTGGAAGATTCACATATTTGCCATATTCCCGATAATAAGATGAGAAGATAGATGCTTTCTCTTCCCTGTGCGTGCAGCAGAAAGTAGCGTGGCCCCCTTCCTGCTACAGTGGTAGTGAACGGTACAGCAGCCTATCCCCTGTCTAGAACACTAACGTGATTTAAAGTCACCCATAAAACATACTTCTCATCAAAATATCTTAAAGTACGACAATACATGGCAAATTGAGGTACTCTTCTTTTGTTTTTAAATGTGAAATATCACAAAAAACACAAAAAAGTTTATTATGGGGGACACTATAAACAAGGCCAGGTCGAAACCTGGCATAGGGCCGGTGTGCTCAGTAAAGTGCAGAACTCTGCCAAGGTGTAGAGTCATTTGTGTTCAGTCTAAAATTTTGGCCCCTTGAAACCAGATTAGAGGACCATTTACATTAAGATTAGACTGTTTTTCAGTCTTAACCATCAATTTGCTGAGTGAGTGGCACTGCTCTTGCCCAGATGTAGCCATATAGGTAAAACACTAATATTTTCTGACTCACCTCCACCACCACCTGCTGATGTCTATATTATTTAACCATCTCATTCTCTTTAACAGTCCAACATTAAATCTATCAAATAAAATTAAAGCAAGAGCTTGTCCTCAAATAAAATTAATATAGTGCAATTCAAAATAAAATAGTAGAATAAATTAAATTCAAGTCACTTTCAGGAGGAATACCAAAAACCTTGTGCAATGTCAACTTAGTTTTGCAGCAGTCCAACATAAAATCATCATCTTACAGTACAATGGTGTGCAATTTTCAGTAACAGTGCTCTTAATTTTGGAGAAAGACAAAATGCTCCATGTAAGATGGTCACACACATGGACTGTACACACATCATCCAGACACAGGGCCGTAGCTAGCTATGAGGACGGGGAGGTCCGGACCTCCCCTAATATTTCAGAGGATTTTTTTTTTTTTTTTTTTTTTTTTTTTTATAAAACAATCTGCATGGAAAAGCATGAAAAACACGGGATCGCTTTTATTTTGAAACGAAAGGCAGGTCAGGCAGGAAGTCATCTGACGCCGCGTCCGTGGTAACTTGATTCCGAGAGAGCAGCAGCATGGTGGTGAGTGATGACTGTCTGTCTGCCTGGCGAGATAATTGAAGGTGAGCGAGCTGCAAGACAGAGTGAGCGAGTGAACGACAGACAGTGAGTGACACTGACAGATTTTTTAGCAACAACCAAGAAAGTAAGTGTCTAGTCTGTCTCTTAAGTAATGTTACCTGTGTGACACGTTGGGATGCTACTGGCTAATCATGCATGATGCCAATTGCCAAGCTCCCGAAGTCAGATATGCAGGTGGCTATATGCATGGTTTCAGTTTCATGACCCAATAAGTAACAAAAAGAGGTGGTGTAAAGTTAAAAACATAATATATTTTATTTTATTTTTCAATCGTTCCTATCAGGAATAAATAAATGTCCCTCTGTATGTTTTTTTTATTATCGATGATGACTTTGTGTGTTGTGTACGGCTTGGGTTGTGTACCTGTGTTTGTAGGTGTCATTTTGATATGAATTTGGCTAAAACAGTTTGTGTTTGTTAGTTACAATTATGTTGACAGGAGAGCTGAGCAGGTGGTGACATGAAAGAGAATATACTGAATAATGACATCACAACAGTATAATCCTAATGTTGATTTAAAATGATATATTACTCTAAATATGGCTTAAAAAGGGGGAAAAAAAACCTACATTTTTTTTCGGCCGAATCCGCCTCCCCTTGCTGGACCTCCCCTATTTCGGAACCCTGGCTACGGCCCTGTCCAGACACAAGACTTTTAGTAGCATCCACACCCAACATGGGTCCATGTGAAAGGATGGGAATGCGCACTGGAAGCATGTGTGTGTTTGTGGCCATCCGTGCATGTGTTGATGTGTAATCGTGTGACAATAAAGACGGGCTTGTCCGTCTGAAATCGTGGACGTGGAATCGACTGGAATGAGGCATGCGACATGTTTGGAAGAGTGTGCTGACGTCAAATGACGCTCCGCTGATGGGTAATGTGGCTAATATGTTAGCGGCTAACTGTTACTTGTCGTTACTTTACATGGCAGTAAAACGCCACCGAATGACCAAATTGATTTAACTTTTAACCATCTCGATTTCCACTTTCCATACGGACCGCCAGCATTGGTTAGTTTATAACGTGACTATATTTATAATGTTTATAACGTGCTCCAGCTTCCGGTTTATACTATCAGTCTGAATACAGCCAGGGGTTGGAGCTATTGCGCAACACCGCAAACCAGTCGGAGTACGTTATAAACGTTATAAATTGTCACGACGTTAACAACTAACCAATGCTGGCGGTCCGTATGGAAAGTGGAAATCGAAATGGTTAAAAGTTAAATCAATTTGGTCATTCAGTGGCATTATACTGCCATGTAAAGTAACGACAAGTAACAGTTCAGCTTCTGGCATACTCTTCGCGCACGCGCTGGAGGCGGGGCTCCGAGGAGGGCGCATGCACTCTGCGCAGGCCAAAACAAAACATACTCAGTGCTCAGCTCGCTCCTCCAGGAAGTCTGAATGAAATTGAATGTAACGTTCCCAATTCTATGTATTAAATTCTAAAAAACGACCCTCAACATTTGGGAAGGCTAAACCACACAACTAGTTCGTTATAATCGAACATCATGCTTCGAAGGCGACTTTACGACGGTGAGGACTCAATCACAGCAGATATCCACTGATAGCCTACCACGGAGATCTCACAGGCACAGGCAGCAAAACCCGACGCGCTGATAGAAAAATCTCCATGGACGCGCCGCGCTGCGCTCAGGCCTCGTCCCCCGACACGCCCCGTGCGATGACGTCATAATCGCCGCGCGCCCTATGCGCTTGGCTGGGCGCGAAGAGTATGCCAGAAGCTTTAGCCGCTAACATGAGCTACACTATTTTTATTTTGTGACGATTGGGGCGCGTCGAGGCACGTAGCGTGCGTCGACGTCATCGATTACGTCGACTCGCCGGGACAGCCCTAGTCCGAGGAGCAAACGATTAGTCACATTCACAGCTGCTTTACATTAGGACAAAAAAGACGATACATGTCAACTCCTCAAAAATCGAATCAATAAATTCCTAGTCGGATCGAGAGAGGCACCAGACGGTGAAATGTCCGACGACCGGCTCTTGTGGAACTCTCTGAACGAGCTAGCCACAATATTAGCCAGAGGTGCATTACCTAATTCACAAGCATGTCTCAGAGGGCTTTACAGAGATGATGTCTAGCTAAAGGCCCTGGACCTGGATACATAAAGGGCCTTCCCCCTCACAGCGCACATGCACACAATTAAGGCCAGAATAATAAAAGACTCTGGGCCAGGTTTATCCATATATCACATCAGGCGAGTGCCCAGGGGCACCAGTTCATTTGCCTTGTTGGGGGGGCACCACACATTCAAATTCAATTCTTTATAAGCTTGGTCATATTTTCTTTATATATTAGGCCTATACTCCGCGGCCGAAATTAATCTTCAATACTAAAAGAATATATGCATAATGAGAAAGAATCATGATTGGTGTGTAGGTGCCCCCTCCCCCCTCCATCACATTTGAATGTATCCAGTTCAAGCATTTTGTGTGGTGAGAGAAAACCTGTTCACCAGAGGAACTGCAAAGAAAAAGTAGGCTGAAAACTACTTCCCCAAGTGTGCTCACCACAGTCAGGCTTTTCTTAACCCTGCCTGGTAACTGTGGGTGAGAGATCTAAACAATTTAAAGAGCTCTGTCTCTCACCCTGTAGACTAATGCAGCTTTCACACCTAAACCACACTTTGCACTGAACAAGAATTGCGTGCTGAAATAACTATGACAGCATGATCACATCCGTTGGAGTATCTTCTTCATATCCTAATTAATATTCACTCACTAATAGATGAGTGTAATTGTGTTAATATTCACATCACGTACTTAAGACCTATGAATTCAAAATGTTATTTTATCATGTTAGGAGGAGTGTGAACTGGTCAAGATGAGCTCTGATAGGAAGACTGCAGAGCTGAGAATGGCTCACTCTAACCACAACACGTCACTTCCTTTAAGTTGTTTTTAGTCACACGCACACACACACGCACGCACGCACGCACGCACGCACGCACGCACGCACGCACGCACGCACGCACGCACACAGGCAGCCAGAAATGAAATTACAGGTGGGCCTGAATCAAAGTGGATGGGCTTTGTATATAGAAGAGTCGCGACATCTCCATTCACTCCAATAGACAAGTTTTTTACTCTCAAGAGTTCCAGTAAGTAAGGTCCTGGATTAAGCAGCACTGTCGAGTTGCAGCAAAATGGACAGTTTGTGTTGTACTTTGAAAGTTGTTTTTTTCTTGAATCAAATTGTACATTATCAGCTTTATTTTAGCATTCAAAAGTAGCGCGAGACCCTTTCCTGGCTGTTCATTGGCTAATGAGTCACGCATTTTGGTCCTCTGCTAACGCCACTCTCTCTAGAGGACACTAGGCCACACTATTGATGTAATTTGCATGATCAGAATCAGCTTTATTGGCCAAGGATATAGACTTACAGGGAATATGACTCCCGTATATGTTGCTCTTAATGTACTTTGAAAGGGAAAGAAAAGGTATGCATACAAGCTAAAATGAACAAACAAGGCCTCAAAGGTATGGTTAACTGCTATTTACATTATACAATAAGTGTGATGTAGAATGTCCACTATAAGCAGGAGTAAGATACAGAAATAATTCTATAATGTACAAATCATTGTGACTGTAAAGACAGTACAAGTAGGGTTTGTTTGCTGTCTAAAGGGTGTTACTGCATGTATGCCATTTTGACACCTAGCAAAACCCCACTTTTGACACTGACCAAGCCTTGTGGGTAGACTGGAGGATCCTAACAGCGCTTAAGTCAGCTCAAAATACATGCTGACATAAGTAATGCTAGCATTGCAACACGATAACATCATTTCTACTATCCTATGTTCGAATTCATATTTTAGGTCAATATTAGATTAATACAAATGTTAATATTCCCATTAAATACTTAGGCTTATAGATTCAAATGTTATTTTATAATGTTAGGGGTGTGAACTGGTCAAGATGAGCTCTGATAGTAAGAGTTTTACAGGGTTTACAGTTCTTTGAATGTGTCCCAGCCAGGACACATCAATAAGTGATGTGTCCTGGGACACATGGTCCACCTGCTCTTTAGGTCACATGGCAGGTCATTCTATTTGTCCAAAGGGTCAGGGAACTCATTGTATAGCGTACTGCAAAGGGTGTAATTGCACGTACGCCCTTTTGACACCTAGCAAAACCCCAAGCCTTTTGGGTAGAGGATTCAAACAGTACTTAGCTCAGCTCAAAATACATGCTGACATAAGTCATGCTAGCATGGCAGCATCATCACATCATTTCTACTATCCTACAGTATATTCTAATAACAAGAGTCTCAGCTTTCCACTCATACCCAATTTATGCAATTCCAAAATGGTTTAGGGACCCCAGTATGCAAAAAAATATTCAAATAGAATAGGTGGGAAAATAATTATACTGCATGCAAAAAAACAAAATAAAAATCATGTTTTTTGCAAAACTACATGGGATTAGCAAAAAATGGGCATGTATGTAAAGGGGATACTCATGGGTACCACTACAACCCATTCTCATTCAGATATCTTGAGGTGAGAGGTCAAGGGACCCTTTTAAAAATGGACATGCCACTTTTTCCCTGACCAAAATCTAACCTAAATGTAGAGCATTATTTGAAGGGGGCATTTTTTAGTCCCCTTCAAGTTAACATGACATGGCACCAATACATGTCTTAGGTCTTCTAGTTTCATATGATAGCAGGCACCAATACATGTCTTAGGTCTTCTAGTTTCATGATAGCAGGCACCAATACATGTCTTAGGTCTTCTAGTTTCATATGATAGCAGACACCAATACATATTAGGTCTTCTAGTTTCATATGATAGCAGGCACCAATACATGTCTTAGGTATTCTAGTTTCATATGATAGCAGGCACCAATACATGTCTTAGGTCTTCTAGTTTAATATGATAGCAGGCACCAATACATGTCTTAGGTCTTCTAGTTTCATATGATAGCAGGCACCAATACATGTCTAGGTCTTCTAGTTTCATATGATAGCAGGCACCAATACATGTCTTAGGTCTATAGTTTCATATGATAGCAGACACCAATACATGTCTTAGGTCTTCTAGTTTCATATGATAGCAGGCACCAATACATGTCTTACGTCTTCTAGTTTCATATGATAGCAGGCACCAATACATGTCTTAGGTCTTCTAGTTTCATATGATAGCAGGCACCAATACATGTCTTAGGTCTTCTAGTTTCATATGATAGCAGGCACCAATACATGTCTTAGGTCTATAGTTTCATATGATAGCAGGCACCAATACATGTCTTAGGTCTTCTAGTTTCATATGATAGCAGGCACCAATACATGTCTTAGGTCTTCTAGTTTAATATGATAGCAGGCACCAATACATGTCTTAGGTCTTCTAGTTTCATATGATAGCAGACACCAATACATGTCTTAGGTCTTCTAGTTTCATATGATAGCAGGCACCAATACATGTCTTAGGTCTTCTAGTTTCATATGATAGCAGACACCAATACATGTCTTAGGTCTTCTAGTTTCATATGATAGCAGACACCAATACATGTCTTAGGTCTTCTAGTTTCATATGATAGCAGACACCAATACATGTCTTAGGTCTTCTAGTTTCATATGATAGCAGGCACCAATACATGTCTTAGGTCTTCTAGTTTCATATGATAGCAGGCACCAATACATGTCTTAGGTCTTCTAGTTTCTGATAGCAGGCACCAATACATGTCTTACGTCTTCTAGTTTCATGATAGCAGGCACCAATACATGTCTTACGTCTTCTAGTTTCATATGATAGCAGGCACCAATACATGTCTTAGGTCTTCTAGTTTCATATGATAGCAGGCACCAATACATGTCTTAGGTCTTCTAGTTTCATATGATAGCAGACACCAATACATGTCTTAGGTCTTCTAGTTTCATATGATAGCAGGTACCAATACATGTCTTAGGTCTTCTAGTTTCATGATAGCAGGCACCAATACATGTCTTAGGTCTTCTAGTTTAATATGATAGCAGACACCAATACATGTCTTAGGTCTTCTAGTTTCATATGATAGCAGGCACCAATACATGTCTTAGGTCTTCTAGTTTCATATGATAGCAGACACATGTCTTAGGTCTTCTAGTTTCATATGATAGCAGGCACCAATAGGGGTCGACCGATATGGGTTTTTCAGGGCCGATATCGATATCGATTATCGGCAATGAAAGACACCGATAACCGATATTTTGGAACCGATATATGTTTGCAGTAAAAATTTAAATCTTGGTGTCAAAATTTAGAATAACACGACCCGTTGTTGAAATTCATTTTCTCCAGTTTATCCAACTACAATATTATTTGAAAATATTCACTCTATTAATATTGATATGAATCAAAGTGTGTGTGTGTGTGTGTGTGTGTGTGTGTGTGTGTGTGTGTGTGTGTGTGTGTGTGTGTGTGTGTGTGTGTGTGTGTGTGTGTGTGTGTGTGTGTGTGTGTGTGTGTGTGTGTGTTTGTTCAATCTAGTGGAGACTTGGGCACATTATCAAGATAAAGCTGTGTACTTTAAACAAACTAACAGTTCACCACAGCAACAAAATAATAAAGAGGGTTTCCCTCAGCTTACACTACTTGACACTAACCTCGCACCAGGCTCTCTCAAAGGAGAACACAAACAGGTTCATGCGGGCATCTGCTGACCAATGTCTCATCCTAGTTTATTCGGTTCCCTTTTTATTGCAAACGAGTCCGCTGACATACTAATGTCTCATCCTACTTTATTCGGTTCCTTCTTCCTCCTCCATCTGAAAAGTGGTGCATGTGTTACGCGCAAATCAACCCCCCTGTACATGCGCGCCCCCCCTATGTAAACAAACGCATTGGACAGACCTGCCTCCCGTAGTACCACATTTTAGCCGCCAGGTGTCATCTGGACATAAAAACACTGCTACATTTACAGGCAGGCAGTAGGTTACCTCAGATCTTCAAATCTCACTAAATATAGACAGTTTTCACGGAACGATGTTGCGGGAACAGTTTGAAACCTAGCTTAATTCCTGTCAGTTATTGTATTAGCAAACAAACACTGCAACTGGAAGTAAGCTAGGGACAATTTAGAATGCCAATTGTCAAGTTAAAACCGTCTAAAGTTGGATTGTAAAAACGGGTCTTTGTAATTAAGAAAATAAATAAATAAAAAATCATAACTTGACAAGTAGGCTATAGGCTAAGTGCTGTAGACATACTCTGTTATAATAAGGACATGCAAAAGACATCACACTTGGGATTTGAACTCATGCCTCCCTAATCTGCAACATAGACCAGAAGTCAGCTCTTAACCCACTCCACCACAGAGACCATTAATGGTAATTAATGTGTTTTGCATTAGTTAAATCGTTTCTATGTGCAACCTTGCTCTCCCGTACATGATTGTCCCCCCTGTCTAAACACCTCTCCTCACCTTCCACTTGTGTCTGTACAAAAATGCCCCCCCTGCAGTACCGCATTTCCACCACCATGTGTAGTTTCTCCCATGGAGGCTTATGTTTAACTGTAAAAACAGGTGCTAGTGAGATAGATAGATAGATAAATAAATAAATAAATAAATAAATAAATAAATAAATAAATACATACATACATACATACATACATACATAAATAAATATATAAATAAATAAATAACATTTCATCTCTAGGTCTCTAGATTGCCATAAGATGGACTGTAAAAACAGGTCAGTAAAATAAATAAATGAATAAACTAAAGAATTCATGGCCTTACAAGTGGGTAAACATACTATATTACAATAAGGACAAGCAACAAAGATTACAGGTGGGATTTGAACCCATGGCCTCCAAGTCTGCAGCATGGACCAAATGCTAACTCTTAGACCACTGTACCACAGAGACTGCTTGGTGGCATTCACGCTGCTTTGCATTAGTTAATTCTCTATGTGCAACCTTGCTCTCCCATACATGATTGTCCCCCCTGTCTAAACACCTCTCCTCACCTTCCACTTGTGTCTGTACAGAAATGCCCCCCTGCAGTACCGCATTTCCACCACCATGTGTACAAATGTTTCTCCCATGGAGGCTTATAAAAGAATGGAACCTCATCAAGTCTCGTCTGTACACACTAGCCCATTTAAAGGAAAAGGTTTCCAAATGTAGCCTATATTTAGGTTTTGAATTAATTGGAGTACCAACATTTCATCTCTTGCCAAAGGATGGACTGTAAAAATAGGTGTTAGTAATCAATCAATCAATCAATCAATCAATCAATCAATCGACTAAAGAATGCATGGCCTTTCAAGTAAGTAGACAAACCATTATAAAGACATGCAACAGACAGTGGGATTCGAACCCAAGGCCTCTGCAGCCAAAAGTCAGCTCTTAAACCACTGCACCACAGAGAGCTTTGATGACTGTTGCTGTCTTTTGCATTAGTTAATTCCTCTCTATGTGCAATTCTGCCCTCCCATACATGCTTGTCCCCAAGACCTCACATCTCTTCCACTGTCTATGTGTACGCCTCATGCAGAAGTGTCCCCTGCTGTACCACATTTCAGCCACCAGGTGACTGGGAAAACCAAACACCTTGGCTCTAGTCTTCCTAGTTCCTCTTTATTGGGGTCACAATATGACCGTAAGTGGTCATTTTGACGTCAAGATTACAAGCTCTCTGATGATAAATTACTCAATTGGGAGATTCATGCATTTATTAATGCATTTGTTAATATCCTTTAGAAAGATACTTAATGTGAAGAGGCAATTTTTTCTATTCTTTACAGGCACAATTAGATTGACCACACCTTGCCCTTGTTGCAGGTGTCACCTATTTCTCACAATCATCCTGATTACCATGTCTCATAATTGCATGTATGAGAGAATGCAACAAGCAGAGGTTCTTTAAATAACAATTTATTTTTGCACTGGACAATTTAGGATAGTCTACATTCAACCATTTAAAGTGATTTATGGGTTAACTCCTTCCAGAAGTCTAAGATGTTGGTACTGCAATTCACAGCCTGGATATATGTTTGGACCTCTTTCCCTTTGAACATTGTGTAGCCTACAGAAAATATTCAATGAGGTTATTATTTTTGAACATGATAAGCATCCACAGGGGACACATTTGTACAGCAAGCATGTGTGATGGCTGAAATGCGGTACTGCAGCAGGGCACAGGGCATGTATGTCTATAGTTCATACAAGGATTAATTCCAGTCAACTGAAATAAATGTGTCTGCAGTGGGGACAACGACATTTTTCATGGTTCAGAGTTGCACCATGTGTGCTGACTGGGGGCTTATTTATTTCCCTCATTGACTTCTCTGTTACTGGCACATTGACAATTAGATTAACCACACCTTGTTGCAGGTTGTTTCTGACAATCATCATGCTAACCATGTCTGTCTCTTTCATGTATTGCATGTGTGAGAGAATGCAACAAGCAAAGGTTCTTGAAATAACATGTATTAATGGTTGGTAGGCTGATCAACAAGGAATAGGCCTACATGTGTTTTGCTTGAAAATAATAGCATTTCAGCATCTGTCACTAACTAGATTAAAACCTATAGGCTATCTGTTTTGTTTCAGACAGCCTTGTGACTTGCTTTGAACACAGAAAGAAAGAAGGAGCCTGCCTGCATATCAAAATGTGGCTAATAATTGCATTTAACTTGTTTATTTAAAATAGTACTTGACCAAATAAAATACAACAGAATATTGAGGAAAAACCATCTTGTCTCTAGCACAAGTCTGGGTAAGGAATGCTTATGAAAGATTCTGAGGCCTTAGTAGAAGTGTAATGTTGAAGGCAAGGCAAGGCAACTTTATTTCATGCCAAAGGCAATTCAAAGTGCTTTACAGAAATAGAAGAGATAAAACAATACAACAATGGAACACATGAAATTACATCAGAAAGAAAATTACAATCACAGTAAAAAGTGAGAATAAAAAAGAATTGAAGTTGAAGAATACAACATGAATCTCCTGGTAATTCAACATATTAGCAAGATACACCTGGGTGTATATTCTAACAAAGCTTGTTTGCTGGTCGGACAAAACTGCTTCCCCACCAAGCCCCGCCCCCGCAGCAGACATATGCAGACTCGAGTTTGCCAATGATATGAGTTTTCTTCAAGAAAGTCAAGACAGGCAGATTCAATGGTGGAGTGCATGCGCTCCCTAGTGGATGCATGCATTTACATAAGGGGGGGCACGCATGTACAGGGGGGTTGATTTGCGCGTAACAGCAGTCAGACGCAGCCGATGACGTGTTTGGCGTCTCCATGTTGTGATTGGTCAGACGTCGGAGAGAACGCCCTTTTTATGTGCACGAGCTCATGTGCACGGGCATTTTCATGTGCACGAGCTGTAGGCTCGATTAGAAAAACCTGGTTCCACTAAACTAGTAGCAAACGAGGTTCGTAGTACAAGTTAACTACAATCGAGCTGATCTGGTTTAGACAAACCAGATCAAGGGACAGATCCTGGATCTTCTTATATAACATTCGTAGTACAGGCCCCTGGAGTAGCTCTATTACTATTAGTAAACAAACAACAGCATTTGAATGAGGCTGTCTGATTGTAGCCTGTTGAAAAGAAGTGTAACACAATAAGTTAAAATAGCCTATATATAGGCTATATATACATTCAAACTATGCAAACAAAATAGATTATGAGAACTGATAGGACCGTACAAATTTGCAAAATTTGAAATTTTGTTCAAAAGAATAGTAGACTGTTCTGTGTAGGTAGCCTACAGTTCAGCAGTTGCATCTTTATCCAGATTATTTAAAAAAATATTTCCTGCTTAACTAACACATAGCTGTAACGTTATGGGATGGGATTTTGATTTCGAATCCGCTTGTTTTAATGTTAGTTTCCTATTGGACTAGAATGTACCACGTGACCAGAAATAGTCTGGGAGCTGCATTCGCAAGCTGTTCGTTTTGTTACAAATAACATAATTTACGGCATTGACACGTTTAAGGTTAGCGTACGTTTGTTCGTTGATGTTGAACTTTTGTTCGACTAACTTTAAGACTCTTAAAGTTATAATATTCAAGCGGTGTCTCGTCATAGACGCGTGGTCAATGTGTCAGCATGGGGGAATTCCTCCCGTTCTTCCCAGCCAGCATAGTTAGCATTTAGCTGCTAGCCGAGCCCAGGCGGACAGGATCGGGGATTCAACCACCGCAGTAAACGCACATCTTAACAATCGTCTATGTACCTGCCGTTGAATCCCCAATGCTGTAGTGTAGAACCGCAGTACCGTCCTTTGTTGAGTCCGCCCATTCAGCTATGTGGGGGTTTTCCCCCACCGTCTAGTCTCCGCGCGCCAGCCGTAGTAACATTCTGTGGGCGTTCCCACACAGACCGACTGTATCTATCTCGGTCCAAACAAATCAGTCAGAGTGATATCGCCGAGAATGGCCCCTTTACCTCGGCCAGTTTAACGGTATCGCTTCTCGGCCTTTTGGCTAAGATCAAGTGTAGTATCTGTTCTTATCAGTTTAATATCTGATACGTCCCCTACCCGGGGACCATATATTAAATTGATTTTTGGAACTGGGAGATGGAATAGGGGCTTGCTCCGTCCACTCCACGCATCGACCTGGTATTGCAGTACCTCCAGGAACGGTGCACCCCCTCTCATGTTAAAAAGAATATTAAAGGCACTGGACGTCACATAAGTCTGCTATTTGGCGTAGAGACATTCAGATACACACAGTAGTTTGTTAGGATGTAGCCAAAAACAAATTGTCTGCATTATTGCATCACAATAACATGTCCTATTGTGAAATAATCCCAATTATGTATTTACTTGGGTGGAGGAATGCAATGTGAATTAGGCAGTCCGTCAGTCAATAGTAGGCCTATACAGTATATATATTTATAATATAGTATCTTATAAATTACATACAGTAGATTTATCTTGAATTTGCCAGTGTTTACAACCCATGTAGGCCTACTGTAGGCTACATTCACTGCCTTTTCTGTGTAGTTGCATTGACATCAATCTGCATGATATATCATGCAGATGTCATGTGTGCACGAGTGACATCACTGGTCCACAACTGAACTCAAATCACTGTTTACAGTTTTCAGATATACTACTGATTTTGTAATGATACAAAGCTGGTTGAAAATTGGCAGTGTTCCTTTAATGTTATAACAATAAACTAGGGAAATAAGTAGGCAACATAAACTATATTAAGCAAAAAGAACAACAAATGGTGCATCGTCAGGACTCAGGAGTGAGACAGAGTGAATGGTCTGAAGGTCTTCTTAAGTCCAATGAGTACACCGGGCCCAGGTGCATCCAATCAAGACAAGCCAGTAGTATATGGAGGCCAGGATAATTGGAGGGGACCACAGATTCAAAACGTTAAAACAAATATTCTGAAAGTTAAAGTACATGTGGGGTTTAATTGGAGGCTTTGAAATTCAGAAGCATCATTCATTTCACTTACTGAAATTTCTAAAAATATTCTCATGTAACGTTATAAGCTTAGGTGTAGGACCCAAAAAATAATTGCCAATAAGTGCCAATAATAATAATAAGTGCCAATTTCCATTATTCCACTCAGATTCTTAATCACATACCAAGTGTAGATAAACCAGGGGGGACAGCAATATAGCAATACAGGCTAAAGAAAAAACAGGAATTTACTGTTCCCATACTTAGACATAGGTCATTTCAATATACGGAATCAACCAGACAGTTAATCAGTTACCACAAACGTGATATTAAGATTTCTTTTTGAACATGTATACAAAATAAAATACAGCAATATCTACTTTTAAATTAGAACTCAAGCCCCCGAATCAATACTTTGTAGAAGCACCTTTGGCTGTAATTAGGCTACAGCTTCAGATCTTCTTGGATATGTCTGCACCAGCCGAGCAGTATGGAGATGTTCGGCGAGATATGGTGGAGTAGATCACAACAACATCATCATCACAGTGTTTTTTTTGGTAATATCTAATGAGGCTTTATTGAAAAAGGAAAAAAAATTAAAATGTGTTTTATTTTGAGGAAGCAGTCTGTATAAAAACTCAGTTGTGTGCAGCAAATCAAACTGTCAAGTGTATATCTCAAGTTTAGTCTGAGGGGTCCATTCATTCCAGCTGGGAAACTTCATGGAAGTACGCGCCCAGCATCTTGATCCCTTGAATGTAGTTGGATCTGAAAATGGAGAAAATGAATTGGGGATGACATGGATGATCCCGTGAAACTGGTTAAGGTTTGAGTGAAGGAAGTTTCACCGGAAAAATCAGTCATGAAGTGAAGTGGCAAACACAAATGAGTTTGGTAATACTCAACATTTCAAGCCGTTGCATGTAATGGACATTTTACCTTTAGTGGTGGGAAAGTTGCAAAACAAAATGAAACAAGAATTTTTAACCTGGCTTTATTCAATGTTCAGATTGCTCTGTTCTGGAAATGATTGAAAATAAGCACATTTATGCCTCGTTTGCCCAATTAAACATATGATTTCAGAAAACTTGTAATATAAAAAAATAAGTGTCTTAATATAAGTAGTCAACTGGAGGAAGTTTCATCGTGATATCTATTAATAATCCTTTTTTACCCTATTCACCTGTAGTGTGTAGGATCATATTTAGGCGATTATCAAAATGTTCCCCTCATAGGATTAGACTTTCTCTCTCTCTTAGAACATATTGAGGACACAAGAGCCTGGACTAGTAATCAGATTACAAACGAGGAATTTGTCTTAGTGCAAGTACGCAGCATGGCGGTCCCATCAATAGCAGAAGACAGAGCCATACTGTTTTGTGACAAAGTTTCACTTTAAACTTTAAAATGTGAAACTTGTTGGTTCTGTCAAGCACTTCTCTGACATTTTGAAGAGTTCTGCTGCACTGAGCTGTTAAACCCATTTCTCCTTTGGCCCTGCAAGGTTTCTAACGAAACCTGTTTCAGCTATCCTGTCAGTGATCCAATTATAAACCCATCGTCAGAAATGCTTTAGCCACTGGCACTTTCACTTTCTAGGTTGAAACACAGCGCTTCAGGTCGAAAAGGACAAATGAAACAAGGCGTTGCGATATACCTGTTGAGTTTCTCGTTCTGAGAGTGAGCTCCATCGTCAGAGGAGCCGACTGGAAGCAGCATGACGTTGCGTCCTGTGGCCTCCTGGAAGGTCAGCGTGACCGGAATGCTGCCGCCCTCGCGTGTCAGGTCCGGCTCCACACCGAAGACTACCGGCCAGCGAGGGGGAGACGGAAGAGGAACAGCCAATATGAGTTCAAATAAAAAGTCAAGAGACTAAAGAAAATCTACAACAGAAGAACAGACTGTAACACGTCCTATTTGCCTAGCTGTATGTATCCATCCGGTCTTTCTTTAAGCGATCGCTGAATCAAGTAATGCGATGAGCTGAACACTCTTTTTCTCTGGGTGTTTTATACGTTTGCAGTGTTTCCTCTGTATTTGTTAAGCAGTGGTGCAAGTTACACTGCACTAACAAAATTAAGAATTTTGTAATTTAGCAGAATTTTCTAATTAACATAAAAAATGTACAACTCTGTGTAGAAAACATGTATAGCATTGCAACCTGCACTAGAGCCATCATTGGCACAGTGACGGATAAGGAACCAAAACAAGAAACCACCCTCAAGCAGCACAGATGATGTGAATGCCTGGGGAAACCCTACTCCTGCAGAGAGAAGCGTCTGCACATCCACTATGCAAACCAGGTGCTAGACTAACAAGGCTATACGTTGAAAAGGAAAAAAGTCTGCACTCTGGAGCATACTTAAACAACCTTCATCAGAATGATTCTGATGAAGGTTGTTGAACCGAAACGTTATCAATAAAACTCCTCTAAGTCTTAAGTATGCTCCAGAGTGCAGACTTTTTTCCTTTTCAACGTAAACCCTACTCCTGCCCCACAGCATCTGTACCTGTCTTCATGGCCTTCCGACCAGCCATGTAGTGCGGGTGGTTGAAGTCAGAGACCCAGGCCTTGGCTCCATGCCCCATGTTAACCTTTAGTTTGTTGGGGCTTTCCAGTTCAGCAAACTTCTTCTGCAGATGATCGATTACCTTGATAAAACAAGAAAAAAACATCTTCATTAGTTGAAACAAAGCACCAAACAACTGTACATGCAGGCGGTGTCTCGTCATAGATGCGTGGTCAATGGGTCAGTGTGGGGGTAATCCTCCCGTTTTCCCCCAAAGCCAGACACACACCCACACACAGACACACACCCACACACACACACACACACACACACACACACACACACACACACCCACACACACACACACACACACACGCAGATTACCGGAAGTAATGTGACCAACTGTATCTACTGTAATAACAATTGTATAGAGAGCCAAAGTGAACGTCACTTCCTGCCTCACCATAAGGTACCAGCGTCTGAAAAAATAAAATGCCACACATGTAAACTTTTGTCAATTTCAAAGATAACTATGCATGTCAAGAAAGTCGCAGTTTGTCCTGAAACTGAAACGTAAAGTTTAGTTTTGTCAATCGACTATATCTCTTGTGTCGCACAATATACGTCACACCATCAACAACATGAACTGGCTGTGACTTTCTTGACATGCAAAGTATTTTAAATTGCAAAAATGTACATGTGTACTCCGTGTGGTACACTTTAAACTGGATAAAAAAAAGTAACATGTGTCTCCGTTCACCACCATTCATATTTGATCAGACGCTGGTAAACATGGTGAGGCAGGAAGTGACGTTCACTTTGGCTCTCTATTATTTGAGAGGACATAATGTGAGATATTCAAGACATTTAAAACAAGCCATTTCTGTCAGTGGCCATCAATGGAGAGAACAATGTTAATTCTATGTGTTGAGTTCGACAGTATGTTATTCGAATTGGCGTTCTATCAATATGCATGGTGAATGTTAAGAGATTTCAAAGGCATGCCTGCTTCTCCACAACTGCGGGGTCCATGTCGGGGACCAGCCGGATGGAGAACTTGCCGATGACCTTGCGGGGGATAACGGTCTTGGCCCCTCCGTCGGAGAACGCCCCCTCAATGCCGTGCAGAGAGAGAGATGGGTACCTCCAGCGGTGCATCAGGATCTGCTCCTATAGACAAAATAAACAACAAAAACCCTGAGTTAACGACTGATGATCATGACTGCCATCCGTTTTGCCACTAGTGCACCCTTTACCACTCATCACTGTGACCTCTACAATCTGGTGGACTGGACATCTCTTCACACCAGACGGTCTCTTCACTGGCTCCAGCTCATCTAGAAAACTATTCTTGGCAAAACTCCTCTCTACCTCTCCTCCCTTCTGCACTTCTCCACTTCCGACTACAACTTAAGGTCCAGCAACTTCATCAGACTCACCATTCCCAAAGTCCGCACCGTCTTCGGTCGCAACGCTTTCTGTTTTTCTACAGCAAACGACTGGAACATCCTACAAAACACCCTCAAAGTCACTGTCCTCACATCACTCACTGCTTTTAAGCAAATTCTGCAACAGATCGTAGTCGACTGTTGTACCTGCTGACGGCCTCCCACCCGCACACATACCCCCCACAGTCCCTTCTCCTCTCCCCTTCCCCCACCTCCCGCTCTCCCCCCTCCTCCTTCTCTCCCTTCCTCTCGCTTTATTTCTCCCTCTCCCTTTCCCTTTCTCCCTCTCTCTCTCTCTCTCTCTCTATTATTATTATTATTGTAATTTGGACTTGTATATAATATATATACATCACTGAGGATACGTCCCAGTTATGCATCCATGCGATGTTTTTTCTTTCTTTATTAGTTAGCCTGGCCTAGCCAGTGACTCATAGGAATAGACTATGTGACAACCAGGAAAGACTGGTGACTACTGGAGAGTCAGTTGACAGCCGGAACAGGGACGGCACCCGGGTAGCAGTATGGGTTAGCTCCCCAGCCTGCGTCTTCCGTGAGGAAGAAGCCCAAAAACCCACGAGAGGCCTTTTAGGAGGGCCATTCAAGCCGCAAGTGGAGACTGCAGTACCACCAAGTACTGGTACTGCATGGTGTCCACTAAAATACCATCACCTCGGAATGAGATGTTTGGAGCGGGGGAGTCTGGTGCAGCGCACAGGTCGTAGACCTGGTGAGACGAGGGAGGAACCCGGCCGGGTGGCAACCCACAGAGCTCGGTCCCTCTACGTACCAGAGCTCTCTCCCTCCCCCGGTCCCGGCAGAGTAGTTCCGGAGCAGCGGATTGAGTGGCCCTGACCGCATGACCACCTTCGACCCTCCCTATAGGGCTGACCGTGGGTAGCTACTGGGACGTAAGTTGGGGCTTGGCCAGCCCCGGCTGGGTCACCTGGGCGAGGGTGTATGATGTTGCGAGACCCGAAACATCCTATGACCCCAGGGTACATCACTGAGGATACGTCCCAGTTATGCATCCATGCGATGTTTTTTCTTTCTTTAACATGCTCCTTGCTGCTACTGTAATTTTAACTTGTATGTATATAACCTTGTTTTTATTTTAGCCTCCCACCCCCCTTCCCTCAAAAGGCCATTGCTTTTTGTCAGGCTGCTTTTGTATATAAAAATTTGTTCTTACTTGTTCGCCTGGGTAAATAAAGGTTAAATAAAAATAAAAATAAAAAACTATAATCCAGAAAGATGCGACACAGTTCTATCTCTCGGTGATGTATACAACACAAATCCATGTTCTGACTCCTTGCCTTGGAGTCATGCAGCAGCTTTCCGACGCCGACGTCTTTGCGGTACTCGTCCAAGTCAAAATCGATCTTATCATAGAGGCCTTTCTCCTCTTCTGTGACAGGGGCCACATCGCTGTACATCCCAGGAATCAAGATCTTCCCCCTCTTGTCCACCAAGGAGCCTGTTTGGGCAGACAGAAACACAAACGTTTAAATCTCACCCAAAAACCTATTGGTGATGTCAACCAGTATTCACCTTCAAGACTGCATTCAAATGTGTTTTCATGAGAATATAATTCAATCAATGGCGCAACTTGCCCATAAGTGTAATGAGGTCGGTCATGGCTTCATGAACGGAGCCACCAAACACCCCCGAGTGAAGATCCCTGTCACTGCACTCCACCTAGGATTTAAAACTACACTTTAACATGGCGTCTAAAAAGAGAAAGCTACAGTAGATCAGTGTTCTGCTGAAATATTGCAATACAGTAGGTAACAAAAACATCACTTGTCATTCCTATTAATTACAGCCAGCCAGTTTCAAGACCAAGGCCAAGTCTAAATTTAAGCAGCACTACAACCAGAGCTCACCTCGAGGAAGAAGTAGCAGATCCCTCTCAGGCCATAAGTGATGCAGGGTTTGGTCTTGCCCAGCCAGTAGTTGTCCGAGATGCAGACATAGTCTACGTCTTTTAAGAAGGTGTCTTTACGAGCGAAGATCAGCTCATCCAGGCCCTCGGATCCAGACTCCTCCATCCCCTCGAAGCAGAACTTGATGTTGATGGGAAGCTCCTGCACCGTGAAGAAAAGGGTGACAAAGGAAAAATGTGTGGAAAAATGACAAGGCCACAGGAATAAACACGCACACTGGATATGTAAGCAGTATGAAAATGTATTTTAGCAGCTAAAGCTAAAAGGTAAAATGGTGGAAAATAAAGGGCAGAAGCTAAATAATGGCCGGAGGGAAACCACTTGAAGTGTAAAAAGCTCAACATGACAGTGAAATCACTGCAGCATGAATTAGCTTAACATCACATAGTGAAATCACTGCAGCATGAAGAATAAAGAAGACTATTGATTTCAAAAACTCACTGCCAAGTTGCCACGTGGCCATCACCAGTTTCAATCTCTGAACTGACTTAGAAAATCCACTCAACAAGAAAGTGAAAGTGAATTTTTCCAAACAGGCCAAGCAACAAAATAGATTCCCCCATGTTCTGGGGCAGCCACACTGTGCCCAATACCTACTTTATTTTAAGTAATTTTATTATAGATGATTTATAATCAACAAAAATCAGCTGAAGTTCAGTGCATCCCAGTTTTGAGCAGGATGATTTTTAGGCTGGACTGATCACTTTAAAGCCTTGGATATTTATTCTCATTCAGCGGTTCAACAGGAGTCACAGTTCAGTATGTTTTTGTCCTCTGGGGGGAAATGGTGTTCGTGCTTTGCTTTGGTGTCTGGTGAAAAAAAAAATCATGTTTCAAGTAAGCAGAAGTGCTATAGATACTGTGTGTCTGTGTGGGAATACCCACAAAGCGTTACTTCCGGTATTGTTGTGTGTCAGTGGGATGAATGGTGGACGGTGGGGGAGAAAAACCCATATGGGCTGACTCACCAAATGTGTTGTGGCTCTACACTACAGGATTGGGGATTCAAGAGCAGGTACTTAGTCTGTTGTCAAATGTCTGACGTCAGATGTGCGTTTACTTCAGGGGTTGAATCCCTGATCGTGTCTGCCTGTGCTGGGCTAGTAGCTAAATGCTAAGTATGTTGAATGGGGAGAACGGGAGGATTTCCCCCCGTGCTGCTGACCCATTGGCCACACGTCTATCACGAGACACCGCCTGAATGTATGAAATTCCAATGTTTTTAATTATGGAGAAAAATAATTGTGGATGAAACCGGCAGATATTTGTGTAATAACGTACCAGCAAAACATAATTTGAAAAACAAACAAAAAAACAATTTGTGTTGAAGTGTTTTTCTTTTTTAATCACTGCTACTTACTCGACTGCATCATTATTAATGATGATATGTTTTGCCAGGGCAGGGTCAGCTAGGCTTGCCAGGGCAGGGTCAGCTAGGCTCGGGGATTCAAAGTCTTGCTCAAGGACGCTCTCCTTTAACATATATCTCATAATATAGCAGACATCTGATTTTGACTGGTCATTCTTCAGCATTTGAATTTCTCCTCAAAAGCAAAAATGGATTCAGTGTGATATCATTTGTTTTAGGGCGGGAAATAAAGCTGGTTCAAGCTGGCCAAGGAGCAGGTGAGGTAACTTGGCTCAATCATTAAATCAGAGATGATAAGAAACGCCTCCTAGACTTAATGACTGCAGCTGCTTCACCCAGAGACCTTTGACCACTTCTCCTGCTGACGACACATCAAAAAGCAAATCAGCAGATGGAATGATGATTGTCCAAAATGCTGCATATCCATTTTGTAAAAAGTGATTCACTGTGGGCTTCTCCCGGGACCTGTTCATTGCCTTTTGTTCTAGATCAAATACATGTAGAAGGGAACTCTGGTGGGAGGTGTACCTGCTGGATCTTCTGGTAGGCCTCGATGCAATTAAACCAGGCCAACACCGGACCCTTGTCATCGGTCGAACCTCTTCCATAGAGTTTGCCTGCAAACAGAGAGGAGCAAACAATCACTGTATTTGACCGTCAATACTCGTTATTGTTTTTACGAATAACATCTCACATTATGGAATTACAACATGTCTAAAACTCCCTACTCAAGCAACTGGCTTGTAAAACGCGACAAGCAGGAAGTGAGCTAAACAGAAATTAATGAGACCGGAGGAGAAGGAGGATATGGAACTTTCTATCAGCTGACTGTCACTAGAAAATACATGAGACCATTCATGCGCCAGCAAAAAGAAAAGGGGAAAGAGGTAAAAAGTTGTGCTTTAACTGGACTGAGACAGTCAACCGAACTTGATGTCACCACAAGTGAACATGCACACTAAGCCAGATGGGTGTAGCCATGTGAGCAATGTGACAGAATGTATTAGTCATAATATGTATTTATTTTATTTGCCAATTACAACCGTGGACAATGAATTTGACCTGGTTAAACGTGTGCAGACACATTAGAAAACAGTTACAAACTAAACATGACAGGTTACAAAAGATAAACATTTCAAATAGACACAAAGCTTTAGGATTTTTCCAGCAAAGCAACACGATTGGCATCATTGGTAACATTAGTGAGTGGGGGTTGTGGGTGTCTGCTGGTGCAGTCATCTAGTATAAACCATAGGATCATATTTCGGGGTAGGTTGAACCCGAAAACGATCAACTTGAGAATGCTGTGCAAAACCAAACAAGGATCTGCTGGTGCAGTCAAGTCACAGGTGTGCAAGTAAAAGTAGGTTGACAAATAGCAAAATATACCAAAACGACAGATATCTCAAATATTAAGGTGTCCAAAAATGAATGGTGCTGAATAGCTTATATCAAAGTACAGTTTCCCCTTGACCTGTAAACCACGCAGATAAGACGTGACTGAGAACAGCAACTAGAACGGACTTTGGAAATAAGTAACAAACCAAGATATGATCAGGACTATTTGATAAATGCTCAAAGATCATTTGGACAACATAGCACACATACGCAATGACGATGAAAACGACTTCTCTGCTCAACCAAGAAGTATTGGGAAACGGAAATGCCGCCGGTTATTTTTAGGGCCTGCGCAAAATATTTTCTGTTCTCTAGCGCCACGTAGTGGACATAGGAAGTAAAATGTAACTCCTTTCTGCAGTGTCCAAAACGCATGCAAATTCAGAGACGTGTCGCTCCGGGGGCCGTCTAGCGAGGAGGCCGCGCGACACCCCGACGTGTGCGGAGGTGCAAGGGCCCGTTCAATGTTGCTTACAGCTTTCATTGAGTTTGCTCTGCTCAACTTGAAAAATATTCAATACACACGCGTGTGTACTGTGTACGCACGCCCCCACACACACAAAACTTGGTAGTTTAGAGTTTAGACGATTGGCTATAACAATTAATCCAGACATCTCCAAATTCAATTCAAGATTCTATGTCCAAGCACTATTTTGCCATTTTTAAAGGTCATGATAGAATATTGTTGTTCAGTAGTCTGGTACCTAATCAGTGAAACTTTATTTTCCTCTCAAACTGCTCACTCGGTTTCTGGCAAGGCCTCCATCAGCCAGGTCTTTTCTACAAACCTACAGTATATCTGAGTGCAAAAGGTCTACCTGCCAAAGACAGATCAGAGTCTGTAAATATGAGACTGAACTGAATCTGGCTATTTAGTACTACTCCACCCAAACAACAACCACAGGTTATTTTTGACCGAATCAAAGAGTCTCACCATCTTTCTCCACCAGAGTAAAAGGCTCTGTATCCCAGCCGTCATCTATAAGGGCTGGCTGGACGTCAAGGTGACCGTAGATACACACCGTCTTCTTGCCCGGGTCCGAGCCCAGACGTCCCAGGACAATAGGCGGCAGGGGGATCTCTTCTCCGGAGGGAAGCTGCACGGCCAACCATTATAATAACTATCAATAGCTATATTTATAGGGTACTTTTCTCAAAGTTGCTTAAGCAGCGTCATCTTACACATAAAACCTGAAATCACACGTACACAGCACACACTCGCGTTCTAACCTTCTGCATGCCAATGTCCACCATCTCCACCGTCCCCCCCAGTCTCTCGATGTCTTTGGCTGCCATCTCCATCATCGTCTTGATGTCCCCGCGCTTCTCGGGCCAAGCCGACACACTCGGGACCGCCACCCATTGGGCGAGGCGCTGGGCAAGATGGAAAAACAGGGACGATTCAGAGCAGCATTCACATTTTCTATGAAAAAGCCATTTGTATTTCACACAACCTGACTGAGTTTGGGGGGGGGGGTTTAATGTGCTCATGTAGCTGAAGTTTCATTCAAAGTGTGACAGTTACCACATCAGGCCACAAAGTGTGACTATAACTACAGTTATCACAGTTACAGTGACTTAATGAACTCCAGTGGGTCTACATTGGCTTGTGATGTCAAAAGGATTGTGAAACAAACTCAAACATTACTGCAGTCAAACATAGTAATGGATACATTAGAATAGGGATATTAACATGTGTCATTTTTCAGTGGAATCATGTAGTGATGATCATGTTGATTTTGGTATATATATTGTGAAGTATGCTGTCTAAATTGATAATAACCAGCAATTTTTATTCAAATAGTCTATATCAGCCACTCCCAACCAAGGTATTGCAAGTGGGCCGGCACATCATTTGCAAAACATTACGATCTTCGTGAAAGGAAATGTAATTATAATAATTATGAATGAGAATGCATTTCTCCATTGTTGACTCATACCGTTATTTAATCTGTAATCAGTTATTTGTTAATTAGCCTATTGCAGACAGCCCCTAATTTTTTTAGTTTGATTTCTGTGTGGTGCTGATGGACAGCTCCTTTTATCGTTAAAATAAAGTGTTTTGAAAACGCATGACTTCATTTGACCTCAGTTTACGGCCGGATGTGGGCCACTTACATTTCTGAGACTTTAAAGTGAACCATGAGTCGGAAAAGGTTGGGAACCGCTGGTCTATATTATTTGAACATTTCAAGTTTCGTCACACCTAGCATTATCATTCGGTCCCATGGCATGAACATCAATTATTTAACATGTGACTTTAACTTGCATACAGTACGTGACTAATCAATATTGAAGATATATGATTATATTAATTGTGGTATTGATTTCAAGTTTCAACCATATTGTCCAGTCCTTTAGATTGAACTAACCTCAATGTAGAGCTCCTGGTGTTCGTCCACATACTTGAAAAGTGCTGAGAGATGGGCCATCTTTGCCAGCAACAGCAGCTGTGGGTTCGACAGGCAGAATGGTGTGAGACTCTGCCCTTCTCTCCATGCTATAGAGATCTACTACTGGGAGGACAAAGACCACGCCCTCCTCCGAACCTGCTGACAACAAGTGTCCTCGCAGTCACTGTCTGACTTCCTCTATCGTGCATTCCAGTGGTCAGAGTGCTGCCGAAGCTCAGCTTGTTTCATATCAAGAAATACAGTGCCACTGCTGACGGGCAAATTACTTTGTGCTGTCAGCTTCAGACAATACTGCACAAAGCAGTACTGCAAATGGGTCCATTTTTCTGGAGTACCACCTGAAAGCAGAGCTGATGTCTTCTTAGACAACAATGATGGTGATCAAAGTATTTGGGTGTCTTCTACAAGTCTATAAATCTTTGAGCATGAAGTGAAGAGAGATATTTATGAGTGCTATGGGGATGAGAGTATCACATTATGATGATGATTATTAATGCTATTAGATATTAAAATAAGATTCTTGTTATTTCTGCAACTGTAAAGTTTAATGTCAGGGATTTTTCTTTTGTAATAATAAGCAGTTTGGGAATTCCCATTCAAATCGTTATGAGATATCAAAATTTGGCAGGTCAAAGCCATGGTTGACTGAGCATCAGCTGGGTATGGCAAAGTGTGGCACTTGTGACTTCCCATTCTTTGACTATACAGAATAAATTGCATATCAATATCTTGTCACTCATTCATCAGAAATTATGCCAAGTTGGTAATTTTGGTAGTAAATTAGATGCGGAAACTTTTCCATGCATACAGATTGAGTGCATCCACGGATCGCCCCCGGTTGACTTGCTGACGTTGCTGTTCTTTGTTTTTACATATTTCATTGACGTTACATGAGTTATTCACAGCAGAAATTATGAAAAGTAACGCTGTTTACATTACATAACTTATGGTGTGCCTGTTAAAGGCTTCAGAAGGAATAATCTATCATCCACCAGTGGTGGATGATAGATTAGTAATGCATGATAGTTACATGTATATAACATAACATGTTAGTAATGCATGATAGTAGATTAGTAGTTGGACCACCACTGACATAAACTTCATTCACCTAGTACGAGAAAATAATTAACCCAATTAGCTAGCTAGGTGGGTAGGCCTAATTTATTACTTTGTTAGCCAGAGCCTAATAGAAGTGTGTGTCTACACAAAGTAGGCTAGGCTAACTTAAGTGAAGAACGTTACATGTCTGTAGCATCTTGCTCCAGCTGAGTTGGTAACCTCTATCTGTAACGTTATGCTGGTAAACTAATCTGGATGATAGCGGTCCTGATTTCCAACAATAGCCTGTTGTCGATTTTCACCACCGAAAGACGAGTAAAGGGCAGATAGCAGCTTGCAAACTCACTTTGTGTTATTTCCACACAGCAGATTTCCACATGTGACTCTCTCCTGACAGGCACACACACAGGCTGCTACTTCCTGGTTTTCCTGTCAGACTGGCTGGCTGGCAGCTCCGTCAATCAAACGTCAACAAAATAAGAGCTGCGTTTATCCCGTTTATCTGATGCAAGTAGTGAACCTTGTACAAATGAAAGCCGATACGAGGAATGAAACGTAGCGGATTGCATGTATTTATCGCGCAAAGAATTGTGGGAGTTGTAGACTTTGGTACTCTTCCGGTGTTCTAAATGGGCGTGGTTATCAGCTTGGGATTGGCTGACCAGTGGGTCAGTCTCCTAAAGGGCGTGGCAGTGGCGAAACCTTGCAATAACTGTAATAACTGTCTCAATAACTGTGCAATTACTGCCCCAAAGCTTTGCTTATACAGATCTATAAATAACTGCAATATCTGACTTATAGCCTTGTTTACAATCCAGTGTGGTTTACATTAGGCTAGTCTGTACATATAGGTATACAATTATTTCTGTTAATGGTCACTCTACATGACACTAATTTAATTAAGTTAATTTTCTTTATGTACCTTTGTTGATCGATGTCCTTGTTTGTTTTAGCTTGTATGCATACCTTTTCTTTTTCCCTTAAGTAGCCTACATTGAGAGCAACGGAGTCATTTCGGAGTCAAACCATAACTGTCTTTATAGTAATGCATACGTTGTCTAAAGATTCCAGAATAAAAGTGTTTGAATACATTTTTATTCCCATATAGGCTACACAAGCATTTACAGGTCTGGAGCCACAAATCCTTACGGTACCTAGAAGGAAAGGAAGGAAGCTGGTTACAAGTGAACACAAGCGGCACCACAAATACATTCACAAGGCAGACAGTATTAAAAAAAATACGAGTAGAGGTTTTTATTGTTCAAAAAAGTACCTAAAGCGCCTGAAATTAATCAATCACCAATCCATCGAAGCAACGCTTCCGGCAAATCTTCTCTGATGGGCTGCACACTTCTGTGGAGCACATGAAGTAGATCTGTGGGGGGGGGGGGGGGGGGGCATTTTAATCATTAGATATTTTTAGTCTTTCAAAGATTGTCAAATGACATTTGTGTGTGTGTAGGCTACACACCACATTGCATTACACAAGGTCAGAAATCCCAGTTGAAAGACTAGCCGCAGTGGCTGCTGACCAATAGCGAGCGACCATGCGCCGTCCTCCTTGAGCACGGGGCAGGCATCACTGCCTGAGATGTCTGCCTCTGAATATCGTAGTCTAGTCAGCCGCAGTATCACAAAAGTGCACCAGCCGCCACTGGCTAGCCGCTAACTGGGAGTAAACTGGATAATATTGAACTCAAACTGCATCATAATTATTAAATGTGTGCACATTTAAGCTTCACGCAATCTTGGAGCGGTTAAATTTGGGGTTAAGGGAACAATTCATTCCCTTTGACCTATAGGCCTATAATAGTTTCTCGACTCACTTCTTCATCTAGGTATTTGCTGGTCTGCACATCCATGAACTCGAAGGCTTTAACCATGAAGCGCCTCTGGTGGCGGTTTGTTGGCAGGTCGATGACGTGAAGGATGGACACGTGGCGGTCGTTGGGGTTGGCACACCTACAAGACAAACGTTAGTTAACTGACGTGATTCCCTTGGACCAGCTGTGACACACCATAAGGATAAGGGGCAAACTTAGCTAAAGGCAAACGACAGTGCTCAGATATTAAGAGTCATTCTTACCCTTCATAAATGAGCACAAGAGCATTCCTGGCAGAACGTGGATAGGCTAGACAGTAGTTGACAAGGATTACTGCTGGGATTACTGTTTCAGGTCTTGGAGACATCACACGCAGTTCAAGATAGATTGGTTTGCCAAGGAGTAGGTTCAAGGGCTGGTGGTATGTGGGGTAGTAATCAGAGTAAGTCTCATCTAAACAGAAGGGGATGCAAAGCATAATGTATTTCTTTTGACGTTTGATCAGGAAATGGCAAACGAAGCCATTCAGCACATGAGTGCAACTCAACCATCGGGATTTTACTTCAAACGTGTTAAGCGCCAATCACAAAAAATGCATTTGGTTTGCCAGATAACATTGGAACAAAAGCCAACCTGTAGCAATGCTCAATTCAACTGCAAACAGGCCATTGGAGACAACCTTTGAAGGGGGACTGATACTGGTGCTCTTCACCATGTAGCCAACGCTGACCAGCTTGCTGCCATCAATGCCATATTTGGCATAGCGACACTCAATCATGAATCTACAAAAGATATTGGGTAAGAACGATCCTGATTGTCACAAGCTGGATCAACCCTGCAATTAAACAGGTAGTTAAAGTTTCGAGACGACAATGTGCAAAACAAGATCGGTCTCAAAACGAATGTGCACAACATGATCAGTGTAGTTAGTGCAAGACCAAGTACTGCAAATGTTACAATGACTAGTAGTATGACTAGTAGTTACACGTTATAAAAAGGTTGCTCAAGTCCATTTACAAAAGGAACCAAATGAGGTAGAGGCACACAGCGCTTTAACAGAATGAGGTTGTATAGCGCTAAGATTAAACTCACCTGAGGGGATCGTCTCTAGTGATGACACCATACCTTAGGTTGAGAGTTTCAACAACTTTCTGCACTTCAACCAGGTACACCTTTACCTCACCAACATCCTGTCGTTAAAAAAAAGGCGGATATTTGTCTCGTCAGGTAGCTTTCAGGTTTCCAGATTGTTTGCATCTTTGCTGCCAGGTGATGTCAGAGGCCATTGGCACTAACATGCGTTTTCTGTGATCAGATTCCAATCGGATAGTGCTTGTCCACATTTGCCTGATTTCATTTACACCTGGCTTTAGCATGCGTTTTGGCTGATCGGATTGCAATCCAATCACCAAATATGGGTGTCCTCTCAATCTGCATACAGTTGTTGTATGCGGATTGAGAGGACACATTGGATTTACACTTGTGTTCGATGTGGTCACAATGCGTCCCTGACCACCTCCGGAGGTGGTTTGGCCGACCAGATCGCAATCCGTCTTCAATGCGTCTTGGGGGCATTTACACCTGTACTTTCAACTGGTCAAGCACTATCCGATTGCAATCTGATCACAGAAAACACGTTAGTGCCAGGTGTAAATGGTCTCTCAGTCACCTTGTGTTGACATCAGCTTGCACCAAAGATCAGCCAATAGCAGGTGTAAATTAAATAGCATGCTTTTTAACCATAAACGTCAGGCTTTATATAGATTTGAGTTTGGTATTTAGTTAGTCTAAAATGCATACTCAAATGTTATGAGCACCAAAGCAGACAGCTACTAGTGAAATATGGATGAGGGCATCCATGTTCAATGTTCTCCTCAATTAGCAGGGAGGTTGACCTAGACAGAGTCTGCCTGGTACCATTCCCTTACAGTGGCAGGTACTGCACCTGCGCATTATGCACAGCCCACCTTAGCTCGTGCATCTGAGAACAGGACCAGTAGACTGCACTTGGGACAACTTACGTAAGAATGAGCTCCACAGTCTGTAACTGAGAACTTGTAGAGTGCCAACTTTTCATTAACCATGATGGGTTTACAGTGTGGGTGCCCTGGAAGAACAAGCTTGGTGGGGTCCACAGGGACGGATGCAGAGTCATGGTAAATGGCAAAGACGAACTCCTCATTTGCAGTGCACTCTAAAAACACACGCACACACAAATTTGTAGATTGCACCAATTGCATTACTGTTCAAATTGACAAAGTGAGAAACTGCTTTTGGAAGTTGTCTTTTACCCAATGTGAAGCACGTAACGTTTTAAAATAAGATAGCAAATACAGAGAGAGAGCCATTCCATCCCTACTGCACAAAAGAGAAGTCTTACCATCTACTGGGTAGTAGCAACACAATGTAGAAGGATCCACACAGCAGCCCATCTTGTTACAGTCTGAGGGGGATATTCCTGTTTGGCCACAAGTCAACTGCTCTGCTTTACAGCAATCTGAAAAGAAGACATGTCAAGGAATTGTCAATTCTGACTCACAATTTTAAGGACTGAGTGAAGATGGTTTCGTCACTAAACCATCTTCACTCTAAACTTTAGTGTGATCTCAGAAAACAGCAGCTTATAGACACCAAGTCCAAATGGGATCAAGTTTCTTCTCTTTAGTCTTTGAGAGACTGGGAGGCCCTTTACACGAGGACAGTTTCTGGAAGAAACGACACAATAGCGTTTCCTTCACACCTTTTCCTTCACACCTTCTCCCCGTTTACATGAGCGCTGTCGAATTTTTAAAACGCCGTAATGTACATGCCAGGTCGCTAGGTGGCAGTGTGATGGTCAACGGGGCGTTGCTCGTCGCACGAGGGGCTCATGCACGAGCCCCAAGCTCCGGGCCGCGGGGGCGCGCGCAGGAGCAGCAGCAGTGCTCTGAGCCCTCTCATGGCCGAGGCGGGGGCTTTGGCATGGGGGATGAGAACAGTCTGACATAATGTAGCGTTAACGTTACTTTATTCTCGTCAGAAACAACTCCGATTTGCATGTTAAAACAAGTTTGCAGCCTAGGAATAACTGAAAAACATTTTATTGATCTATTAACGTCAGAGGAAGCCAGGATTAGTCAAAACGGTATCAGAAATACACAGCACGTCTGCCGTGTGACTTTTCCGGGTGTGCAGGCACGTCAGAGTTTCTGAAAGGAGCCGTCTCAAAGCGATTACATGGAGCGATCAGCGGGGAGCGTCACGAAGAATTCCACTCTGGAGGGTGGTTTCAAAATGTGTCGTTTCCTAAGCGCGAATTCGCCGTCGCCGTCTAAAAGGGAGGCACCAACGATAAAATAATTCCCCGTCAGCATAGGAAACCGTCATCGTGTAAACTGCCCCTAATCTGACTGATTGTCTTACAACTGCAGAAAAATCATATGCCATTTGGTCAAGTACGTTGCAATATCCTACTTTAGGACCTGACATAAGCTATATATCCAATGACCAGCACATTTCAGGACTATTCTCCAATCCAATTGACGACAACAATCACTTACTTCACACTCACATTGTGGCTTTGTTGGAGGAGGTGGGGCTTTGAGTTGACACTCTGAAGAGCAGGTCCACTGTAGTGGACCACTGGAGAGAGGGGGCTGTGGAGGGGGTGGTGGTGGGCTATCCCCAACCTTACCAACTGGCAGGATCAGGTTTGGTTATTAGCAAATGATTCATAAAGACATTTTCATAGAATTACGGGAGTTAAGGAGAACTTCACCGTTAAACAATGCAGATTTATTTTGCACATGATCTCACATATCTGAAAGCTGTAAAGTTTTGCAGGCATTCATTTGGTTTGACAGTTATTGAGAGTTGATTTGAGTTAAAGGAACGCGCCAACATTTTTGGAGATTCGCCCATTTGCCATATTCCCGATAGCAAAATGACAACATAGATACCCTTGTCTTCCCTGTGCGTGTGTTAGAACGTAGCCCCTCCTGCAAGAACGGTACAGCAGCCTACCCCTGTTCAGTCACCAAAAATATACATTCCAACAGCGCCAAAACACTCACATGTACATGTTGTACATACTCACCACGCGATGAAATAATTCAAAATTACGAGAAACTCATTTCCGAAACAAATACACTTTTCCGAAACAATACTTAGCCGGAGCTAACATGGTGGAACTAACGTCACTTCCGCGTTGACTGAGGCGCATGGGCTGCGTACAGTCATCAGTACTTCCGGCTATGTATTTGCTTCAGAAATGACCATTTCCCGTAAAATTGGATTATTATTATTATTATTTGATCGCGTTTTTTAAGCAACTTTATATAACAGCATAATAAAGACTTTATACTACTTTTCTCCATTTCTTCAGCTATGGTGTATTTACTGTCCACCACTGGACTGTCAAACCTTTTTGACAGAGCCATCGGCGGTGAACCTGCCTGCTCGAGCAGCAAAATAATTCCCGTTTCCTTTCAAATCTGTATAATCCTGAAAGATCAGCTTGTTCCTTTAGACTTTGCTTGTAAGTGTATGGACTCAGTCCAAAAACAAGATAGCTTACAATGTTGCAGGTATCCACTGTAGCAACACAGGTAACAGAAGATGTAAACAAATGCGTATAGCCTCAAAAGTTGTCCCAACGTTGCACGCCACGACGCATCGTCACATTATCTATAGCGGAAAGTGGTGGTGAAGGCACCAATTTTACAGGCAATACTAATGATGGTAAAAACTCAACAAACGTCCAATTTGACAAAATAAAAAAAAGAACAATTTCATCCCCCACGGCGCCAAAAGAGAAGTCTTACCATCTACTGGGTAGTAGCAGGCGTTGGTCGAAGAATCCACACAGCAACCCTTTTTGTTACAGTCTGAGAGGGATATTCCCGTTTGGGCACAAGTTACCTGCTGTGCTTCAGCGACGCCACAATCTGAAATGAAGACATACGTCAAGGAGTTGTCAACTCAGATCAGATTTAGAGACAATGGTTTAATGTGATCTAAGAAATGTGTTGAGTGTCCCATCTACACCAAGTCCAAATTGTGGACTACCTTGACGAGGTTAGGGGCGACAGGTGATTCGCCCGGCTGGTCTCCCATGGACCCCCTTGTGTAGGACCCCATGTATGTATGTATGTATGTTTTGTTTTTTCTGTTCTTTTCCTGTATCCGAGTTTGTTTTTGTGTGTTGGTGTTCGAAAAATTGGAACTTGCAAAAGAAAACATTGAAAAGAAAACTACAAGAATCACTTCAAACTCACTTTCTGGCTTTGGTGGAGGAAATGGGCCTTCAGATGAACACTTTGAAGTGCATGAAAACCTCTGAGTGTCACTGGGCTGAGGGGGCTGTAGGTTCTCTGGGCCACTGGGGAGAGGGAGTTGTAGGTTCTGAGGGAGTTGCAGGTTCTGAGGGAGTTGTAGGTTCTGAGGGAGTTGTAGGTTCTGAGGGAGTTGCAGGTTCTGAGGGAGTTGTAGGTTCTGAGGGAGTTGTAGGTTCTGAGATAGTTGTAGGTTCTGAGGGAGTTGCAGGTTCTGAGGGAGTTGTAGGTTCTGAGGGAGTTGTAGGTTCTGAGGGAGTTGCAGGTTCTGAGGGAGTTGTAGGTTCTGAGAGAGTTGTAGGTTCTGAGGGAGTTGTACATTCTGGGACCAACCAGTGAGAGGGGGTTGTAGGTTCTGAGGGAGTTGTACATTCTGTGGGTCACTGAAGAGAGGGAGTTGCAGGTTCTGAGGGAGTTGCAGGTTCTGAGGGAGTTGTAGGTTCTGAGGGAGTTGTAGGTTCTGAGGGAGTTGCAGGTTCTGTGGCCCACCGGGGAGAGAGAGTTGTAGGTTCTGAGGGAGTTGTACATTCTGTGGGTCACTGAAGAGAGGGAGTTGTAGGTTCTGTGGGTCACTGAAGAGAGGGAGTTGTAGGTTCTGTGGGTCACTGAAGAGAGGGAGTTGTAGGTTCTGTGGGTCACTGAAGAGAGGGAGTTGAAGGTTCTTTGGGCCACGGGAGCGAGGAAGTTGTAGGTCGGAAGCCAACTTCACACTTGCCTCACAAGTTGCAGTAGCAACGTCTTCCTGACCAAGCTCGTTGACGTACAACAGCTTCAGCGTGTAGTGGTCAGTCTTCTGTAACATGAACTACTTTTAGAGTGCACTCAAATGCAAGGAGCACCAGCTAGTATTACAAATCATACAAAAGTAGAAAATTCAGATCTATCAACTAGGTATGCACGATATATCGGCCAATGGTAGCAATGTTAATGTCGGTTATCAGTATCAGCCAAAATGTTCATATTGAGATAACCATGCGATGAATCTCATTCATGGGCTTTTCCAAAATGTTTTGTTAACAAAGAAAGACATTACTTTTTCAAATTCAGTGTTTAGATGTGTTTTTCAGTATGTACAAAATTTGATTATCATAGAAACTTGTTTTTATACAGATCATATCGACATCGATAATCAGCCATAACAGCAATGTTTTAATATCGGCTATCGGCCAAAATTCTCATATCGTTACATCCCATACTATCAACGCTTAGCAGCTGGAACCAATAAAGGAAAGTCCCCTCTGCCTACATTCGAAACTGTCAAGATGTGCAAGTTAAGCAAAGCTGCTTCTCAGGAACCTACTTTCATGTCACGTTTGACGTGGCACCGCGACAAGAAAGGTACAGTCACGGTGTTATAGAGCAGGTCCACATCATAGCCACAAGAGTCTGGAGCAGCCAGGACAGACATCAGGTCTTTGGAGCCTGTGGCAGGGAAAGGACATTGTAGTAAGTTTATGCCCTCAAAGCAATTTAGAGTACACAGAATGCCAAGTAGAGCAAATATCAATAACTGACCCAAAACTTTGAGATCACTTAATTGACCCGATAGCAGGGTGATTTCAAAATCAGATTCACTGCACAGTACTTCTAGCCCATTTGACTTGGTCACATGGGCCCATTTATTCTCAGTAGCACGTGGACGCCCCTGGTGACGTTGAGGTTGACGACCTCCATGGTGTGAAACAGGTCGATGTATTCGATCGTGTGGACGTCCTAGGTGGTGTCCTGTTTCTCGAGATCCTAGGTGGTGTCCTGGTCCTGGAGATACTAGGTGGGGTAATGGTCCTGATTCTAGGTGGTGTAC
Organism: Poromitra crassiceps; assembly: GCF_964638095.1. Classification (NCBI taxonomy): domain Eukaryota; kingdom Metazoa; phylum Chordata; class Actinopteri; order Beryciformes; family Melamphaidae; genus Poromitra; species Poromitra crassiceps. Next base: position 25,571,444 of record NC_139643.1, on the reverse strand, counting down.
ATACTCCATACGCACATCCACAGGGAACCGGGGACCATCAGCAAGGAACCCATGTTCAGCAAGAAGATCAGAGTCAGTGGTGGTATCTTCAACCTCAGCAACTATACCTTCACTGTAATCGCTGTAGTCATCTGTAATGGAAAATGGTAGTGAAGGCACCAATTTTACAGGCAACAGTAATGATGGCAAAATATGACGTCTAATTTCATACAGAGGACTGTCATCACAAGTAACCCACAAATAGCCTACTCATCTGGGCCTGAATCCTATGTGAGGAGTGTGTTTTGACTTGATACATGTCATTGTGATATTTCAATGACTCTCTGGTGTGCATTTCATAGTATTGATTTCAAGTCACTTTAGGGGAGGTGAGACACCAAAGTGGTACTTTGCTCAGTGTTGTTACAGGGGAAATTAAAGATTCAAACAGGTAGGGCATGGTTTGGTTATGTTCACCAAACATAGGCCTACAAAAAATATAGCAGCTACAGGTCTAGATAAAAATAAAAATAAATGCCACACACACACACACACACACACACAGACACAGACACAGACACAGACACACACACACACACACACACACACACACACACACACACACACACACACACACACACACACACACACACACACACACACACACACACACACACACACACACACACACACACACACACCTTCAACGTGACGTCACAGACTATGCCTGTAACGTAAATTTCACGTGTATGAGGCTGGGTTTACCCAGGCTGAACCACACTGAAGCACTTCTCAAAACCTACAAACAAACAGTGCTGAACTTACCCCACTGCCCGGTGTTGTAAAAACGCTCCAGTGGGGCTTGGTTCGTCACAGCCCACCACTTCCCGCTAGAAAGCCTCTCCCATCCCCAGACCGACATCAGATTCGCAGTGAGGAGGAGCAGCCCGACTCTGTGTCCAGCCATGGATCCTGTGATGCCGCCGCTCAGACAAAAGGCAGAGATGAGGGCGCGCCGCCCTGCGAGATACAAGTGCGTTTGCTTTAATTGATGACAGACGGCTCACAGCTGCAGCTAATTGGCCCTTTGACATTCAAATTATTATCACGTGGAGGAACCACCTGGGTGCTTATCACACTGCAAAAATGATAAAATATTTTGAGAAGAATGGCCTTCCCATAGTCTATGTTCCCATCCCATCCCAACCATTTCCCCCCGTTTTCTAATGATCACTAAGATAATTATCGAGTTAAAAGCTAATTTTCTATATTTTTATCTATGTGACCCAAATATGACTCCAAATACATACCAGGTATTATTGCTAAATTGGACATATCAGACACACATGTTTATTAGATTTCAATAGCTCCCATGTCATGTGGCCATGTGACCCCCCCAGAGTCCAGATACTGTACATAGCAGATATTTATTGCTACACTCAAATGAGACCCCTCTATTGGGTTTTGGTGCCTCTTCTATATTTACATTTAATTTCATACAATTTCATATTTTTATATCTCCCATGTGTCTCATGTTGTCAGAGCAATGTAAGCAGCACCTGTCAGCCTAATAGGACTGAAAGAACTTCAGAATGCCATGTCTTTTCAGTGTCTCTCAAAATGCATCCATTGTTTCCATATTGCTCTTTACTATTTGATGTTGTGAGATTCACAATTGCTGACGTTTCGTCTTTTTTATTAGTCACCATAGATACAAGCATTAACTTCGTGTAAATGTGTAAACGAATTGTTAAGTCTTTATGTCTCTGCTGTAGAAATCACTGGAGCATATTTACATGATTGGCAATGGCCACACAGCAGTTCCCACACAATACATAGACATTTCCTTGAGACTAAACCAGTACACTGTCCACTGACAAGTCATGTCACTATCGACACACATTCATCATTTCTACTTTTGTGCAAACATACCTAATGTTTTTGAATAAACATGTATTTTCATGTAGGCTACACAAGCATTGTATATATCCTTATCTAGAAAGAAAGGAAGCTGGTCTATCTGAACACAAGCGGCAGCACAAATACATTGACAGGGTTGATGGTATTCTAAAGAATAGGTATTTTTCTAATCAGTTTTGACATTTTTCAAATAGACAAAACGGATTCAGAACAAAATAACCTCCCTCACTCCACATCTGACCCCAGGATCCTCACTCATATCATAAGGAAAGAAAGTCCAGGAAAATTTTTAATAAAATACATAAACATTCCAAATGAGACACACAAGTAAGATGAACTGAATTTAAAAAACATTGTTACCAATACCCTAGTAAGAGTACACTCTTGTATTACCACTAATTACAGAATGTGCTAAAATCCTCACCAACTCAATAGTCTGCTCCGAAAGTCAAGCCTCCCACTTTTGTACACCTTTTAAAATTTCAAAGTAGGTAAGAAAATGGGACCATATTTTCTGTCTATTTTTCCTCTTACAGTGAAAGAATACATTTTAAGTTCCAATCTGAAAGATTTTCATGTAAATACTGTCACCAACTGAGTTACAATGGTGATTGAGCCTATAGCCCAGAGGTGCCCAAATTCTTTCATATGAATGGTCAAAATTAATCTGATGGATGGCTGTGGGCCAAAAGTAAATGTTATGTGAAAAAACATCAAATTGTTTGTTTGTTTTTAGACTGTGGAAATTGGACAAGTACAATTGGCGAGAAAAAAAAATACAATTCTAAACCTAAAATTCTAGTTTCATATGGTAAAAGTATCATCACACTAGCTAGAAAAATGAGCCCACCACAGCCTCTGAAAGACTAATATTGGCCGTGATTTTTCTTTCAAAACCATGGAGGGCCTGGTGATGGCTGCCAGCGCCATAGGTGTCGCCAAAGAGAACGAAATGGAAAGCTTTGAGATAACTTGAAATTCCATAAAGTTATGTTTACAACCATGTTCAGATGACGACTACTGACCAAATGAGTTAGGTAGAGGTAGACATTGAAGGTTTTATGAGATTTTATTTTTCAAAAAATTCAAGTACACCAAAGGTGCACCTGAAATCAATCAATCACTAGCCCATCGAAGCAACGCTTCCGGCAATACTTTTCTGATGGCCAGCACAATTCTGTGGAGCACATGAAGTAGATCTGTGGGGGGAGGAGACGGGTTATTCAGTCGACATTTTAATGTTGTTCCAAGTTGAGCCAAATCGCATTTGTGTGTACACCCCACATTGCCATTACATGGGGTCAGACATCCCAGTTGAATATAGGCTAGCCGCTAACTAAACTGGATAACTTTAGCACATTAAGCTTTACATAATGTTGTTGCAGTGAAATTTGGAGTCAAGTCTCCTAATTCCTCCACTGAACAGGCTGCTCACTGCACATTAAAAAACACCTTTACATTGTTTTGTTGTAATTAAACGACCCGCTTCAGTTACCAGGGTCACTGTGGTGACCTATAGAGCCCTTTTCACAGCAACCGTTTTAAGGCGGTAAAGCAGGTGTAACCAACAACATTAATGAGGGCCCTGGCACACCCAAATGGAACAGAACCATCATCAATGGTATTGGTTGCACCTGCTTTACCAACTCAAAAATGGTTGCTGCGCAAAGGGCTCATAAGGTGCTCCCGAATCCTTGACTCACTTCTTCATTTAGGTATTTGTTTGTCTGCAGATCCATGAACTGGAAGGCTTTAACCATGAAGCGCCTCTGGTGGCGGTTTGTTGGCAGGTCGGTGACGTGAAGGATGGACACATGGCGGTCGTTGGGGTTGGCACACCTACAAGACAAACGTTAGTTAACCGACGTGATTCCCTTCAACCAGCTGTGTGACACACCATAAGGATAAGGGGCAAACTTTGCTAAAAGCATTTTGACATGTGACAAAATGTCTCCTTGACAAACGACAGTGCTCAGATTACTTAAGAGTCAGTCTTACCCTTCATAAATGAGCACAAGAGCATTCCTGGCAGAACGTGGATAGGCTAGACAGTAGTTGACAAGGATTATTGCAGTTTTGGGTTTTGGAGACAGCACACGCAGTTCCAGATAGATGGGTTTGCCAAGGAATAGGTTCAAGGGCTGGTGGTATGTGGGGTAGTAATCAGAGTAAGTCTCATCTAAACAGACGGGGATGCAAAAGCATAATTTATTTGTTTTGACGTTTGATCAGAAAATGGCAAACAAATGGTTGCAACTCAACCATTAGGATTTTAGCGCCAGTCACAAAAATGCATTTGGTTTGCCAGATATGGAACAAAAGCCAACCTTTAGCAATTCTCAAGTCAACTGCAAACATGCCATTGGAGACAATCTTTGAAGGGGGATCGCTACTGGTGCTCCTGACCATGTAGCCGACGCTGACCACCTGACTGTTGGCATTTTTAGGATAGCGACACTCCATCAGGAACCTACAAAAAGACATCTGGTTAAGAACAGTACCGTCATAAGCTTGATCAACCATGCCATTAAATGGCTAGTTAAGTTTTGAGTGTCCTCAAAAACAAAGTGCAAAACAAGATTAGTGTAGTGCAAGTAGCAGCCTACTGTAAACTTAAGAATGACTAGTTACTCATTAAAAAAAAAAAAAAAAACGTAAAAGTTCATGTACAAAACATGTACTTTAACGAAACTCACCTGAGGGGATCGTCTCTGGTGACGGCACCATACTTGAGGCTGAGGACTTCGACAACACTCTGCACTTCAGCCAGGTAGATATTTGTCTCACCGACTACCTGTCATTAACAAAGTCATATCCATGTCAGGTAGCTTTCAGGTTTCTACATTATATTTTGCACAGCCCACTTTGGCTCAATATGCCTCTAGGACCAGTAAACTGCACTTGGGACAACTTACGTAAGCGCGAGCTCCACAGTCTGTAACTGAGAACTTGTAGAGGGCCAACTTTTCATTAACCATGATGGGTTTACAGTTCGGGTGCCCTGGAACAACAAGCTTTCTGGGGTCCACAGGGATGGATGCAGAGTCAAGGCGAATGGCAAAGATGAACTCTTTATCTGCAGTGCACTCTAAAAAACAAATTGACATACTGCAATACTTATACAATAAGTTATCTTGACACAATATGAAGCACATGCGTTTAAGATGAAAGTAAGATGAAATGGTTTCATTTCATCCCCCTGCACAAAAACAGAAGTCTTACCATCTACTACTTGGTGGTAGTAGCAGGCCAATGTTAACTGATTCACACAGCAACCCATCTTGTTACAGTCCGAGGAGGAAATTCCTTTGTGTCCACAAATAATCTGATCTGCCGCTTTACATTTAGGATCGCAATCTGAAATGAAGACATGTCACCGAGTCGTCATTCTTCTGATCACAATTCTGCCCCAATGGTCTCTTGCCACATGTCATCCCCACTCTCTCTGCACCTTTCCTGTCTGCCAACTGTCCTGTCAGTCAGAAGGCAAAATGCCCACAAAATAATCAAAAAAAAAAAAAAGGATTGACAGAAGATGGTTTAGTGTGGCGAGTGGTCTCAGAAATGCGTTTGTGTCTTATCTAGATTCTAGACCAACTCCACATTGTATAAAGTTTAGCCTTTCAAAATAATCATCTAGTCACCATTATGTCATTCTCTCTTAGAACTGCAGAAAATAAAATGTGCCATCATTGGCCCATTTGGTAGTCAAGTATGTTGCAATATCCTACTGTAGGATCTGACGTAAACTACTCCACCCAATGATCAGTGCATTTCAGGACTATTTTCCAATCCGTTTCGTTACCCTTCACTCACATGTTGGCTTTGGCGGAAGAGGTGGTTCTGTAGTAGTTGGACACTTGGATGGGTGCCCCTTTGGTGGGTGGTAGTAGCAGGCATATGTTAAATGATTCACACAGCAACCCATCTTGTTACAGTCCGAGGGGGAAATTCCTTTGTGCCCACAAATAATCCGATCTGCTGCTTTAGAGTTCGGGTCGCAATCTGAAATGAAGACATGTCACGGAGTCATCATTCTTCTGATCACAATTCTACCCCAATGGGCGCCCCCCCGGTGGCTCTTTGCCACATGTCATCCCCACTCTCTCTGCACCTTTCCTGTCTGCCAACTGTCCTGTCAAAACAGGCAAAACGCCCATGAAATAATCTAAAACAACAAGGATTGAGAGAAGATGGTTTAGTGGTCTCAGAAATGTGTTATAAAGTGTCTTATCTAGTTTCTAGACCAACTATTGTATAAAGTTTGTCTTTAGCCTTTCAAAATACTCATCTGGTCACCCATTATGTCATTTTCTCTTCGAACTGCAGAAAATCATGTGCCATTGGTCCATTTGGTTGTCAAGTATGTTGCAATATCCTACTGTAGGATCTGACGTAAGCTACTTTAGGATCTGACGTAAGCTACTCCACCCAATGTTCAGTGCGTTTCAGGACTATAATTCTCCAATCCGTTTTGCGACACTTCACTCACATGTTGGCTTTGGCGGCAGAGGGCGGTCTGGAGGTAAACGCTTGGATTGGTGCCCCTTTGAGCCGCTGGAGCGAAGGAGTTGTAGGTCCTGTGTGCCATTGGAGTGAGGGAGTTCTAGGTCGGAATCCGGCTGCACACCTTTCTCGCAAGATGCAGTAGCAAAGTCATCCTGACCAAGCTCATTGATGTACAAGAGTTGCAGCGTGTAGTGGTCACCCTGTAACATGAACAATTTAAGATTGCACTCAATGCAGGGAGCAGTATAACTATTAGTATTATAAATCTTACAAAAAGTAGAAATTTCAGATGTCTCAAGACTTAGCAGCTGGAACCCAATAAATGGGGCAGTGGTGGCCCGATGGTTAGAGAAGTGAGCTTGTGACCAGAAGGTCGCCAGTTCAATCCCCGGGACCGGCAGGATAAATCTAGGTGGGGAAAGTGACAAGGCAGCGCTTGTCCCTCCCTCATTACCACCACTGAGGTGCCCTTGAGCAAGGCCCTTAACCCCAACCGCTCCAGTGGAGCTGCTCAGTGACCAACAGATCAGACTGTGGTTGTACTGGTCAGCTTCAGTGTGTGAATGTGAACAGGGCGCTCCTGAAAAGACCATTGCTCTCAGTGAGACTCACCCTGTATAAATAAATAAAAAAGTGAAAAAAAAACACCCGTTTTAAATTGATCGAAGATGCACAAGTTAAGTGAACCTTCTTTTCAGTAACTTACTTTCCGCTTGACGTGGCACGTCGACGAGAACGGTACAGTCACGGTGTTATCGAGCAGGTCCACATCATAGCCACAAGAGTCTGGAGCAGCCAGGACAGACAGCAGGTCTTTGGAGCCTGTGGCAGGGAAAGGACATCTTAGTAAGTTAATGCCCTCAAAGCAATGTTGCCAGACGGCACAGACTTCATTCTATGTAGAGCAAATATTACGATAACTCACCCAAAACTTTGACGTCACTTAATTGACCCGATAGCAGTGTAATTTGGAATTCAGAGTCACTGCACAGCACCTTCAGCCCACTTGAATTGGTCACATCGACCCATTTCTTCTGAGCGACATCGACGTACTCCACATGGAAATCATGGCCAGCACGAGGAGGATCAGGATCAGAGTCGGTGGTGGCATCTTCACCCTCAAAAACTACACCTTCACCATCACTGTAATCACTGCCGTCATCTGTAGCGGAAAGTGGTAGTGACGGCACCGATTTTACAGACAACCAATGACGGTAAAACTTAAACATCTACAGTAAATTACAAATAGGACATCACAAGTAACCCACTACAAATAACCACACATGTTTTGAGACTCGAGTTTCCATGAGGTTTACTGTTTTTTTTAATCAATTTGATCACAATTTGGTCATTGTGAAGTTATCGGCCTATTTCAAAGACTGGTGTGCATTTTATACTATTTATATTCGGTCACTTTATGACAGGTGGTGAGATACGTGGTACTTTGCCTCTTGCAGTATTTGTTTTATTGCAGGGGAAATTAAAGATTCAAACTGGTGTAGTGCATGGTTTGGTTAATGTTCATAAACAAAATCCATATTAACAGGTCTAGATAAAAAATATGAATAAAAGCTACCGTCTACTCTCTGAACTTCCCTACAGCTGTGCAGCAGTGACACAGGACAGCTGTTGCCAAAAAACCTATTTTGAAGGAATGGAAGTCCTCCTCTTCACCTTCTTTCCAACTGTGGCTGGCAGACATGACCTCTGTTATACAGATGGAGAGACCAATTCACTGACTGGTCTCTCATGGACCCCTTGCATGGGATCTCAGGCACATTTCTCACGAGCACATAAGCACATTATGCGGCTGGTAGCTACGTTGTAATGTCGAATTCCGATATATGTAGCCCAAGTTTTTTGTTTTGTTGGTGTGTGTGTGTGTGTTTCCTTGTCTTGTTATCGTTATGAAAAATCAAAAATCAAATATTGGGGGGGAAGCTACAGGTCTAGATTAAAAAAAAACTTGCAGTAACACCCAGATGCACAGAAACAAATGTCTTACTATGGAAGGGTTTGATAATGATATATGCTACTGTAGACAACAAGTAGCCTACTATAACACAAAAAAAGAAAAGAAAAAGTAGCCTACTATCAAGCAAGCTCATGTAATGCTAAGCTAACCGAAGATGGAGTTCCTGAACTGGCGGGGGGGGGGGTTCACGCACAGTCGCACACCACACCTATAAATAAATGAGCATGCATATTATCTGCTGCTACTAGTTTACCTGTTGAAGCCCAACTGGACACAATTAGTTCACACTTTTAAAATGATCCACTGAAGCACTTCTCAACACCTAGAAATAAGTGCTCAACTTACCCCACTGCTCGGTCTTGTAAAGACGCTCCACTGGGGCTGCTTGGTTCACATCCCACCCGCCGGAAACCCTCTCCCATCCACAGACCGACATCAGCAGACTCGCAGTGAGGAGGAGGAGCAGCAGCCCGACTCTGTGTCCAGCCATGGAGCCTGTGATGCGGCTCAGACGAAAGAGAGCGATGAGGGCGCTCCGCGCCCTGCAAGATACTTAAATGGTTTTGGTTTAATTGAGGACAGCTGCAGCTAATTGCTGCTAGGTAATTGGCACTTTTGTTCAAATTTTCATGTGGAGGAAAACCACGTGTGTGTGTGTGTGTGTGTGTGTGTGTGTGTGTGTGTGTGTGTGTGTGTGTGTGTGTGTGTGTGTGTGTGTGTGTGCGCGTGTGCGTGCGTGTGTGTGTGTGTGTGTGTGTGTGTGTGTGTGTGTGTGTGTGTCTTTATTGGTATATGTACTTTCATGTTTGGCCACAAGATGGTGATGTATAGATAGGTTACAGAGTAAAGATCTAACAGTTTTCATTAAGTCTTTATACTCAGGAGAGCAGAGAGGAAAACAGAGAGGGCATGGGTGAATCTGACTTGGAGCACACAGATGCGTGCGTGTGTGTATCTGTGTCAGAACACGATGCACTGTTCCTGTGTGTTTTGGGTACGAAGGCCCATGACATGCATGCAGTGTTTTCTGAAGGCCAGAGCAAAGGGGGAATCTCCTCCTTGATAACTGTCTGCCTGTGCGTCTCCATCATGAGTGATGTGCATATAATGTGATAACTCATATCAATACAATCTGTATGTAATTATCTTATTTATTTATTTATTTATTTATTTATTTATTTATTTATTTATTTATTCCAATATTTTATTTTCAAATTCTTGCAGAACAACAAACAAACAAGACAAACAAGCTCAGACACAGGAAAACAAAAAACAAAAACAAACAAAAAACAAAAAAAACGCATCTTTGACAATTAGTATAGTAACGTGGTGCTACCAGCCCCATATGTGCTTATGTGCTTGTACAAGATATTATGCATTGGGTCCTATGAAAGTGGTCCATGGAAAACCATCCAGGTAAGCAGTCTATCACCCCTAACCTCAGTCACTAGTCATTCTTAACTTCGTCAAAGTAAGCCAAGAAGGGGTCCCAGATATTTGAGAACCTTCTAAGTGAGTTGGCTCTCAGGAACCTCAGCCTCTCCATCTGTATAACAGAGATCATGTCCATCAGCCACACCTGAAAAGAAGGTGAAGAAGAGTACTTCCATTCCTTTAAAATTAGTCTTTTAGCAACAGTTGTCCCCAGCGTCAGAGATTGCTGCACAGCTGTAGGGAAGTTCAGAGAGGACTCCGAGCAGCCAAAGATGGTGAGTTCTGCCCCCGGCTGCAGGGTTGTAGACCTTAGAGTACCAGTCAAATATTTTAGCCCAGAATCCCGTTAGTGAAGGGCAGAACCAAAAGGCATGAGATAGTGTGCCCTCTGACACCTGTCACACAGTGGTGAGACAGAAGGGAAGATCTTGTGTAATTTATACTTGGAGTAATGAAGACGTGAGCAACTTTAAATTGGATCAGCTGGTGCCTGCTATTAACTGAGCAGAGTTGCACCGCAGACAGACTCCTTTCCCATATCATGTCAGGTAAATCAATACCAAGTTCCCCCTGCCACGCTTCTCTAATCCTCTCAGTAGGGGCATGCAATTATCTTATTGAATATGAAATGAATGCAACTTCAATTTTATCTATATCACACACACACACACACACACACACACACTGTGAGTTCATGTATCGTTGTTTGTTCACAAACTGGAAGTTTACAAAGCACACTTATGGGAAGAGGCTCGATGGCAAACATAGCAGGTTGCTCAATATGCTGCTAAACTGTAACTGATTAACTGATGTATCCATTCCCCTGAAAACATGATCCACACCATGTTCCACAAGTTGCTTCTGTAAATGTGCATTCTTGCTGACACTTACTCTTTCATGCAGAAAACACGGTAAAAACATCCCTCTCGATACGTAAAACTCAGAAATAAGTTGAAGATTGAGCATCTTTGTTGGAAAACCATAATCTTGAATCACATTTACACATTCCCTCACTCACTCACTCACTCACTCACTCACTCTCACACACACACACACACACACACACACACACACACACACACACACACACACACACACACCTGTAAACTACTCAAGACAGGACACACACACACACACACACGCACAGATCTTAGCGTTCTTCTTGTCCGTTAACTTGCATTAATTAACGCTCACTGCTACATAACAGGTTTTTCTATTCTTGCGAGGGCATATGGTACATAATGTATATGTGATGTTTAATTGGTATTTTGGTGTTAAGTTCTTTAGTTTGTTGATTGAGTTAAGTAATTAAGAAACCATTTCTTTAATTACAGGGTAGTTGTTACGCCACTTAAGTCCTGAAGATGGCAGGATGTTGAAAACTGCTGCTGCTGCTGCTGCTGCTGTTGTGTGTGTTTGTGTGTGTGTGTGTGTGTGTGTGTGTGTGTGTGTGTGTGTGCGTGCGTGCGTGCGTGCATGCGTGTGTGTGTGCACACGCACAGCCCCCCCCCCCCCTCTCTCTTTCTCTATCAATATTTTGGACATATAAATCAAATTCACACTTGGACTCTGGACACAAACAAAGTTTGTCCCTCTTTCTCTCACACTGCAGGAAACAAGGGGCTGTTTAAAATCTCTGATTTCAGATCTAAATCCAGGTGAGTCTTCTTGGACAACTGCAAATATAGTATAAATATAATTTGTGCTGAAGATAAAAAACTACTGTATAACAGAAAACACTAGCCTATTTGTCCGATTTACCAGCCTTTTCTGCTCACTATGAGTTGAATCAGTTTAAATAATTGGCTAAACCGGAATTAAATACAGGTAACTAACATTACCAGCTGTATCTATATATTGATACCTACGGCATTGTAACGCCCAGGCCATGGTGTGGCCTGCTATGTCGTGATTGTGTGTGTTATTCTTTAGGAGCTAAACTCAGTGGACCTTTAATATTCTACTGTAGAGAAAGGAGTTGTGTTATGTTTATTCCTTGTGTATTAGTGTCTTCTCCCCACCTGTTGCCCATGTTCCCTTGTTAGTCTGCCTTTCCTCCCACCTGTTGCCTATGTGTCTCGTTAGTCTGCCCCATTACCTGAGTTCTCTCCACCAATCAGTTCTCCCGTTTTGCCCTCTGTGTTCCTGCCTTCTTCAGCTGTCCCTCATGTTTCATTAGTTACCTGTCTATATATTGTCTCAGTCTGTGTGTTGTCCTTGTCGAGTCATTGTCACTGTCTACCCTGCCGTCGGTATGTATTGTCCTCGGTGTTCGCCTATTGTTTTTGAGTTTAGCCTAGCCTTAAGCTAGTGGTTCTTGGTATTTTGTATTTGAAGGTTCAGTAGAGTCTTTGTTGCTCCTCAAAAACCTTGTCTCTCTTCTGCATTTCGGTCCACACACTTCCTCATACCTGACAGGCATATACAATAGGTAGAGTATCATACTATGCCTTTTTGAATGCATCAGGTGAAAGAAGGATCAACAGTAAAAACTTCAGAGAGTTCAAACTGGTGTTGTGTAAGAAAGGTCCGGCCAGATTGTTTTACAGTGGGATATGATGTAGAGGTGATATGTGATATGTAGATTCCCTGCACTTCAGAGGAAAACACAACCGTGTGTTACTCCACTCTCCATCGTTTTGTCTTTGATCGGCAGCAGAACCAACGAGTTTGATGGACCTGAGCTGGCCTGGGACTGCTGAAAAATATTGTAATACATGAAGATATTGATGTGTGCGTGTGGCCAATTTCTAGCCTTGACATTATGGAAGATTGTGTGTTTGATCTTGACTTTCAGAAGCGGTGCCGCGTGGAATGATGATGAAGAGTTCTGTCGTGTTTTTTCTGGCTGTCAGCTTTGGCATATTTGGATTTGGTTTTGGTAAGAAAAAGGAGTTGAATAACAAGTCCGTAGTTTTCATCAAATGCCTACTCTTTTTATAGTTTTATTCAGATGTGGCCAATTAAATGGTAAAAACCAAAATAAAAGGATTAACTTTCAATGAGAAAGTACCACCAGATCTACATAGCAGGAAAACAAAGAAAGGAACCACAAGCATGGCATGATTGTGCATCTACCACTGAGATGCACCTGTACCCTATACTACGAAGCTATCTTAACAGACCCGCGATCTGTCACTTTGATCTGGTTTGACTGAACAGGATCAAAGCTATCTAGTTTAATGATACTATGACGCTGGTTTTCTACTCGATAACTGAAGCTGGATTTATCTGGGATCTGCCTGTGCACGCGTACGTTTTTCGCTTGTGCACAGGCGCGCGTCCACGCGCAAGAGGTGCGCTAGCCAATCACATTATGAACAGCTGAGTTGATCCACGCCCACACCTATTTCCACACCCATTTCCTCGTTCAATGAAAGCGCAGTGTGATCTGAGTTTTTAGCGGATATTTAATGTAGCCTATGTCAGAATGAAAATCCGCGTTGGATATAGTCTGCTGAAGGACTGCTAAAGCTGCCGCTTGGATTCACATAAGTCATTTGATTTACTTTGATCAGCGATTTCTGTCTCCTACAGCAGCTTTTTGCGAGTGTAAATGTGTAATCTCAGTCTATAAATTTCCACAATCTGTAAGCCTATTTAGACCATAGATTTAGAAACTCATGCTCAATGAATAATGATCTCTATCACTCATTATGTTTGTGGTTGCACTGATTGAATAATTAATATATAAGATAATGATAGCCTAATATAAAAGGGAAAACTGCTGAACTGAATTGAGACGATGCAGGCATAGTTTTCATTGATAAAAACTAGCCTATTTTTGCTCATATTGGCATACAGCCTACAGGACACAGTTCCAGCTGAAACATGCAAGAGTAGCCTGCATATTTAGTATTGGGGCTATCTCATATTTATCCCATATCTATATTATATGTATAGGCTTTTCTGGCATGTAGGAGAATATCACCCTCACTCCATTTGAGGCTCCGTTTATGATATGCGCTGCGGTGATTAATAGTGATCATATTTCTCCACGCATTGTTGAGCTGTTAAGACATAAAGTGGTAAGTAGGCTTAATTTAATTATGTAGCCTACAGAGCCACGAATGTTTTTCTTGTTCTATTCTCAGTTGACTGCAATCTATTTTTCATATGGCGATCTTATATGAATGGTGAGTGACTCCAGAGAGCTGATTATATGGGTCTTGTCATGGATTTTGATCTTATCCTCTGAAGCTAACTGGTCGGGACCACGTTAGCTTTGCAGCGTGAGTTGCCATGGTGATTGAACTAGGTTAGAAGTTAACTTGCGTTGTAGTACGGCTAAACCAGGTTCAAACTTACTCGGATAAGGCATTAATCTAGCTACGTAGTACAGGCCCCTTGTCTACATGAAAACAGATGAATCACAGATCAAAGCTTGCTGGAATATCTGCTACTCTACTACCACAAAGGTCTGCATAATATTCTAAATGATATTAACGCCCCAAAAAAATGAAGAATAGCCCAGAGTCCAAGTATTTGTAGCTATCACCAGAAATGGCATAATCACAGTGTCACCTAAGATTTAAGATAATCAAATTTCTTTTTGGATTTTCCTTTTTGGATTACTGCTTCCTTAAGTCTTTTTTTTTTTAAAGCAGATTTATTTCCAGTTAGAATGAGATCAGATGTGGGGTGAGCATATTCCAATATGCAGTAGTTTAGTCACAGCAAGTTAAATTAAACATGGGCACTGTATGGACCAGTGTAGCCATGACTTAGTGATACAATGCATCTAAAACTTGTGACTCTGCCATCTTTGCTGCCAAATCTCATCCTTCTGTCTAGGTAATAATGTTGCTCTAGGGGGCACCGCGGCTCAGTCTTCAGTCTATCCGCATGGCAATGGGGTACCTGAAAAAGCCATTGATGGGGATCGTGCTAGCAACTGGGCCCAGGCTTCTTGCACCCACACTAAAGCAGACTTTGAACCCTGGTGGAGACTGGACCTTCTGAAGTCTTACAAAGTCAGTAATGTCACCATCACCAACAGAGGAGACTGCTGTGCTCAAAGGATCATAGGAGCTGAGATCCGCATTGGAAATTCCCTCAGTGATCATGGAAACAACAATTCCAGGTATCTTCACTTGTCTTCACATGCCCTTTTATATGAGTACGATTATTATTTATTACTAGAAATATCATGCGCTCAACTGCTCGTGCATGCGCAGTGGAGCAATTGTGCGCTGCACGTGGAACCTTTCCCGCCTTTATTATAGTAGTCAGATTATTTGTATTGATCAATTACTAGAAATTTCAGGTGACCCCATTTGAATTCCATGCGACCCCGCTTGGGGTCCCCCGACCCTAAGGTCGGGAAAGCCTGTGCTAAACATGCTAAAGTAACTCAAAAGCCTGGGGCATGGCAACCATCATCAGTCTCACTGAAGGGAATTAATATGTTTATCAAAGTACTGTAGCCTATGCATGTTTCCCGAGTATCTTTTTCCCCCCCAGATGTGCTGTGATTTCATCTATCCCAGCTGGCTCCTCCCAGACTTTCAAGTGTGATGGCATGGAAGGCCGTTATGTCAACATTGTGATTCCTAGGAGGCATGAATGGCTGACGCTGTGTGAAGTGGAGGTTTATAGTAGTGAGTAGTTGTTACTACTAATTTACAGTCACAGCAAATTAAATCAAACTGCTTCCCTAAGTCTTTTTTTATTTCCAGTTAGAATGAGATCAGATGTGGGGTGAGCATATTCCAATATGCAGTAGTTTAGTCACAGTAAATTAAACATGGGCACTGTATGGACCAGTGTAGCCATGACTTAGTGATGCAATGCATCTCAAACTTGTGACTCTGCCATCTTTCCTGCCAAATCTCATCCTTCTGTCTAGGTAATAATGTTGCTCTAGGGGGCACCGCGGCTCAGTCTTCAGTCTATCCGCATGGCAATGGGGTACCTGAAAAAGCCATTGATGGGGATCGTGCTAGCAACTGGACCCAGGCTTCTTGCACCCACACTAAAGCAGACTTTGAACCCTGGTGGAGACTGGACCTTCTGAAGTCTTACAAAGTCAGTTCTGTCATCATCACCAACAGAGGAGACTGCTGTGCTCAAAGGATCATAGGAGCTGAGATCCACATTGGAAATTCCCTCAGTGATAATGGAAACACCAATCCCAGGTATCTTCACTTGTCTTCACATGCCCTTTTATATGAGTACGATTATTATTTATTACTAGAAATATCATGCGCTCAACTGCTCGTGCATGCGCAGTGGAGCAATTGTGCGCTGCACGCGGAACCTTTCCCGCCTTTATTATAGTCAGATTATTTGTATTGATCAATTACTAGAAATTTCAGGTGACCCCATTTGAATTCCATGCGACCCCGCTTGGGGTCCCCCGACCATAAGGTCGGGAAAGCCTGTGCTAGCCTGGGGCATGGCAACCATCATCAGTCTCACTGAAGGCAATCAATATGTTTATCAAAGTACTGTAGCCTATACATGTTTCATGAGTATCTTTTTCCCCCCAGATGTGCTGTGATTTCATCTATCCCAGCTGGCTCCTCCAAGACTTTCAAGTGTGATGGCATGGAAGGCCGTTATGTCAACATTGTGATTCCTAGAAGGCATGAATGGCTGACACTGTGTGAAGTGGAGGTTTATGGGGACTTGTGATGGAAATGAGCCAAATTTGTTGGGCACTCTTGAGCCAAGTGGTGAGTAGTTGTTACTACAGTACTAATTTACAGTCACAGCAAATTAAATCAAACATGTGCCCTTGATATCTACACTACATGATTCCCAAACTGCAATACATTTCTTCCACTTCAGTTACCATCATAAGTACTACCAAGACTATACTGAAGGCAATCGACTGTGTTTATGAAGTTAATATTTGTATTCTTCCTTACTATGTCTTTTTGGTCTTGTTCTTCAGATGTGCCGTAATTTCATCTAGCCCAGCTGGCTCCTCCCAAACCGTCATGTGTGATGGAGAAGGCCGTTATGTCAACATTGTGATTCCTGGGAGGAACGAATATCTCACACTGTGTGAGGTTGAAGTGTTTGGGGTAGAATCCTTGAATATTTCTTGAACATACTTGAATTCTGTGAATATGTTGATCTAATAAAGGCAGAACCGTCTGTATGTATGCATGTCCGTCCTTCACATAGCTCGAGAACCGTTCGTCTGATCAATTTCAGACTTGGCGAGTGCGCTGTGGGGAACCTTACGGAGGGCAGTGCCACAATATTCCGAGATTTTTTGAGTTATATTTTGCACCCTCCCACCAAGACACACCGTTGTCATAGCCACTAATGATGTCACAATTAATGATCTCAACTAATGAGTTGAAACGTTGGCTGTCACATCTTGATTTTTCGTCAGCACAGTGGAAGGGAATGGGTTGCACCACCAAGAAGGCAATAGGACTCCGACTGGGGGATATCTAGGGCGGGCTGTGCTCTAGCCTAGGTAAACCCAGCCCCCACGTGATCTGCTCTCATTGTTCCCAGTCACTAGGGCTGTAGTGACAGAACAGGTCTGAGAGCAGGTCACGTGGAGGCTGGGTTCACCCAGGCTATAGTCCATGGGCCAAAGCCCAAAATTTCACTTATTGGTATCACTCAAGGTGGCAAAATCTAGTCAATTTTTTTGAAAAGGTACATGTCCATAGATGATATTTTGGTATGATAACCTTTGCTAAGTGGTAGCTTTGTCAGTTATCAGCACATGAATTTACCCACCCCCTACAATAAATTGGTATTTAGGCGCTGGTGCATATCCTACTTTATGTTCATTTTCAGGACCTTTACTCATGTTTTATGAAGGCATGTTTGGTCTAATTTTAAAGGGTAGACTCATATGTTCATTTAAGCACAGTTTTCTGTCTAATAAACATAGAGGTCACATGTGCTCTTCAAAGTGTCAACAACATTCGTTTTTCCACGATTTCCGCCTAAACTATAGTCTTTATTTGAGCATTATGACATGTAGGAACATCACTGACACAAATAACAAAACCTGAAATACTCACAGGACTGTACCAATTCAGGAAATGTATAATGTTCCCATATTATCCCACCATGAAGGCTGATTGTGGGCCTTAAAGTAGAATATGAACCCGGGCCAGAATTTTCACTAATTGGTACCACCCAAGTTGACAAATTCTAGTTTTGTATTTTGAAAAGGTCTGTACCTTTTTAGATGATATTTCAACTTGATAAACCTAGTGGTATCTTAGTCACACTTAACCCTCAATGACACCAAACATTGATCCAAAGAAAGAGACAATCTTTTCACTTGAACAGAACACCACTATCACAAATATAATATTAAACTATTTTTTTTCTTATTTTAATCCCCCATTAGTGCTAATTTTTTTATGTATTTATCCTGGTTGCTGCTCCACCCTCTGCTGATCTGGGGAGAGCTGAAACTGGCTCCATGCTTCCTCTGAGACATGGGCAGTGTAGCCAGCCGCTTCTTTTCACCTGACAGGGGAAGCTTCACCGGTAGAACATAGCACGTGGGATGATCACGCTATTCCAATGAGTTCCCCTCCCTCCGAACAGGCGCCCTGAACGACCAGGAGGCACCACTTCAGTGACCAGGATATTGCATGTTTTGGTGAGGGGTTCCTATATGAAGGAAACCCCCAGGGGGGCACGGGGAGAACATGCAAACTCCACACAGAAAGGCCCTTTTGACGACACCACCCGGGCGGTGGCCACTCGAGGACATTTGGTGAGGAACAGCAGGTAGCAAAGATTGTTGGCATCACATACACTGGATGACGGTGCATACGTCCTGCAGACAAATTATTCCATATTGGAAAGATTATGGTAGACCAGACAATTGAGGAGACCATAAACAAGGACAATCAGACTGCTGGAGGAACCAAGGGTTTCAGCCTGAAAACTGGTGCAGTCACTTCAGACAGAAGTCAGTATCTGAGGCAGCTCAGGAACATGAGAGGCAACAAGTCCACAGACTGTTTCAGTCATTACGATCTACAGAAGCCCAGAATAGAGAAGGATAGGGCAGATGTGAATGCCTTTGTAGAGCTTATGGAGAAAAGCTGGGTAAACCCTCTAGGTCCAGATCAGTCTAATATCATCAGTCTTTCCACAGGAATTGCTGTGTCACCAAGTCAAGTCAGTCAAGTCAAGTTTATTTATATAGCCCTAATTCACAAGCATGTCTCAGAGGACTTCACATAAAATATGTCTAGCTAATTCTAGCTGACACAACAGTAGCAATTACAGTAGTAATGATAACACATTGAACAATCATATGATAGAGAAAGAGTAACCAGCAACCAAGTTCCATGACAAAGTGGGGAAAAAAATAATCTGAAGACATTCTCAGGCATCACAAAAAGAGAAAACCCGAAACAAGGAGCTGGTCTTGAAAGCAGATAGAAATATTTTTGGGCATAATATGATCATTGCTTTGCAAAGTAAAGATCTGCACATTGAAGATGTCCTGGCTCATGGTCCACTGCCTTGGTCACTTTCAATCCAGATGTCTCATTGTCATTGCAGAAAACCAACAAAGCTGCTGCACTCGCTAGCGAGTTAGAGAAATCAACATTAGCAGTTGAAGATATTGGAGACCACTCATGCAGAAAGATGATGGCAAGACTTTTGGAGAGATTGCTGGTTCTGTGTTGAACCTAGCGTATGCTCCCCCTGGATGTAGAAGTTGCCGTGACCCTGGATGACTATGATGATAATGATGATGATGAATAAAACAGAGTATGAATACCGTTTAATATTATATTTGTGATAGTGGTGATGATAAAGATCATTGGTTAAATAAATGATTGAAAGTTAGAATTCTTGATTTTTTTTCTATCAAGTTCTGTTAAAATAAAGTGAAAAGATTGTCTCTTTCTTTGGATCAACGTTTGGTGTCATTGAGGGTTAAGTGTGACTAAGATACCACTTGGGAAGGTTTATCAAGTTGAAATATCGTCTAAAAGGTACAGACCTTTTCAAAATACAAAACTAGAATTTGTCAACTTGGGTGGTACCAATTAGTGAAGATTCTGGCCCGGGTTCATATTCTACTTTAAGGCCCACAATCAGCCTTCATGGTGGGATAATATGGGAAGATTATATATTTCCTGAATTGTTACAGTCCTGTGAGTATTTCAGGTTTTGTTATTTGTGTCAGTGATGTTCACATGTCATAATGCTCAAATAAAGACTATAGTTTAGGCGGAAATGGTGGAAAAACGAATGTTGTTGACACTTTGAAGAGCCCATGTGACCTCTATGTTTATTAGACAGACTGAAAACTGTGCTTAAATGAACATATGAGTCTACCCTTTAAAATTAGACCAAACATGCCTTCATAAAACATGAGTAAAGGTCCTGAAAATGAGCCTAAAGTAGGATATGTACCAGCGCCTAGATACCAATTTATTGTGGGGGTGGTTAACTTCATGTGCTGATAACTGTGACAAAGCTACCACTTAGCAAAGGTTATCATACCAAAATGTCATCTATGGACATGTACCTTTAAAAAAAATGTGACTAGATTTTGCCACCTTGAGTGATACCGATATCTGGTCTGGCCCATGGACTACTAGCTGTGCTCCCCCTAGACAAAGACATTTTGTATATTTTAAAGTAAAATGCATTAATCTGGTGCACTCTGAGAGCAAAATGAAGAGGCTAGTAGATATGATATAACTTGTCGCAGAACATCAATTTTGGTTTATTTGGTAAAAATGGAACTGTAGCCTTTTCCTTCTGGTTTTCTTCATTGTTCATGATTTTGTGGAAAGTATTCACTAAAGAGTCTATAGTGAATGCTGCTATTAACTTAGGTACCTGCTACTAAACCAACATCAGGACATCCAAGCAAGTTCTGAGAGAGCAATGCCATTGGACCCATTGGACAAATACATTTGCATATCTCCCAGCATGCATTGTTCCTTCCTAACTTTTGACCACAAAGTAAAGTAACCACATTAAATAAGTGGTGAGTGGAAATAATCATTAGCCTATTCTTAGTTAAACATGCAGTTTTGGAACATTCAATAAAGACAAATAAAAAAATAGACTATGACTCACACCCTACATGTTATGAGAGTGGTATATATACCCCTCACACTAATATCCGTTTTAGTGTAGAATGGTTACTTCCTTGCTCTGCTCTTCCCTAGGGTGCACAACCATGTTCAACCCTGGCGGCCCTCATCGCACCCACACATTCATCAAGTCTACCTCTGTGCAAACACACACTGTTGTGAAATGGAAATTCACCATCCCTCATCCACTATATAATATTTATAACCTCTCCTCAGTTCTCATTCTTCTCGACCTATCTGCTGCATTCGACACCGTCAACCACCAAATTCTCCTCACTACTCTCTCCGACCTGGGTATCACTGGCTCTGCACTCTCTTGGTTCTCTTCCTATCTCTCCCACCGCTCCTATCAGGTCTCCTGGAGAGGATCCCTTTCGACCCCCTGCACTCTTTCCACGGGTGTCCCTCAGGGTTCTGTCCTTGGTCCTTTTCTCTTCCTTCTTTACATGACTTCACTCCGCCACGTAATCACATCCCATGGTTTTTCATATCACTCATATGCCGACGACACCCAACTGTTCCTTTCCTTCCCCCCCTCTGACACTCAAATTCAATCACGGATCTCGGCTTGCCTCACAGACATTAGCACTTGGATGTCCAACCACCACCTCAAACTAAACATTGCAAAAACCGAGCTTCTCCTTTTCCCTGCCAAAGACTGTCCTGTAACTGACCTCTCCATCTCCTTCAACAACACTACTGTCTTCCCCTCACAAACAGCTAGAAACCTCGGAGTCACTCTTGATAACCAACTGTCCTTCACTTCCCACATCGCAGCAATAGCCCGGTCCTGCAGATTCGCACTTTACAACATTCGTAAAATTCGCCCGTTCCTCTCCAGACAAGCAGCTCAACTCCTCATTCAGTCACTCATTCTGTCGCGTCTGGACTACTGCAACGTTTTACTGGCCGGTCTCCCTGCTTCTGTCACTCAACCACTCCAACTTATACAAAATGCTGCAGCCCGTCTAGTCTTCAACCTACCAAAATTCTCCCACATCACCCCGCTTTTCCATGAACTTCACTGGCTTCCCATCACTGCACGGATCAAATTCAAAACACTTGTTCTGGCCTACTCATCAGTTCACCTCACAGCTCCACCATACCTACAACCTATGGTCAAGTTCCAGAGCCCTCATCGCGCACTCCGACCCTCCACTAGCTCAGGACGCCTTGCCCCTCCCCCCCCACGTGGTTTTAACAGCTCCCGATCACGACTTTTTCCCCATCTTGCACCAAAATGGTGGAACGAGCTCCCCTCCTCAATAAGAACGGCCAAATCACTACTCATTTTCAAAAAACAGTTAAAAACACATCTTTTCAGTCTTCATGTTGCCCCCCTGTAAACCCTCTCTAGCTCCACCCTCTATTGTCCTATGCTCTTTTGTTTGTAAATATATTTTAATTTAAATTGCTGTTTTTACATTTGTTCGCAAAAACTGTTATGTAATTTTTCTTGCTGTACTGTGTTGTAATCCTGGTTGTATGTCGCTTTGGATAAAGGCGTCTGCTAAATATCAATAAAGTAAAAGTAAAGTAAAGTATATAAACCCAATTGAATGAAGCCAAGAGCCAGAACAATGTCTTATGAAAGTATTGTAGCGATCCTGGGTCTGGCTGGATAAAGCAAGCACGTGGATGGTTAATGTGTTGGGCTTGTAAGTTGGAGACCTCGGGTTCAAAACCAGCCTCGCCTGTGCTGTTACAGTGTATTAAAGCCATAACAAACTCCTCTAAACAGCATTAGAGGAGGACTGCAAGTATCTCAGTATACATGTCAAGTCAAGTTTATTTATATAGCCCTAATTCACAAGCATGTCTCAGAGGGCTTCACAGAGAATATGTCTAGCTAATTCTAGCTGACACAACAGTAGCAAATTACAGAATAAAGATAACACATTGCACAATTGATAGAGAAATTAAGAAAATATAGAAATATAGGAGAGAGCAGAGGAGAGGGCAGGAGAAGGGAGGAGAGCAGGGGGAATGTGAGAGAGTGATGGGGGGAATGGGAAATGTTGGAGAGTATAGGAGGTGGGGAAGGAGCAAGAGGAGAGAGCAGGAGAGGGGAAGGGGGAGGGGGAGCGGGGGGGTGTGGGGGAGAAGAGAGCAGGGGGAGGGAGGAGGTGGGGAGAGAATGAGAAATGTGGGGGAGGAGAGAGCGTATGGGAGAGTATGGGAGTATAGAGAGAGTATGGGAGACTATATGGAGAGAACAGGGAAAGGAGGGCTAGCTGACAACAGTAACAAATTACAGTAGTAATAATAACACATCAAACAATTATATGATAGAGAAATATAGACACACATTTTGCAAACGGACATATGTCGATCTCTTAGCAACCAAACTATGCTTAATTTACATGATGTATGGATTACATGAGGTTACAGAGTAAAGATCTAACAGTTTTCATTAAGTCTTTATACTCAGGAGAGCAGAGAGGAAAACAGAGAGGGGAGGGGTGAATCTGACTTGGAGCACACAGATGCGTGTTTTGGGTACCAAGGCCCATGACATGCATGCAGTGTTTTCTGAAGGCCAGAGCAAAGGCGGAATCTCCTCCTTGATAACTGTCTGCCTGTGCGTCTCCATCACGAGTGATGTGCATATAATGTGATAACTCATATCAATACAATCTGTATGTAATTATCTTATTTATTTATTTATTCCGATATTTTATTTTCAAATTCTTGCAGAACAACAAACAAACAAGCTCAGACACAGGAAAACAAAAGACAAAAACAAACAAAAAAACACATCTTTGACAATTAATATTGTAACATATTATGCATTGGGTCCTATGAAAGGGGTCCATGGAAAACCATCCAGGTAAGCAGTCTATCACCCGTAACCTCAGCCACTAGTCATTCTTAACTTCGTCAAAGTAAGCCAAAAAGGGGTCCCAGATATTTGAGAACCTTCTAAGCGAGTTGGCTCTCAGGAACCTCAGCCTCTCCATCTGTATAACAGAGATCATGTCCATCAGCCACACCTGAAAAGAAGGTGAAGAAGAGGACTTCCATTCCTTTAAAATCAGTCTTTTAGCAACAGTTGTCCCCAGCGTCAGAGATTGCTGCACAGCTGTAGGGAAGTTCAGAGAGGACTCCGAGCAGCCAAAGATGGCGAGTTCTGCCCCCGGCTGCAGGGTTACTTTGTAGGCCTTAATGCTTTATATTAAGGTTCTATTAATAAGCGTTAATTAATAGGTAATAAGGCTCTTATAAGGTGCTTATTAACACTATTATTATGTTAAGAATACTATATAAGTGTTAATAATCGCATTATAAACATATTTTTTGGTAGCTTATAAGACATTTATAAGCACTTTATAACCACCTTTACTAGCTTGTTTTGTTACTTCATTAACCTTAATAAATAGTTTGTTATTACCTTATTAGCAGTTAACTATGCACTTATTAACAGGTAACTATGCTTTTTGCAGGTACCGGATCTAAAGCGAGAACAGTGCCTTATTAAGGTTAATAAATCATTTGTTATGCACTTTTTATGCTTTTTGTAGGTACCAGATCTAAAGCGAGAACAGTGCCTTATTAAGGTTAATGAATCCCTTTATTATGCACTTATTATGCCAGGGGAATGATTCTGAGAGATATGTATTTCACTCAGGGTTTTGTGTCTCTAAGAGGGGCAGAATTGCATGATGGGACAAAAATGTAAATTAAGCCTTCTAAACAGCCAATAAGAGGTTTTTCTTGAATAACTCTGGAACCGACGCTTGGATCTTTCTGAAATTTTCATCGCTTATCCAGGAAGTGAGCATGGGCTCATGAGGTACCTGCAAAAAGCATAGTTAACTTTTAATAAGAGCATAGTTAACTGCTAATAAGGTAATAACAAACTATTTATTAGGCTTAATAAAGTAACAAAACCAGCTAGTAAAGGTGGTTATAAAGTAGCCTGGGTAAACCCATCCCCCACGTGACCTGCTCTCAGACCTGCTCTCAGTCACTAGGGACTGGGAACTGAGAGAGCAGGTCACGTGGGGGCTGGGTTTACCTAGGCTAGTTATAAAGTGCTTATAAATGTCTTATAAGCTACCAATAAATATGTTTATAATGCGATTATTAACACTTATATAGTATTATTAACATAATAATAGCGTCAATAAGCACCTTATAAGAGCCTTATTACCTATTAATTAACGCTTATTAATATAACCTTAATATAAAGCATTACCAAATATTTTGGCCCAGAATCCCGTTAGTGAAGGGCAGAACCAAAAGGCATGAGATAGTGTGCCCTCTGTAGTTCTAACATAAGTTCAGTCAGGAAGACTATAATATGCATTTTACACTTTCTTAATTCACTTCTTATATCTCCACCCTTCAATCTACTCACAAGCTCATAATAAGCTGTCAATTTCCGGGCTTCAATTGAATAATCAGCTGCTTGCCGCCTAGTCTCTTTTAACCAATAGAATAGCATCGTGTCACATCACTGCTCACATCATTAAATATGTTTTTCTGTGTCATACAGCCTCTCAACACCGCTGCTGTCAGTCTCGCACCCTCCACCTCCCCCTCTCCTCCCGGTCATCGCAGACCTATCAGATTCTTCAGTCGGAAAAGTCTCATGATGAGTCACAGAAGGAGATCACCAGCACCACCAGTATCTAGACTCCACAGGGGGATATATCTGGATGCTGCTCTGGGCTGATGCAGCTCTCTCAAGATCTCCCTGTGGTGTCTAACCGCCAAAGACTATTAACAATAGTCTTCTCATCATTCTTTCTGTAATGCATCATTCACTTTATTGTAATAAATATTATTTTATTCATTCTTTGGTCTCTAGTCTCTCCTGATTGAACTGACACCTGTCACACAGTGGCGAGACAGAAGGGAAGATCTTGTGTAATTATACTTGGAGTAATGAAGACGGTGAGCAACTTTAAATTGGATCAGCTGGTGCCTGCTATTAACACTGAGCAGAGTTGCACCACAGACAGACTCCTTTCTCATATCATGTCAGGTAAATCAATACCAAGTTCACGCTTCTCTAATCCTCTCAGTATAGGGGCATGCAATTATCTTATTGAATATGAAATGAATGCAACTTCAATTATATATATATCACACACACACACACACACACACACACACACACACACGCACACACACACACACACACACACACACACACTGTGAGTTCATGTATCTTTGTAATTTTTAATGTAATGTTTACAGAGCACACTTATGGGAAGAGGCTCGATGGCAAACATAGCAGGTTGCTCAATATGCTGCTAAACTGTAACTGATTAACTGATGTATCCATTCCCCTGAAAACATGATCCACACCATGTTGCACAAGTTGCTTCTGTTAATGTGCATTCTTGCTGACACGGACTCTTTCATGCAGAAAACACGGTAAAAACATCCCTCTCCATACGTAAAACTCAGAAATAAGTTGAAGATTGAGCATCTTTGTTGGAAAACCATAATCTTGAATCACATTTACACATTCCCTCACTCACTCACTCACTCACACACACACACACACACACACACACACACACACACACACACACACACACACACACACACACACACACACACACACACACTTGTAAACTACTCGAGACAGGAAACACACACACACACACACACACACACACACACACACACTTGTAAACTACTCGAGACAGGACACACACACACACACACACACACACGAGGGCATATGGTACATAATGTATATGTGATGTTTAATTGGTATTTTGGTGTTAAGTTCTTTAGTTTGTTGATTGAGTTAAGTAATTAAGAAACCATACATTGTCTCATCTATGGTGTGGCCTGTTGGGGCAGCAGCATCTCAGCCACGAACAGGAAGAGGCTGGATAAGCTGATCCGAAAGGCCAGCTCTGTCCTAGGCTGCCGCCTGGACTCAGTGGAGGTGGTGGGTGTGCGGCGGATGAGAGCAAAACTGGCCTCTCTGATGGAGAACAACTTCCATCCTCTGCACGACACTGTGACAGCCCTGGAGAGCTCCCTCACCACCAACAGACTAGTCCACCCAAAGTGTGTGAGGGAGCGTTTCCGGAGTTCTTTCCTCCCAGCGGCTGTCAGAATTTTAAATTCTGTACATTCTTGAGTGTACAATGGTTTTAAATTGCTCCTCTCAATTAGCTACTAAAGGCACTTTTACCCAGCACTTTTAATGTAATTTTGTACTTTTTTTAATGCAATTTTTACTTGTGTACTTGCTATATTCTGTTTTTACTGTTGACTGTACGTGGTATTATGTGGCTGTCTCTTTTTTGAGATGAGATGAGATTAGATCAACTTTATTGTCCCAGGAGGGAAATTTGTCTTGGGCAAAAAGTGCTTGTACCAACATCGGTGTAACAGACACATTAACACAAAACAGACACGGTCACAGTCACAGCATTGCACTTAAACACAGGAAGAGTGCCCTTTTTAACCCTGTCCACTTGCTGCTGTAGCACTGAAATTTCCCCTTGTGGGACGAATAAAGGATTATCTTATCTTATCTCTCTCTTATCTAATTACAGGGGAGTTGTTATGCCACTTAAGTCCTGAAGATGGCAGGATGTTGAAAACTGCTGCTGTGTGTGTGTGTGTGTGTGTGTGTGTGTGTGTGTGTGTGTGTGTGTGTGTGTGTGTGTGTGTGTGTGTGTGTGCGTGCGTGCGTGCGTGTTTGTGTGTGTGTGTGTGTGGGTGTGGGTGTGTGCGTGCGTGCGTGCGTGCGTGCGTGCGTGTGTGTGTGTGTGTGTGTGTGTGTGTGTGTGTGTGTGTGCGCGCGCAGCTCTCCACCCCCCCCCCCCTCTCTCTCTCTCTCTCTCTCTCTCTCTCTTTGTCTACCAGTATTTTGGACATATAAATCAAATTCACACATGGACTCTGGACACAAACCAAGTTTGTCCCTCTTTCTCTCACACTGCAGGAAACAAGGAGCTGTTTAAAATCTCTGATTTCAGATCTAAATCCAGGTGAGTCTTCTTGGACAACTGCGAGTGTAGTAAAAATATAATTTGTGCTGAAGATACTGTAGGCTACTATAACGGAAAACACTATTTGTCCGATTTACCAGCCTTTTCTGCTCACTATGAGTTGAATCAGTTTAAATAATTGGCTAAACCGGAATTAAATACAGGTAACTAACATTACCAGCTGTAGCCTATCTGTAGCCTGGGTAAACCCATCCCCCACGTGACCTGCTCTCAGACCTGTTCTCAGTCACTGTGACTGGGAACTGAGAGAGCAGGTCACGTGGTGGCTGGGTTTACCTAGGCTAGCCTATCTGTATATTGATACCTACGGCATATAGCCTACAATAGGTAGAGTATCATACTATGCCTTTTTGAATGCATCAGGTGAAAGAAGGATCAACAGTAAAAACTTCAGAGAGTTCAAACTGGTGTTGTGTAAGAAAGGTCCGGCCAGATTGTTTTACAGTGGGATATGATGTAGAGGTGATATGTGATATGTAGATTCCCTGCACAACACGATCTCACCGGTAAAGTTGGAAATATATTGACAGATTCGCACTTCCTGGATCAATAGCTCATAAACGAAGCGTTTGTACTGTACACACAACGCCTCTTTCCCATCTTAGTAAGGTAGACAACGAGCTACAACCTCATTTTCACCTAAATGAGCGATCCTCCGAGCTGGACAAATAACATTGGTCTCTATATGTGCTGCGGGCAGTGAGGCGAGTGCTTAGGGACCGTCTACAAAGTGCAACACAGATTACAAAAATATTCAATAAATTCACTGTTGTACACTGTAGCTTCACCAAAATCATGTCACACATCAATGACCTCCTGCTGGTTATACTACACCACTAAGTTTTGAAAAATATGATTTTGAATAATTTGGGTGAATTTGTATTGGAGAAATCATTCAGTAACGTCACTCTTATACAATGTAGTCTCACCAAAACCATGTATGTCACACATCAATGGGCTCCTGCTGGTTATACTACACCAATAAGTTTGGAAAAATATGATTTTGAATAATTTTGGTGAATTTTTATTGGAGAAATCATTCAATAACTTCACTCTCATACTGTGTATATAGTGTCACCAAAATCATGTCACACATCAATAGCCTCCAGCTGGTTATACTACAGCAATAAGTTTGGAAAAATATGATTTTAAATAATTTTGGTGAATTTTTATTGGAGAAATAATTCAATAACGTCACTCTTATACAATGTAGTCTCACCAAAACCATGTCACACATCAATGGGCTCCTGCTGGTTATACTACAGCAATAAGTCTGGAAAAATATGATTTGGCATAATTTTGGTGAATTTCTATTGGAGAAATCATTCAATAACTTCACTCTCATACTGTGTAGTGTCACCAAAATCATGTCACACATCAATAGCCTCCAGCTGGTTATACTACAGCAATAAGTTTAGAAAAATATGATTTTGAATAATTTTGGTTCATTTTTATTGGAGAAATCATTCAATAACTTCACTCTCATACTGTGTAGTGTCACCAAAATCATGTCACACATCAATAGCCTCCAACTGGTTATACTACAGCAATACGTTTGGAAAAATATGATTTTGAATAATTTTGGTGAATCTTTATTGGAGAAATCATTCAATAACTTCACTCTCATACTGTGTAGTGTCACCAAAATCATGTCACACATCAATAGCCTCCAGCTGGTTATACTACAGCAATAAGTTTGGAAAAATATGATTTTGAATAATTTTGGTGAATTCTTATTGGATAAATCATTCAATAACTTCACTCTCATACTGTGTAGTGTCACCAAAACCATGTCACACATCAATGGGCTCGTGCTGGTTATACTACATCAATACGTTTTGAAAAATATGATTTTGCATAATTTTGGGGAATTTCTATTGGAGAAATCATTCAATAACGTCACTCTTATACAATGTAGTCTCACCAAAACCATGTCACACATCAATGGGCTCCTGCAGGTTATACTACAGCAATAAGTTTGGAAAACTATGATTTTGAATAATTTTGGTGAATTTGTATTTGGACAGATATTCACTTGTCACCCTTAATAGTGTATTACTATCAGTTCAACCACCAGGGGTCTCCTGCTTTAATGTGCCTTTGCCTAATCATGGGGTATTTTTTTATTTGTTTTAAACTTGACATTATCCTATTTAATTGTTTAGTGCACTTTTTTGATTGATTACTTTTTATCTGTTCTTCTTTTGTGTTTGTATCTGTCCATTTGGAAAGCACTTTGAATTGCCTGTGGGTATGAATTGTGCTATAGGCCTATAAATAAAATTGCCTTGCCTCAGCTTGCCTTGCCTTGCCTTTCCTTGCTGGTCAAACTACAATACTTATTTTGGATTTCTATGTAAAAGATTATTCAATAACTCCACTATAATACACTGTTGTGTCACCAACATGTCACACATCAAAGGAATCCAGTGGCTGTATACTACAACAGTTAGTTTGGAAAATGTACTTTTGCCATTTTTAGGTATTTCTATTTGGAAGAATATTCAATAACTTCACTCTAATATAGTGTAGTACCATCACAATCAAATCAACCACCAGGGGTCTCCTGCTGGTTCTGCTCCAGCACTTAGTTTGGAAAAATATCCTTTTGCGTAATTTTGGTGAAATTTGATTGGGAATTATATTCAACTAGAAATCTAGTTTGCTGGGACTCCGGCCCGGTATTGTGTGTGTGAGGTATCGGTGGGTGGCGCGATGCCGAATAGCACGACATTTGACACTGAACTCTGTGAGGTCGCCCTAAGGCACACATGGGCAAAATGCAGCCCCAGGGCCGCCCCCGGCCCATGGACCATCTCAATCCGGCCCCCAATGTCCTCAAAGGAAAACAAAACAACCCCCAAAAAGTCAATAAAAGACCGCATTATGTTAATAAATCTCATTTGCTACAGCCATTTGATTTGTATCACTAGATATCAGGAGATTAACAGGAGAAATTACCAATCACAGCGGGTGCGAGGGTTAAAAATAGAGACTCCCATGCAAATCAGGAGTGTTGGCAGTATGATGTCCAATGTGTGGCCCTTTGTTACTCTATGTAAGTCAGTAGTATGCCCTCTGGGGGAAAAAAATTGCCCACCCCTGCCCTAAGGGCACTCCTTGATGTTGAAGTCGATCTGACGAATGGTTCTCGAGATAAACCACTTATTGTGTTCCCAGTAGGTGGCGCTATGCCATTGAATGATTTCTCCAATAAAAATTAACCAAAATTATTCAAAATCATATTTTTCCAAACGTATTGCTGTAGTATAAGCAGCTGGAGGCTAATGATGTGTGACATGATTTTGGTGACACTACACAGTATGAGAGTAAAGTTATTTCAATCATGAGAGACTCGTAATATAATTTTAACAAACTTTATTGAATCAGAATAGACAGTTGAGTATGGCGTATGACTCCATGATGTGACGCTCCTCTTGCTTATGGGAGAGGGGCGTCAGTGCTGTATGAGATAGGACATCCCCCCTAAGGGGATCTGTTTCCAACGGGAGTCATGACATTGGTGGTGATCTGGGGAGGTGGTGGGATGAAGCTTCTGCTCTGGAGATGCTGGATGAATGCGTGATGCTGACACAAGGTGAGTGATGACTGCACGAGGGTGATTTAAGCTGTGGTGATGGGGGCTTTATATAGTACCAGGAGAAGGGCATTCATGATGTCATAACTGACGTCATTTGGGCAACTGACGTCACACTGCAAAGGTGACGTCATAGAGAAGGTGACGTCGGAGATGGTGACGTCATTTAGTGACGTCATTTGGGCTGAGGGGTATGACAGCATGGGGTGCTTCATTAATGCCTTATTTGGTCTTCCATGATTGAAATTCAGTCTAAGACTACACTTCAATCATGAGAGACTCGTAATATAATTTTAACAAACTTTATTGAATCAGAATAGACAGTTGAGTATGGCGTATGACTCCATGATGTGACGCTCCTCTTGCTTATGGGAGAGGGGCGTCAGTGCTGTATGAGATAGGACATCCCCCAAAGGAATTTAAAGTTATTTCAGGAACTGGGAGAGTGAAAACGGGGGGTCATGGAGCTCGCCTGGGGTATACTTTAGTGGGGTCATGGGCTGACAGGGGGAGAATTTATGCATGCCGGGAGATGAGGGGCTGACCGGGGTTTTTGAAGGCAAAGCGGGGATGCGAGGGAGTGGATGTGGATAGCCCGGGCATGGGCGCATTGAAGAGAAAAGGAGAGTTTTGATCACCACCAACGAAGTGCTTGTTGCCTCTTTAGTCATGGAAGGAGGGATCTTTGGGCTGATAATATGGCGTCTTGCTCTGGTCGAATGTAGGATGCATAGGCTGATGAGGACCAGCGCCCCAGTTGTTGAAGGGAGGCGGAGGACACCCCCTGCATGGCTGCTGATGTGGCTGCTCCGATCCTGAAGGAGTGACTGGAATAGTTCTCTGCAGGGATGTTGCATTTCTGGAGTGTAGTCTTGAAGTGAAGGATGAACCAGGATCTTGTCATGTGATGATGGGGAGAGATGAGGAAAAGGGGGGCCAAGGGCTGATTGAGGTTTATGCAAATGCTGGAATGATGGGTTATGCAGATTGTCAGGACATTGGCTGACTTGTCAGGACGTGGGCTGACTGAAGTTTAAGCAGGATGCAGGGATAATGGGTTGAGCAAGTTGTCAGGATGTGGACTGACTTCTCGGGACGTGGGCTGACAGGTTTAAGCAGAACGCAGAGATAATGGGTTGAGCAAATTGTCAGGACGGGGGCTGACTTGTCAGGACATGGGCTGACTGATGTTTAAGCAGAATGCAGGGATAATGGGTTGTGCAAATTGTCAGGACGTGGGCTGACTGAGGTTAAGCAATGGCAAGGACACTTATGGGGTTATATGCAAATTGCCCGGGCATGGGCACCAAACGGGGATTGGGAGAGAAGACCACCACCAACGAAATGCATTAATACTTCATACCAATCATGGAAGGAGGCATCTTTGGGCTGATAATATAGCAGCTTGCTCTGGATGGATGTAGGACGCATAGGCTGATGAAGACAGCAGCCCAGTTGTTGAAGGGAGGACCCCCCCCAAAAGAAAAAAGGTCAGCGATGACCTGCATTTTTAAGGTCAGTAATGACCAAGGTCGCAACAACCTGCATGAGCATAGCCAGCAATGGCTTAAAGATGCAATATTTAACCTTTAGCATTATATTATTATAGCATGAAAATGTCTAAAAATGAGTAGACATAATGTTATATTCTTTAGTTGTGCACTTACTTTATCCCAAATTGTATGAGGCAAAGATTGGCTTGATATTTTTCTCATAGTTTTCCTATCTATCTGTTCTATTCCTAATAGATGCACGTTCTGATTTGTGCATTTTGACATTTGGAATATTAAAGGTGGGCTGACCATTGTTAATAAGTACGTTTTCCCCTTGGATTTGACTTTAAGTTGCGTGTCTATGTCTATTATGGGCCTTTTTCATTTGTTTTGACAGTCGTGTACTGTCACTTTGGGAGAGTTGCACCCGCACCCTCGGCTGAGCTGTTGTACGGTGGATTTAGTTCAGTTGAGGCAGAGACTGGCTGTGGAGACACACGGTTTTCGTGCCATGTCCTTTTTGATTAGTTTTGACGTCCAGCAGGAGGGGAGCAGTGAATGTGCTGCATCTGTGAAAAGTTTTAAGTCGTCGGCAGACGAGACGATTTCGTCATAGAAAAATGAGATTCCGTTCCAATTTTCTAAGAGGTGTGCCCAGAATTTGAGATCGGATCGGCATCCCTCATTGAGGGTAACTGAGTCAAGGAGGCTGGGGACTGAAGATGCTAAATCGAGCAGCCTGGAAATGAATGACCTCCCTTGGGGAATAATGTGCATGGCAAAATTCAGGTGGCCGAGCAGAGACAGAAGGTCTCGTTTTGAAATGTGGCTGGCTGCTGAATAGGACTGGGCTATTTCGCGGATGCGAGACAATTTCTCGAGGGGGAGGGAGCTTGCATAAGCTTGGTGTCAAGATTAATGCCCAGGAATTCGAGAGATGATGAGGGCCCGGAGTTTTTTTTTTTTTTTTTTTTCCCAGCTAGAGGGACGCCTTTGACATGGAACTGGAAAACTGGATTCACCCTGGAAAGCTCTGAATTGAGGCAGGAACTATGGCGACTCTTGTGTACTGTTTGGATGAGGCAAGGTGGTGCTCTGCTGAAGCCACTGTGCTGTGACCGGGGATATGCTTTGCTGAAGCCACTGTGCTGTGACCGGGAATATGCTTTGCTGAAGCCACTGTGCTGTGACCGGGGATAAGCTTTGCTGAAGCCACTGTGCTGTGACCGGGGGTATGCTTTGCTGAAGCCACTGTGCTGTGCCCGGGGATATGCTTTGCTGAAGCCACTGTGCTGTGACCAGGGAGGAGCTCTGCTGAAGCCACTGAGCTATGACCGGGGATACGCTTTGCTGAAGCCACTGTGCTGTGACCAGGGAGGAGCTCTGCTGAAGCCACTGTGCTGTGACCAGGGATATGCTTTGCTGAAGCCACTGTGCTGTGACCGGGGAGGAGCTCTGCTGAGCCACTGCTGTGACCGGGATATGCTCTGCTGTAGCCACTGTGCTGTGACCAGGGAGGAGCTCTGCTGAAGCCACTGAGCTGTGACCGGGGATACGCTTTGCTGAAGCCACTGTGCTGTGACCAGGGAGGAGCTCTGCTGAAGCCACTGTGCTGTGACCAGGGATATGCTTTGCTGAAGCCACTGTGCTGTGACCAGGGATATGCTCTGCTGAGCCACTGCTGTGACCGGGATATGCTCTGCTGTAGCCACTGTGCTGTGACCAGGGATGTGCTCTGCTGAATCTACTGCGCCGTGACCGGGGAATGAGCTCTGCTGACCTGACAAGTTATGCATAACAGAAAGCCGGGTGATGCTGCACTGCACATTAAAGCCATGGTGGACTGGGAGGAGCACCTTTTGTTTATGATCGAGACTGTAGCTTCGTATACATTTGCAATACCAGAGTAAATCTCGTAGAGGAAGATCGATTCCCTACTGGGAGAAAGTAGGGAACTCATGGTGCCTCTTTTCTGCAACCATTCACCTCTAGAATACCCCCCCAAAAAATTAATTTAAGCATATGCTGAAGCCAGAACCATATGCAGCTGTGACAGATAGAAAGAGCATTGAATTAAATTGAACAAGAAGCCATTTTTTTTTTTTTTTTGGCCTGAAGGACAGGCAACAGCAGAACTGATGATTATCGCCATTTTGCCTGAAAGCATGCAACGGGAGACGGACCGACCTAATAGTGTCGCATCTTGCATTTGCAATGCACATATTTGGCAACACTAAGCCAGCCACGCGCATGCGCAGTATAGCATGGAAGGCCGGTGGCTAGCCAGGTAGCTAGCACGCTACTCAGCATAGGCCGGAAAAAGTTTACAAGGGTTATACTTTATCTAAATGACTGGGATTGGATCGATGGATTGGATGCATAAGAGAGGAAACATGCTATGAAAAAGAAAAGGTTGAATGGAAACTGGGACTAGAGGCATGTTGTTAAAAACCCGATTGGACACGGGAGAGGGATGCGGCCGCAGGCAACAGGGACAGAGTTGCTCAGGGATTGGCACCCGGCCTGAAATGAGTGCAGCAGCATTGCCGCAACGTTGACTGAAACCAGGGACTAACTGCATGTTTGATAATACCCGATTGGACACGGGAGAGGGAAGCGGCCGTATGCAACAGGGCAGAGTTGCTCAGGGATTGGCACCCGGCCTGCAATGAGTGCGGCCGCAATGTTGACTGAAACCAGAGACTACATGCATGTTTGATAATACCCGATTGGGCAGCAGACGGCAGGATAATGCTGACTAGGTTAATATCTCTGCCTTGAAGGATCATGGACCGAAGCCTGGGTGATACGTTTGCTGAGAGTGGGATATAAGGCCTCCCGTATGCGGGGGAGGGGATAGCTGAGGCGAGGGTATTCATCGGGGGGATGTGTGCGGGAACTCGGCGCACACACCTGGATTTTGAAGCGGGGCTGGCTGGGCTGATATCACCGGAAGAGATGCCGGCTGAAAAGGGGGGATACAAGCCTGAAACCTGGGGCGGTGCTGATTGGGCTGCTGCTGTGGGGAGCGTAGGGCTTCCGAGCGTCCTCAGCCGGGCATCGATGAGGGACCCGACCAGTGATGAAATCGTTGCGATCAGGGGATCTTGGAGGCCTGGAGGGGCTGGAAGCCTCGTAGCGTCCGCCGAGGAGCCGGCGGTTTTGGTGCGTTTCGCTGGGCCTTTCTTGGAGGTGGACTTCTTGGCTCTTTTGCCGCGGCCACGGCCTCCGGAGTGCTACACGGACTGAGATCCGGGCGAGACGACTTGGACCTCCGTGGCGCTGGATCTCCTTTTGCGGCTGCGGCCCCTGGTGAGAGGAGCGTCCCTTGTGACGCCCGAAGATGAAGCCTGGGGATTGGAGATTTGCCCGGGGCTGGCCGGGGCGTTGATCGTGCTCTGGAGGAAGGCGTCCACGGCGGAGTTGACCCTCTGCTGCTCGTCTTCAGACTCAGACATGATGATGGACTGAATGAAGCTTCTGCTCTGGAGATGCTGGATGAATGCGTGATGCTGACACAAGGTGAGTGATGACTGCACGAGTGTGATTTAAGCTGTGGTGATGGGGGCTTTATATAGTACCAGGAGAAGGGCATTCATGATGTCATAACTGACGTCATTTGGGCAACTGACGTCACACTGCAAAGGTGACGTCATAGAGAAGGTGACGTCGGAGATGGTGACGTCATTTAGTGACGTCATTTGGGCTGAGGGGTATGACAGCATGGGGTGCTTCATTAATGTCTTATTTGGTCTTCCATGATTGAAATTCAGTCTAAGACTACACTGAATGATTTCTCCAATAGGAATTAACCAAAATTATTCAAAATCATATTTCTCCAAACTTATTGCTGTAGTATAACCAGCTGGAGGCTATTGATGTGTGACATGATTTTGGTGACACTACACAGTATAAGAGTAAAGTTATTGAATGATTTCTCCAATAAGAATTCACCAGAATTATTCAAAATCATATTTTTCCAAGCTTATTGCTGTAGTATAACCAGCTAGAGGCTATTGATGTGTGACATGGTTTTGGTGACACTACACAGTATTAGAGTGAAGTTATTGAATGATTTCTCCAATAAAAATTCACCAAAATTATTCAAAATCATATTTTTCCAAACGTATTGCTGTAGTATAACCAGCTGGAGCCCATTGATGTGTGACATGGTTTTGGTGAGACTACATTGTATAAGAGTGACGTTATTGAATGATTTCTCCAATAAAAATTAACCAAAATTATTCAAAATCATTTTTTTCCAAACTTATTGCTGTAGTATAACCAGCAGGAGGCTATTGATGTGTGACATGATTTTGGTGACACTACACAGTATAAGAGTGAATTTATTGAATGATTTCTCCAATAAGAATTCACCAAAATTATTCAAAATCATATTTTTCCAAGCTTATTGCTGTAGTATAACCAGCAGGAGCCCATTGATGTGTGACATGATTTTGGTGACACTACACAGTATGAGAGTAAAGTTATTGAATGATTTCTCCAATAGGAATTAACCAAAATTATTCAAAATCATATTTCTCCAAACTCATTGCTGTAGTATAACCAGCTGGAGGCTATTGATGTGTGACATGATTTTGGTGACACTACACAGTATAAGAGTGAAGTTATTGAATGATTTCTCCAATAAGAATTCACCAAAATTATTCAAAATCATATTTTTCCAAACTTATTGCTGTAGTATAACCAGCAGGAGCCCATTGATATGTGACGTGGTTTTGGTGAGACTACATTGTATAAGAGTGAAGTTATTGAATGATTTCTCCAATACAAATTCACCAAAATTATTCAAAATCATATTTTTCCAAGCTTATTGCTGTAGTATAACCAGCTGGAGGCTATTGATGTGTGACATGATTTTGGTGACACTACACAGTATGAGAGTAAAGTTATTGAATGATTTCTCCTATAGGAATTCACCAAAATTATTCAAAATCATATTTCTCCAAACTTATTGCTGTAGTATAACCAGCTGGAGGCTATTGATGTGTGACATGATTTTGGTGACACTTCACAGTATAAGAGTGAAGTTATTGAATGATTTCTCCAATAAGAATTCACCAAAATTATTCAAAATCATATTTTTCCAAACTTATTGCTGTAGTATAACCAGCAGGAGCCCATTGATATGTGACGTGGTTTTGGTGAGACTACATTGTATAAGAGTGAAGTTATTGAATGATTTCTCCAATACAAATTCACCAAAATTATTCAAAATCATATTTTTCCAAGCTTATTGCTGTAGTATAACCAGCTGGAGGCTATTGATGTGTGACATGATTTTGGTGACACTACACAGTATGAGAGTAAAGTTATTGAATGATTTCTCCAATAGGAATTAACCAAAATTATTCAAAATCATATTTCTCCAAACTTATTGCTGTAGTATAACCAGCAGGAGCCCATTGATATGTGCCATGGTTTTGGTGAGACTACATTGTATAAGAGTGACGTTATTGAATGATTTCTCCAATAAAACTTCACCAAAATTATTCAAAATCATATTTTTCCAAACGTATTGCTGTAGTATAACCAGCTGGAGGCTATTGATGTGTGACATGATTTTGGTGACACTACACAGTATGAGACTAAAGTTATTGAATGATTTCTCCAATAGGAATTAACCAAAATTATTCAAAATCATATTTCTCCAAACTTATTGCTGTAGTATAACCAGCAGGAGCCCATTGATATGTGCCATGCTTTTGGTGAGACTACATTGTATAAGAGTGACGTTATTGAATGATTTCTCCAATAAAAATTCACCAAAATTATTCAAAATCATATTTTTCCAAACGTATTGCTGTAGTATAACCAGCTGGAGGCTATTGATGTGTGACATGATTTTGGTGACACTACACAGTATGAGACTAAAGTTATTGAATGATTTCTCCAATAGGAATTAACCAAAATTATTCAAAATCATATTTCTCCAAACTTATTGCTGTAGTATAACCAGCAGGAGCCCATTGATATGTGCCATGCTTTTGGTGAGACTACATTGTATAAGAGTGACGTTATTGAATGATTTCTCCAATAAAAATTCACCAAAATTATTCAAAATCATAGTTTTCCAAACGTATTGCTGTAGTATAACCAGCAGGAGCCCATTGATGTGTGACATGGTTTTGGTGAGACTACATTGTATAAGAGTGAAGTTATTGAATGATTTCTCCAATACAAATTCACCTAAATTATTCAAAATCATATTTTTCCAAGCTTATTGCTGTAGTATAACCAGCAGGAGCCCATTGATGTGTGACATGATTTTGGTGACACTACACAGTATGAGAGTGAAGTTATTGAATGATTTCTCCAATAAAAATTAACCAGAATTATTCAAAATCATATTTTTCCAAACTTATTGCTGTAGTATAACCAGCTGGAGGCTATTGATGTGTGACATGATTTTGGTGACACTTCACAGTATAAGAGTGAAGTTATTGAATGATTTCTCCAATAAGAATTCACCAAAATTATTCAAAATCATATTTCTCCAAACTTATTGCTGTAGTATAACCAGCAGGAGCCCATTGATATGTGCCATGGTTTTGGTGAGACTACATTGTATAAGAGTGACGTTATTGAATGATTTCTCCAATAAAACTTCACCAAAATTATTCAAAATCATATTTTTCCAAACGTATTGCTGTAGTATAACCAGCTGGAGGCTATTGATGTGTGACATGATTTTGGTGACACTACACAGTATGAGACTAAAGTTATTGAATGATTTCTCCAATAGGAATTAACCAAAATTATTCAAAATCATATTTCTCCAAACTTATTGCTGTAGTATAACCAGCAGGAGCCCATTGATATGTGCCATGCTTTTGGTGAGACTACATTGTATAAGAGTGACGTTATTGAATGATTTCTCCAATAAAAATTCACCAAAATTATTCAAAATCATATTTTTCCAAACGTATTGCTGTAGTATAACCAGCTG
The DNA here is from genome assembly GCF_964638095.1 of Poromitra crassiceps. Lineage (NCBI taxonomy): Eukaryota > Metazoa > Chordata > Actinopteri > Beryciformes > Melamphaidae > Poromitra > Poromitra crassiceps. Next base: position 25,531,514 of record NC_139643.1, on the reverse strand, counting down.
GAGGCTATTGATGTGTGACATGATTTTGGTGACACTACACAGTATGAGACTAAAGTTATTGAATGATTTCTCCAATAGGAATTAACCAAAATTATTCAAAATCATATTTCTCCAAACTTATTGCTGTAGTATAACCAGCAGGAGCCCATTGATATGTGCCATGCTTTTGGTGAGACTACATTGTATAAGAGTGACGTTATTGAATGATTTCTCCAATAAAAATTCACCAAAATTATTCAAAATCATAGTTTTCCAAACGTATTGCTGTAGTATAACCAGCAGGAGCCCATTGATGTGTGACATGGTTTTGGTGAGACTACATTGTATAAGAGTGAAGTTATTGAATGATTTCTCCAATACAAATTCACCTAAATTATTCAAAATCATATTTTTCCAAGCTTATTGCTGTAGTATAACCAGCAGGAGCCCATTGATGTGTGACATGATTTTGGTGACACTACACAGTATGAGAGTGAAGTTATTGAATGATTTCTCCAATACAAATTAACCAGAATTATTCAAAATCATATTTTTCCAAACTTATTGCTGTAGTATAACCAGCTGGAGGCTATTGATGTCTGACATGATTTTGGTGACACTACACAGTATAAGAGTGAAGTTATTGAATGATTTCTCCAATAGAAATTCACCAAAATTATTCAAAATCATATTTTTCCAAACTTATTGCTGTAGTATAACCAGCTGGAGGCTATTGATGTGTGACATGATTTTGCTGACACTACACAGTATGAGAGCGAAGTTATTGAATGATTTCTCCAATAAGAATTCACCAGAATTATTCAAAATCATAAGCTTATTGCTGTAGTATAACCAGCTGGAGGCTATTGATGTGTGACATGGTTTTGGTGACACTACACAGTATGAGAGTGAAGTTATTGAATGATTTCTCCAATAAAAATTAACCAAAATTATTCAAAATCATATTTTTCCAAACTTATTGGTGTAGTATAACCAGCTGGAGGCTATTGATGTGTGACATGGTTTTGGTGACACTACACAGTATGAGAGTGAAGTTATTGAATGATTTCTCCAATAAAAATTAACCAAAATTATTCAAAATCATATTTTTCCAAACTTATTGCTGTAGTATAACCAGCTGGAGCCCATTGATGTGTGACATGGTTTTGGTGAGACTACATTGTATAAGAGTGACGTTATTGAATGATTTCTCCAATAAAAATTCACCAAAACTATTCAAAATCATATTTTTCAAAACTTAGTGGTGTAGTATAACCAGCAGGAGGTCATTGATGTGTGACATGATTTTGGTGAAGCTACACTGTACAACAGTGAATTTATTGAATATTTATGTAATCTGTGTTGCACTTTGTGGACGGTTCCTAAGCACTCGCCTCACCGCCCGCAGCACATAGAGACCAATGTTATTTGTCCAGCTCGGAGGATCGCTCATTTAGGTGAAAATGAGGTTGTCGTTGTCTACCTCACTAAGATGCGAAAGAGGCGTTGTGTGTACAAACACTTCGTGTATGAGCTATTGATCCGGGAAGTGCGAATCTGTCAATATATTTCCAACTTTACCCAACACTTCAGAGGAAAACACAACAGTGTGTTACTCCACTCTCCATCGTTTGTCTTTTATCGGCAGCAGAACCAACGAGTGATGGACCTGAGCTGGCCTGCTGGGACTGCTGAAAAATATTGTAATACATGAAGATATTGATGTGTGCGTGTGGCCAATTTCTAGCCTTGACATTATGGCAAATTATGTGTTTGATCTTGACTTTCAGAAGCGACAGCACCGCGTGGAATGATGATGAAGAGTTCTTTCGCGTTTTTTCTGGCTGTCACCTTTGGCATATTTGGATTTGGTTTTGGTAAGAAAAAGGAGTTGAATAACAAGTCTGTAGTTTTCATCAAATGCCTACTCATTTATTTTTATAGTTGGGGCTAATTAAATAGTAAAAACCAAAATAAAATTCAATGAGAAAGTACCACCAGATCTGCATAGCAGGAAAACAAACAAAGAAAGGAACCACAAGCATGGCATGATCTACCACTACCACCAGGTGCATCTACCACTGAGATGCACCTGGTCTACATGAAAACAACAGATGAATATGAATCACAGATCAAAGCTTGCTGGAGTATCAGCTACTGTACTACCACGAAGGTCTGCATAATATTCTACATGATATTAACACCCCCAAAAAATGAGTCCAAGTATTTGTAGCTCTCTCCAGAAACGGCATAATCAGTCACCTAAGATTTAAGATAATCTAATTTCTTTTCGGATTACTGCTTCCCTAAGTCTCTTTTTTTAAGCAGATTTATTTCCAGTTAGAATGACATCAGATGTGGGGTGAGCATATTCCAATATGCAGTAGTTTAGTCACAGCAAATTAAATTAAACATGGGTACTGTATGGGCCAGAGTAGCCATGACTTAGTGATACAATGCATCTCAAACTTGTGACTCTGCCATCTTTGCTGCCAAATCTCATCCTTCTGTCTAGGTAATAATGTTGCTCTAGGGGGCACCGCGGCTCAGTCTTCAGTCTATCCGCATGGCAATGGGGGACCTGAAAAAGCCATTGATGGGGATCGTGCTAGCAACTGGGCCCAGGGTTCTTGCACCCACACTCAAGCAGACTTTGAACCCTGGTGGAGACTGGACCTTCTGAAGTCTTACAACGTCAGTTCTGTCATCATCACCAACAGAGGAGACTGCTGTGATCAAAGGATCATAGGAGCTGAGATCCGCATTGGAAATTCCCTCAGTGATCATGGAAACACCAATCCCAGGTATCTTCACTTGTCTTCACACGCCCTTTTATATGAGTACGATTATTATTTATTACCAGAAATATCATGCGCTCAACTGCTCGTGCATGCGCAGTGGAGCAATTGTGCGCTGCACGCGGAACCTTTCCCGCCTTTATTATAGTAGTCAGATTATTTGTATTGATCAATTACTAGAAATTTCAGGTGACCCCATTTGAATTCCATGCGACCCCGCTTGGGGTCCCCCGACCCTAAGGTCTGGAAAGCCTGTGCTAAACATGCTAAAGTAACTCAAAAAAGGCAATTAATATGTTTATCAAAGTACTGTCCTATGCATGTTTCCTGAGTGTCTTTTTCCCCCAGATGTGCTGTGATTTCATGTATGCCAGCTGGCTCCTCCCAGACTTTCAAGTGTGAGGGGATGGAGGGCCGTTATGTCAACATTGTGATTCCTGGGAGGAACGAATATCTGACACTGTGTGAGGTGGAGGTTTATGGGGACTTTGTTGGGCACTCTGAGCCAAGTGGTGAGTAGTTGTTACTACAGTACTAATTTACAGTCACAGCAAATTAAATCAAACAGGGGGACTGTATGGAGCTGAGTAGCCACAACTAAATGATAAATTGGTAACACTTTACAATAAGGGTACATTAATTAAGGGTTAATTCATATTTAGTTCATGCTTAATACTGCTTAATCAACCATTAATTAACAGGGTTAGGAAAGCTTAGTAAGCCTTAATTAACCCTAAATTTACCACTTCTGTGTTGTGACTCTGTCGTCTTTGCTGTCAAATCTCATCCTTCTGTCTAGGTAATAATGTTGCTCTAGGGGGCCTCGCGGCTCAGTCTTCAGTCTATCCGCATGGCAATGGGATACCTGAAAAAGCCATTGATGGGAATCGTGCTAGCAACTGGGCCCAGGGTTCTTGCACCCACACTCAAGCAGACTTTGAACCCTGGTGGAGACTGGACCTTCTGAAGTCTTACAAAGTCAGTTCTGTCACCATCACCAACAGAGGAGACTGCTGTGCTCAAAGGATCATAGGAGCTGAGATCCACATTGGAAATTCCCTCAGTGATCATGGAAACACCAATCCCAGGTATCTTCACTTGTCTTCACACGCCCTTTTATATGAGTACGATTATTATTTATTACTAGAAGTATCATGCGCTCAACTGCTCGTGCATGCGCAGTGGAGCAATTGTGCGCTGCACGCGGAACCTTTCCCGCCTTTATTATAGTAGTCAGATTATTTGTATTGATCAATTACTAGAAATTTCAGGTGACCCCATTTGAATTCCATGCGACCCCGCTTGGGGTCCCCCGACCCTAAGGTCGGGAAAGCCTGTGCTAAACATGCTAAAGTAACTCAAAAGCCTGGGGCATGGCAACCATCATCAGTCTCACTGAAAGGAATTAATATGTTTATCAAAGTACTGTAGCCTATGCATGTTTCCTGAGTGTCTTTTTCCCCCCAGATGTGCTGTGATTTCATCTATCCCAGCTGGCTCCTCCCAGACTTTCAACTGTGATGGGATGGAAGGCCGTTATGTCAACATTGTGATTCTTAGAAGAAAGGAATGGCTGACACTGTGTGAGGTGGAGGTTTATGGGGCCTTTGTTGGGCACTCTGAGCCAAGTGGTGAGTAGTCGTTACTACAGTACTAATTTACAGTCACAGCAAATTAAATCAAACATGGGAACTGTATGGAGCTGAGTAGCCACAACTAAATGATAAATTGGTAACACTTTACAATAAGGGTACATTAATTAAGGGTTAATTAATGCTTAGTTAATGCTTAATAATGCTTAATCAACCATTAATTAACAGGGTTAGGAAAGCTTAGTAAGCCTTAATTAACCCTAAATTTAACACTTCTGTGTGGTGACTCTGTCGTCTTTGCTGTCAAATCTCATCCTTTTGACTCTAGGTAATAATGTTGCTCTCGGGGGAAACGTGGCTCAGTCTTCAATATATGAATCTGGGGGACCTGAAAGAGCCATTGATGGGAATCGTAATGGCCACTGGGCCCAGGACTCCTGCACTCACACTAAATTCAACTCAAATTTTAAACCTTGGTGGAGACTGGACCTTCTGAAGTCTTACAAAGTCAGTTATGTCATCATCGCCAACAGAGAAGACTGCTGTCCCGAAAGGATCAATGGTGCTGAAATCCGCATTGGAAATTCCCTCAGTGATCATGGAAACAGCAATCCCAGGTATCTTCATTGTCCTCAATTTGTTAGCTTTCTACTGTTGACAATGGCTGTTTACATTACAAATCAACAGTGCACTTGATTTCTCCATGAGGCTCCAAAAGGCGATGCATTTCTTCCACCTCATTTAGCGGCATCACCTCACCAAGACTATGGGAATTATCTGATTATGAAGTTACAGCCTGTGTATTTTTCATTATAGTAGCCCATCTCTTTTTGGTAACGCTTTAGAATACAGCCTGCAAATAACCATGTAACTACAGGGTAACAAGACTGTAGTTATAGTATAACTACGTGGTAACAACAAGACTGTAGTTATAGTATAACTACGGGGTAACAAGACTGTAGTTATAGTATATGGTAAATGGCCTGCATTTATATAGCGCTTTTATCCAAAGCGCTTTACAATCAGTAGGTACATTCACCCATTCACACACCGACGCAGGGTGCTGGCACACCATCAGGAGCAATTTGGGGTTCAGTATCATGCCCAAGGACACTTCGACATGCAGACTGGAGGAGGCGGGAATCGAACCACCGACCTCTTTTATCCAAAGCGATTAGTGGACGACCTGCTCTACCTCCTGAGCTACAGCCGCCGTAGTATAACTACAGGGTAACAAGACTAGTTATAGTATAACTACGGGGTAACAAGACTGTAGTTATAGTATAACTACAGGGTAGCAAGACTGTACTTATAGTATAACTACAGGGTAACAAGATCTGTACTTATAGTATAACTACAGGGTAACAAGACTGTACTTATAGTATAACTACAGGGTAAAAAAATCTGTACTTATACCTGTGGTGCGGTACCCTGTCTTGTCACCCTGTAGTTAACCTGTAGTTATACTATACAGTCTTGTTACCCTGTAGTTATACTATAACTACAGTCTTGTTACCTTACAGTCTTGTTACCCTGTAGTTACACTATAACTACAGTCTTGTTACCCTGTAGTTATACTATAACTAGTCTTGTTACCTTACAGTCTTGTTACCCTGTAGTTACACGATAACTACAGTCTTGTTACCATGTAGTTATACTATAACTACAGTCTTGTTACCCCGTAGTTATACTATAACTACAGTAATGTTACCCCGTAGTTATACTATAACTACAGTCTTGTTACCCTGTAGTTACACTATACAGTCTTGTTACCCTGTAGTTACATGGTTTTTTGCGGGCTGTATTCTAAAGCGTTACCCTCTTTTTTTTGTCTTGTTCTTCAGATGTGCTGTGATTTCATCTATCCCAGCTGGCTCCTCCCAAACCATCAAGTGTGATGGGATGGTGGGTCGTTATGTCAACATTGTGATTCCTGGGTGGAACAGACAGCTGACACTGTGTGAAGTGGAGGTTTATGGGGACATTGTTGAGGACTTTCTTCCAAGTGAGTTGTATCACAAGAGGTATCATAGCGGTTACTACTAGTTTAGTCACAGCAAATGAAAACAAACATGGACACTTTATGGACCTCGAGTAGACTATCTAACCAACACTTCTGTGTTGTGACTCCGTCATCTTTTTTGTCAAATCTCATTATTTTGTCTAGGTACTAATATTGCTGTAGGTGGAAGTGTAACTCAGTCTTCAGTCTATCCGCATGGCAATGGGGTACCTGAAAAAGCCATTGATGGGAATCGTGCTAGCAACTGGGCCCAGGGTTCTTGCACCCACACTCAAGGAGACTTTGAACCGTGGTGGAGACTGGACCTTCTGAAGTCTTACAAAGTCAGTTCTGTCACCATCACCAACAGAGGAGACTGCTGTGCTCAAAGGATCATAGGAGCTGAGATCCGCATTGGACATTCCCTCAGTGATAATGGAAACACCAATCCCAGGTATCTTCATTGTCTTCACTTTATTTTTCATCTTTTGACAATGGCTGCATATGAATATTACAAGTAAACAGTGCATGATATCCACATGATTCCCAAACGGCATTGCATTTGTTCCCCCTCATTTACCATCATCAGTACCTCACCAAGACAACTTACGGGAAGTTACAGTCTGTGTATTTTCCCTAAGTAACTCTTTTGTTTCTGTGTCTTTTTCTTCAGATGTGCTGTGATTTCATCTATCCCAGCTGGCTCCTCCCAAACCTTCACGTGTGAGGGGATGGAGGGTCGTTATGTCAACATTTTGGTTCCTGGAAGGAAGGAATGGCTGACACTGTGTGAGGTGGAGGTGTATGGGGACTTTGTTGGACACTCTGGTCCAAGTGGTGAGTAGTTGTTACTACAGTACTAGTTTGCAGTCACAGCAAATTGCACTCAAATATGGGCACTGTATGGACCTGAGTAGCAATGACTAAATGATACATCTAACACTTCTGTGTTGTAACTCTGTCGTCTTTGCTGTCAAATCTCATCCTTTTGACTCTAGGTAATAATGTTGCTCTCGGGGGAAACGTGGTTCAGTCTTCAATATATCAATCTGGGGGACCTGAAAGAGCCATTGATGGGAATCGTGCTAGCCACTGGGCCCAGGACTCCTGCGCTCACACTGACTCAAATTTTAAACCTTGGTGGAGACTGGACCTTCTGAAGTCTTACAACGTCAGTTATGTCATCATCACCAACAGGGAAGACTGCTGTCCCGAAAGGATCAATGGTGCTGAGATCCGCATTGGAAATTCCCTCAGTGATCATGGAAACACCAATCCCAGGTATCTTCATTGTCCTCAATTTGTTAGCTTTCCACTGTTGACAATGGCTGTTTACATTACAAATCAACAGTGCCCTTGATATCTACACTACATGATTCCCAAACTGCAATACATTTCTTCCACTTCAGTTACCATCGTCAGTACTACCAAGACTATACTGAAGGGAATCGACTGTGTGTTTATGAAGTTAATCCTTGTATTCTTCCTTACTATGTCTTTTTGGTCTTGTTCTTCAGATGTGCCGTCATTTCATCTATCCCAGCTGGCTCCTCCCAAACCCTCATGTGTGATGGAGAGGGCCGTTATGTCAACATTGTGATTCCTGGGAGGAACGAATATCTCACACTGTGTGAGGTTGAAGTGTTTGGGGTAGAATCCCTGAATATTTCTTGAACATACTTGAATTCTGTGAATATGTTGATCTAATAAAGGCACAACCGTCTGTATGTATGTTTGTCCGTCCTTCACATAGCTCGAGAACCATTCGTCTGATCAATTTCAGACTTGGCGAGTGCGCTGTGGGGAACCTTACGGAGTGCAGTGCCGCAATATTCCGAAATTTTGAGTTATATTGTGCACCATCCCACCAAGACACACCGTTGTCATACCCACTGATGATGTCACAACTAATGATCTCAACTAATGGGTTGAAATGTTGGCTGTCACATCTTGATTGTGAAAGACATCATTAGTGATGTCATAAGACTGTAATAGCTCGAGTGACATCACTGGTGACATCACCGACGACATCCTCTCAAGCACTCTATGACATCGAGTGCCCAGCAGGGCTCAAAGCAAGCAAAAAAGCATTATTTGGTAAATCAATAGCCTATCTTCTTAAAAATAAAAACTTTGTTGACATTATCTTGCAATGCATTTCGTAAAAGGAGACACTTTTATCAACACCACCAGCATTTATATTATGCAGTCTAATATACAGTAGTTTCTATCATTGCTAGTCAGATCATCTCATCAGCACCACGGACAGCAACTAGTCTGGCAGTCAACACCAAACATGTCTATCAAACGAGTCAATCACAACTCAAGGAAGGGCCTGAACCTACTTCTATATACATCTGCATTTACATTAAGCAGTAAAATTATGAATTAATTCCCTAAACCGTGATTTGTCATGTATGGGTTGACAGTAGAATAGTCTCCTCTCTTTGGTGTAAGACCCCACCAAAACTTTACCATTTGTCCATATAACATTAGACACAAAAAACACTATTTAGACACAAAAACCTCACATTTATAGGGATTGGGGGATATTTTCTTGTTGAAACCTTGGCTAATCATAATCTCCTCCATTCATCATGTTAACTGGCAAAACTGATTTTGCTTATTTTTTTAATTACTCTAAGCTCATAAACATTTTTGCCTGGCACCAATCTAAGATAAAACACAATTATTAAAGAGTAATGAAAAACAATAAAAGAATATTAAATTTAAAATTGTACTATCATCTCCATTAGCTCTCCTTTCCTTTCCAAGACAAATAGGCCATGTAAACAAAATTTGGAAATTTCACTGGTGGTTATTTCTTTAGATGTCGGTTATGTTAGGATGATGTCATCATTCCTACTTTGATGTCGTCATTCCTACTATGATGTCATCGATCACTGATGATGTCATGATCCATAAGTGTCTTTCATGCCTTTCGCTGGTGATGTCATAACACAGGTGATGTCATATTCGTATCTATAAGGGCCTCTTAACCTTGACGCAAGAGCAACAGCAGCCTCCAGCGTGGGGGGTGCGAAACTGCGGAGGTCATAGCGGAGCTCACCAGTCGCAAAATGGGTGGAAAAGTGATCCCTTGCCAACACATCCTGTGTGTGAGCGTCAGTCGAGGGGTAGGCTCTAATCACAAGCCTCCGCAGGTGGATGCCAAACTCCTGAGCTGATTCACCACGTAGCCGACGTCTTGAAGCAAAGTTCGCCTGGAACCAGGCCTCACCATCGTACGGCTCTAAGGATCTAGCCATAGCGGCCTTCAACAAGGTGAAGTCGTTCTGGGTTTCTGCCGAAAGGCCATTATACAGATCCCGAGCGCGGTCTGACAGCAGCAAAGACATAAATTTTAATTTCCATTGATCATCCCACCCATTAACATCTGCAGCTAGCTCGAAATGTCTAGACCAATCTGACCAATCACAGTTGGTACCAGTGAATGCTTCAGGCATGAAGACCGGGCGGGGGGCCGGGGCGCGACTAGGCCCTACGGGGCCCGCCCCGGCGCCCTGTGGGGCCGCCTGCTGCAGGAACCATAAGTGTCTTTCATGCCTTTCGCTGGTGATGTCATAACACAGGTGATGTCATATTCGGATCTATAAGGGCCTGTTCCTGCAGGTCCTCTCTAGTGATTCATAAACTAAACTTAGATCACGTCAATCTCTGCAAACCGTTCCCAACCTCGAACAAGTGCAGACCTAGCTATCAAGTTCCACAACCTCCCTACTTCTCAAGACTTACCAAGTTTGCCTCGGCCATCAACTACCCGCGAATAGATCCACGTCTTCCGACACCAACCCTGACAGGTTATGCAGTAGCTCAATAATAACAGTAATTCTAAATACTCTATCCCTTAATAAAACCGCTTTAACCTTTAACCAGTAACATAAAAAAAAATGTGGAAAAATCATATTGGCAAAATACTTTTTTACATATATTTCCAAGTATACATACATCACTGTATACTACTACTGCAGTATAGCCTATTCAAAAGCAATTTGATGTTTCACAATGTCATATGTTTTCTTTATCCACATTTAAACCATATTGTCCAGACTCAGAGTCAACAACGAAAAATAATTAAAAACTTAAATGTAGTTTTACGGGTCAGTCAAAGACAATCCCACTTGTAGGCAGTGGCTTTATGGTTTGGGCAAAAAGTTGAAATTCTTGGGAACAGGTCCGAGCAGCATTTCACTGGGGAAACAGTAAAGCACAATAAGATGTTATTATCAGAAACATAGTTTTCCTTTTTTAACAGCCAAGATTAGATGTATTTTAATGGTCTGCTCCTCACCTAATCTTGACCCAGTCCCCGACATGTTGACTGGCCATGAGTGACTCCAGATAGTTCCTGCCCATGTAGTACAGAGGTCGCTCATTGATCTTCTGAGCACTCGTTCCAACAGGCCTACTGGGATATATCTGAGAGAAACAGACAGAGAGAGACAGAGAGGGAGGAAGGGAGAGAGAGACAGACAGACGGATGGAGAGACAGACAGAGACGGATGGAGAGACAGACAGAGGGAGGGAGAGACAGAGAGGGAGGGAGAGACAGACAGAGACGGATGGAGAGACAGACAGAGGGAGGGAGAGACAGACAGAGAGGGAGGGAGGGAAGGGAGAGAGACGGATGGAGAGACAGACAGAGGGAGGGAGAGACAGACAGAGACGGATGGAGAGACAGAGAGGGAGGGAGAGACAGAGACGGATGGAGAGACAGAGAGGGAGGGAGAGACGGAGACGGATGGAGAGAAAGAGAGGGAGGGAGGGAGAGACAGAGAGGGATGAAGAGACAGAGAAGGATGGAGAGAGAGACAGAGGGAGGGAGAGACAGACAGACGGATGGAGAGACAGAGACGGATGGAGAGACAGACAGAGAGGGAGGGAGAGAGAGACAGAGGGAGGGAGAGACAGACAGATGGATGGAGAGAGACAGATGGATGGAGAGACAGACGGATGGAGAGACAGAGAGGGAGGGACAGAGACGGATGGAGAGACAGAGAGGGAGAGAGACTTTTACATTCCTCTCCAATCCAGCATTCGATTTCCACTCCCAATTATGTTTCGTTTTAAACTAATGTTCCAGAGTCATGTTACAAGATATACAACATTTTGCAGCATGTGATTGTTGTTTGTAACTGACCTGCACATGAAGGAGAGCCACTCCAGCAGGAAGTTGCGGATCTTCTCCAGGCCTCGGGTATCCGAGCCCCAGTCTGACTCCATAGTTGGTGAAATCCCTGAGGACGTCCAGTCGTAGCCTAGGTAAACCCAGCCCCCACGTGACCTGCTCTCTCAGTTCCCAGTCACTAGTGACTGAGAACAGGTCTGAGAGCAGGTCACGTGGGGGATGGGTTTACCCAGGCTAGTCCAGTCGCTCACTGGACGAGATGTCCCAGTCCCTCCTCTCCTTTATTTCAGTGAAGATCCAGGGCTTGATGAGTGCTCCTCTAGAGAGGACCAAGCAGTGCAACCACAATAAAAGTCAGACATGCAAACATGAATTTAATTTCCCTGCCATTTTTGGTGAGTTTTATTAATGGGTTAACGTGGCCAACATGATGTGCAGGTTTACTGTAAAAAAACAATAATAATCATTGCTGGTGACACATTGCATTAGAAACTAAAGCAGCCATGGTGAATGTACTGTACATGGGGTGGACAAAATAACAAACATCACATGAAAAAGGACTTTGAAACAACTAAATCACATTCATACAGCCGAGTCCTATATGAAGTTGAATGTCAATTAGCAGTATGTCAGGACTAACAGGAGTCTGAGAATAACCACTTTTATTATGCAGGTTTTCAAAGCAACACTCCACACTCCAGAACCGTTGGTCGGATCGACTTGAAACTCGGGGAGTGCGCTGATGGTGACCCGACGGAGGGCAGTGCCCTGTTTCCGTGCGATTCGGATGCGAAACACGTTCGATATTTGAATATTTAAGTAGGGTCGTTGACGAGTTGTTGACAGTAGTGAGAAAAGTAAACGTAGCGTCCAGGGGCGGTTCTAGGCCGTTTTTGGGTGGGCTTTAGCCCACCCAAAAATAGTCTCAGCCCACCCAAAAAAAATAGAGGCAAAAAAAACTTTTTTTTTTTTTTTTTTTTTAATCCCTCTCCAAATCCATGGTGGTCATTAGTAGCAGTTTCTGACTACACTCAATGCGCTGTGTGCATGTTTCCCCCCCCCCTCTATGTTCTTAGGGTGGGCTGAGACAAAAATTTAGGGGGGTTCAGCCCACCCGAAAAGTTTCTAGAACCGCGGCTGCGCAGGCGCTCCCTCCTCCATCTATCTGCCTAATCCCACATCACTTCACACAGGTCACACACAGTACAGCAGCGAAGTGGTCCTCCACAGTCCACACAATCGTTCTCCCCACTCATGATCAATGAAACTGAGGTGAGCATTGAACAGTCAGAGTCGTTAGTAGTTACTTAATTAGCGCATATTGATATGCAAATTAGCACGTAACGTTGTCGTAGGCTAAACAAAAGAACTTGTCGCTGTGCCTGCCAGACAAACAGGTGGACTGGAGGAAGGTAGGTAGGCTACCATGGCACCAGCCAGCCATGTCATGCTAGCTCGCAGTAAGCGGGTGTAAATGGATGTGATGTTTTTTGAGAAACATATGGGCATAAGTGACAAACATTTTCAAACGGGTCCCTTGTTATCTGAATGAAATTAAGCCCTTCAGAATCGCAAGTGGCTGCTTTACACAGCCTGTCTGATGTGATGATGACGATAGCTTAACATGCGTGCATGGCATCACTTATGTCTTGCTGTGATGTTAGTTCAGTATCTCAATAAAAGTTCTTACAGGCTTGTTATTTCCCTCTAAGGCAGGGATGTCAGAGATACGGCCCGCGGGCCGGATCCGGCCCACGGGCAGGTTTCATCCGGCCCGCGAGATGTTTTGGAATATTAAAAAATATATATTATTATTATTATTAAATTCGCACCCCATTATCATGAACTACGTGTGGCTAATAAGCAAGCTAAGAGTTCATTCATAAGTTAATTAACCTGCACTACAAGGAAGTATGTCAGTAGGTCATCAGGTGTAAACAAAGCCGCCATGATGCCACGCTGGAATTGAATCGCGCATTCAGCTACCTACCAAAAAACAAAAGAATCAACAAGATCAGGCGCGGACTGCATAATCGGGCACGTCGGGCAAATGCCCGGTGGCCTGGCCTGGCCTGGCCTGGCCTGCAAAAAAAAAAAAAAATTGTGCCCGCAGTCAGGCCACTCACTGAACAGCAAGCCAGGCGCCGCCTACTGGTTTACTAGTGGTTTTATTACTTTATTCAGGATTAAAGTGGGTGCATCTCATTGTAAAATTGGACTTGGCCCAAATTGGGCTTCAAACGGCCCAAATTGGGCTTCAAACGGCCCAAATCTGGCTTTAAACGACCCAAATTGGGCTTCAAACGGCCCACATCTGGCTTCAAACGGCCCAAATTGAGCTTTAAACGGCCCAAATTTTTCTGACGCCGGTACGCGCGTCGGCCCGTATCGGCCTGGCCTGCTTGGTATCTAATGCCCGGCCTGAATTATGATCCCAGTCCGCCCCTGAACAAGATGCTGTCGAAAAAGAGAAAGGTTGACACGGAATGCAGGCAGTTTCAAGAGAAATGGAAAGAGCAGTATTTCTTTTGTGAAGTAAATGGGTACAGTAAATGAGTCGAATTGATTTTAGTAAAAAAAAAATCCGGCCCCCATGAGGTCTCAGTTGAACAAATCCGGCCCTCTACCTAATATGAGTCTGACACCCCTGCTCTAAGGGACTGCAAGGCAGATATTTAAACAGCCTTGTTTGTGTACAGTACCAGTGGCATGGGAGTAATAAAAAGGGATTAAGGACCAGGACCCCTGGTGGTCAGTAAGATGGGCTGGTTGAGCCAATGTTAAAATGATCTTTATTTATTATTTATTTTTGCTTTAAAACTATTTTTTAATTTTCTGCTTAAAGTTCATGAAAAAAGTGGCATTCTTGTTTTTTCACACAATAATTTCATAATACCATTTGTAATGCCACCGTTGTAGTGCTGTTGTTCAAAATTAAAGTACATTTTCTCAGATTTATTGGTGTCTTTCTAGTCACACAATTTAATAGTCAGTGTTTACCATACACTGATCTATTTGTGGTGGTACACCCTACATAGATTTTGACCCCCACAAATACTGCCACATATTAATTTCAACTAGTTGACTGCAAACTCCTGCTTTAGTGCTTACAGTATATTATTATCTTGTCGGAATATTATTCCAGCCAATAAGTTAGGAAGTTCCCTTTTGATTTAATTTTACTTTTGTTTTGCCTACAAAGCAAAATGTTACTTTACTTGAAACTCCCCTGAAGTGATTTTGGTATTATTTATGCAAGCATAATTCTACCATATAGTAACCTGTATGCAGAATATATATAGTATATATAGGGAAACAATTATTTTTTCATTGCTGTAAAACCACAGAACGGTAAAGAAGATATTGATGTGTGTAGTTCTTCATAGATCTAGTCTCTTCATTTTGATCTCAAAGTGCGCCAGTTTGATCCATTTTTACTTGAAACTGTACAAAATTTTCTTCCGGGGGGGCATGCCCCCGGACCCCCCTAGGGGTTCAGTGGTCCATGACCTTTGGGTGGGCTGAGCCCACCCAAAGCTCTGATGCTAAAACCGCCCCTGGTAGCGTCGTTGACAGTGAACAGCCCCCATTCACTCTCAAGACCCTCTGTTTACTTTGATGTGAGTAAATGAGGGGGGCCGGCCAGTATCCCTCCTCAGGTTCCAATTAAAAAATGTCTTGCAAAGAGGGCAGCATGAAATGAGCAGAGAATGGTGTATTTGTAAGCTGAATAAGCAGCATTAATATTCATGTGAAGGGGAAATAATCAGTAGAGCTCAGTGATCTTAGTTAAGCAAGATTTCTAAGATATTTTCATGTGGCTATAATGGTAGGCTATGAGGAGTCACGCATTCAGAAATAATATCCTCTAGGGCAGTGATACTCAACTTGCGGCCCGGGGGCCAGATGCGGCCCGCGATAGGGTGCAGCGTGGCCCCCCGACAATTTCCTAATTCACAATGAAAACTAAGGTTAAATAAAATTTGACTGAGCTCCAGCTAAATTGTCAAATATGGCTGTCTGCTTGCCACACAGGCACTTACAGTATGTATTAACTATGCAAAAAAATGTGAGACTAAACTCCGGCTGACACCCCAAAATCCTACAATCTGCTACAGAAAAATTAATATTAATGTTTATTGACTGGCCCCTTGCCTCCTGTCATTTTGAAAAAGCGGCCCCCAGGCAAAGCAAGTTGAGTATCCGTGCTCTAGGGCCACGCCACTTCCGGGAACCCCCATTCTGTGTAAGTAGGGTTGCCAGAGTAAAACCTGGCTATTTCCACAACTGCTTATGGATGAGCATCATCTGCTGCATGCCATCGAGAACCGTTGGTCAGATTGACTTAAAAACTTTGGGAGTGTGCCCTATTGTGCAGTGCAGTGCCCTGTCTTCGTGCAAGTCGGCATAGCGCCACCTACTGGCAACATAAAAAATGCTGTTTATCTCAAGAACCGTTCGTCCGATCGACTTCCACTGGGGAGTGCGCTTACGGGGACTCAAGGAAGTGCAGGGAGCTGAATTCCGTGCAATTTGGCATAGCGCCCCCTACTAGCAACACAAAAAGCGCTTTATCTCATCCATTCATCTGATCGACTTCAAACTTAAAACTCGAGGAGTGCGCTTAGGGGGACTCAACGGAGTGCAGGGAGCTGAATTCCATGCAATTTGGCATAGCGCCACCTACTGGCAACACAAAAAGCAGTTTCTCGATAGCCATTCATCTGATCGACTTCAAACTTGGTAAGTGTGCTGCTGGGAACCTGACAGAGCAGTGCAGAATTTTGTGCAATTCGGCACAGCACCACCTACTGGCAACACAAAAAGTGGTTTATGTTGAGAACCGTTCATCCGATTGACTTCAAACTTGGGGAGTGCGCTGCACTGGTAAATCGGACAAATAGTGTTTTCCGTTATACAGTAGTTTTCATCTTCAGCACAAATTATATTTATACTACAATCGCAGTTGTCCAAGAAGACTCACCTGGATTTAGATAGATTTTAAACAGCTCCTTGTTTCCTGCAGTGTGAGAGAAAGAGGGACAAACTTTGTTTGTGTCCTGAGTCCATGTGTGAATTTGTATGAATTTATATGTCCAAAATATTGGTAGAGAGAGGGGTGGGGGTGGAGAGCTGTGCACACGCACACACAGCAGTTTTCAACATCCTGCCATCTTCAGGATTTAAGTGGCATAACAACTACCCTGTAATTAGACAAAATTCTTAATTACTTAACTCAATCAACAAACTAAATAACTTAAAGCTGCATTCAGCGATGTTTTTGTGTTCAAATAAGTGTTAAATGGCTCTATATTCTGACAGCAATCCCTGAAATAGAGTGTTTGGTCAGTGACTTGAAACCCCCAACTGTCCTCTATCTCTCTCCTGTAGTCCTGCAGGCTGGGCGGACGTACTGTATCTTCGCAACCGTCTTGTCCAGAGATGGCCTCCCTCCACTTATTAGTCGTCTTACTCACTGCCTGAACAAATTACCAGAGTGTACCTTACTCAATGATACCACCTGCTGGTGAAAGACGGGACATTCAGAACAATGATAAAAACCATGAGGTGCAGTGCTCTTGGTTGGGGGGCACTGTCATGACCTGGCTCGTGAAGCCATGACAAAAATGGGAGACACACTGTTTAGAGTGGTAAAAGGTAACAATTTTAATTAATCAAAGGTAAACAAAGATACAAAAATGTACTATGAGGTGTGTAAGTCAGTGAAATCAGTGCGTCAGCTGTTGCATGAGTGTGGAATGGTGAGTGTAGAGTGTTGTAAGGTGTAAAACTAAATTCACAACAAAGGACTAGTGTAAACTGAACAAAATCATGGTGCTGGCATGGAGGGGGAGAGACACAGACGATCAGGTGCTCCAGGTTGCTCTGATTACACACACACACACCTTAAAAATAAAATATATTACGTTTTTTTTTTAACAAACCTAAATTCAAATGTGCTTTTTTTTTTAACACAACAATCTTAAGTTCAAATATTTTCTTTTCTTATATTAACCATTTTAACTTCCAATATTTGGTGTAAACTTATTTTACTAGTATCAGTACTTTTAACAATCACAAACTTAAATGCTTAGCTTTACTCAGTATTTACATTAATGGGACAAACATTCCCATGTTAACAGGAAACCAACCTGGTGTCTTGTCACCCACCTCCAATACACCTTGCCTCCCCCTCCCCTCAGCAACCTGATCAGTAAGAAGCAATTTAAGAGGGGATAATGAGAAGAAAGAATGAATGAAGGGGACAGAAACAAACAGGCATGGTTAGAACAGGCCATTTAGCCTACTGATGAGGAGCTCTAGACAAAGCATCCGCCACCACATTGTCAGAACCTTTGATGCAACGGATCTCCAACCAGTAAGACTAACAATAGTGACCATCTGATCAATCTCTGATTTGGACACTGCAGAGAGTTGAGAAAGGTTAAGGGATTGTGGTCGGTGTAGACCACTACAGGCACAACACCAGAGCCCACATAAACATCAAAATGAATCAGCGCCCACACTAGTGCAAGTGCTTCTTTCTCTATGGTAGAGTAATTTAGCTGGTATGAGTTAAATTTCCTTGAGAAAAAGCTAACTGGTTTATCAAAACCTAGATCATCACTTTGCTGAAGGACAGCTCCCGCCCCCACGTGACTTGCATCGACCTGGAGGGAGAAAGCACGGTCAAAACGAGGTTAGTTATAAAGATAAGTTACAGATCTTTATATTATCTAAACTCTGAATGCCACTGCGCACGTCAGACTTATATGTATGACCAGGAGAATAAACACCACTTTGAGTGACCGCCTCAAACCCAGTATTACGCGTGCGCGCTCCGCCAAAGTCACGCCTGTGCGTCAAAACGTACTCATCAGCCAAAGCAGCAGCCTCGGCAGCAGTTTTAACTTTCTGATCACCGATGTGTGTGGCAATATTACCAGGCACGGAATTTTTAATCTGCTCCAGGACTATTAAGTCACACAGTTGTTCAAAATTCACCACCTCCAATGCGGAACACCAGTGCGTAAAATGAGCAGTCAGGTCACGGGCGAATTCGAGATGCGTCCGTTTATCACCTCTTCTCCACGTCCGAAAACGCTGACGGTACGCATCGGGGACTAATTCATATGCTCTCAGCACAGTGGACTTAAACCACATCATATTTTTGACTCAACAAAAGACAACGATGAGTATGCGTGCTGCGCTCTACCAGTCAATACGCACTGGAGCATGAGCGCACGAGCAGACTCCGGCCACTTCCTTGTCTCCGCCACACGTTCAAACAAGGAGAAAAATGGTTTCTGGCTCCCGTTCGTTAAACCTGGGCAATAACCGCAAGTTTCCTAAGATGTCAAAGTGATCTGCCGCCGACTCAGAACCAAGCCTGGAACTCTCCAGCTCCTCAGACCTGTCAGCAGTCATCTTCCCATCTCTGATCAAATCCAGCTTGTATTTCTGTAAGGCCACCTTCTCTCTCTGCCTCACACCGCCATTTCTCAAATGTGATCTGCTTCTCAATCTCACAGTCTCCTGCTTTCTCTGCTCATGCTGTAACTGTAGCTCAAGCAACTCTTTTTTGCTGTTCAAATGTTAAATTACTGTTTGCCAGAACAGGCGGCGACAAAACAGCTAATTTAACAGGAGAGGTTCTTGGCAAAAGACTGGAGGAAAAAGGCTTTGACAAGGCCTATGTTGTCCTTGGGCAGTTTCTGGTCCTCAAGAAAGATGAGGAGCTGTTCCGTGACTGGCTGAAGGACACATGTGGGGCGAATGTCAAACAGCAAGGTGACTGCTACGGCTGTCCCAAGGAATGGCGTGACTCCTTCCCATAGACTGTTTTCACGGAGTTGGGCTGCCATGGGAACAGTTTGAACCCTAGCTTATTTCCTCTCCGCTATTGCATCAGCAAACATTGCAACATTGTAAGGGGCAATTTTGAATGTTTATGTTTGAATGTTAATTAAAAGAGTTTTAGCTCCCTCTATTCTCCCAAATGCCAAAGTCAACTTAAAGAGTAAGTGGCAAAAAGGTGCCCAGGGTCAAATCACCCACAAAATAGTAGGCTACACAAATCCCCTCTATTTCCACCTATGCTAAAATAACTCATCCCTAGTCTTCATGCAAAGTTAATGGCGGGTAGTTATGCGCTAGCCATGAGGAGGGACAATCCTAGATTGCCAATTGTCATAACCCGGCATGCAATGACACACGCTAGTCATGTCACTTCCAAACAGGAGGGAGGAGGCTGCTGTGAACTTGAGAAGGGACATGCAGAAAAACCACAACATCCCCTGATCATGATCTGCTGCCACCAACGCAAGGCAGCTAGACTGCCAGAACATTCAAGCAAAGCAAACTGTCAAGAGTTTAAGGCCAAAACAAACCGACTGAAAAACTCAACTGCTCAAATTCAAGACACTGGTACACTGGCCTACAGGGCGGTAGCCTACACCAGACAGCTCCTCTGTATCTACAATCTATGGTCAGGCTCCAAACCTCTCACCGTCCCCTCCGCTCCTCCACCAGTGCAGGTCGCCTTGCTCCGCTACGTGGGCTCAAAAGTCGCTCATCCCGATCGCAACTCTTCTTGTCCCTGGCACCACAATCGTAGAAGGAGCTCCTCCCTTCCGTCAAGTTGGCCGAATCACTGCCCATCTTTCAGCGAAGACTAAGAACACACCTTTTCAGGCTCCACCTGGGCCCATCTTGAACTAACATCTCTCTCTTTCTAAAAAATCTAATCAAACTACTTTCTACAAGTGCTACTCTATTCCTTCAAAAAGTTGTAGCTGTCATAGATTTCTCTACTGTTGACAAAATGTGATATTGTAAGTCGCTTTGGATAAAAGTGTCTGCCAAATGACGTAATATAATGTAATGATCTCACTGTGTTCACGCGTGTCATCACACTTTATGGTGTGATATCACTGATGACATCGCAATTATCACTGATGACATCATCGTGTTCGGACAACATCAAACAAGAGACTCCGCCAGAGGCTTTGTGTAGTACAACTTATGTGAGAATTTGGCTGATCAGCTTTTTCCATTAGATCTAACATCTGGAACTCTATTCCCAATAGTATCAGACAAAGCTCTCATTTAACCCGTTTTAAATTACAATTGAAACCATAGCTGAAATCCCAACAATGCTGAAATCAATTAATCCCCGATACCTTTTTATCTTAATTGTGTGTGTTGGATTTTGTCTTCATGTACAAGAATTGTATATGAACCGGATTTGCACTGTAATAACTAACTGTAACGGTTTTAATGTGTTTTTTTGCAGATTAAATTTAGCTTCCTAGCTAATTCAGGGACAGTTTCTGACTGTCTATTGTCCCTGTCAAATGAATTAAATAAACTAGTGCAGTGCACTGCCCACTCACTCACTCACTCACTCACTCACCTGGTGTGTCTTTCTCTCTCCTGGTGTGTGTCTCTCGCTCACGGTGTGACTCAGTCTCTCTCCTGGTGTCTCTCTCCACATGAGCAAGCATTTGGCAAAAAGAGAAAAGTCTTATTCGACATTCAGTGTGTGCTATTATATGAAAGTAAATATTTCACGATTTAAAAATGCCGAAAGCACAGCCAGTGTTATGGAAGTTGGTGCACTGAAAAGAATATGGGATTTTGATTGGTAGTTGCCACAAAAATAAGCAATGTCACCGCAGGGATTTGAACCCTGTCCCAAACCAGGAGTCCACACCAGTGACTTGTGCTTTTTGAGGCAACAGCCTACCTTATTTGTGTCTCATTAAATCAGTTCACACACTGTCTAACTTCTATATCTGTGGGCATGTTGCTACAGTGTTTATATGCACAAAATAAAGTGTGTTGTTATCAACTGTTATTGCTAACAATGGCTAGCCTGGCTACTTATCTTATCCAGCAGATGGAGCCTGACCTTCCCACACAAAATAAAAACACACAATAAGGTATGTTATTAAAGACAGAAACACAGAATGTGGTTCACAAAATAGGCTAGTTGTTTGCTTTAAGCCCTGCTGCTGGCCAGAGCGCATTCTGTTCTCTAGGCAGAAATACATAATTAAAACAATACTAATAATATAATACTAATACTACTACTACTACTACTAATAATAATAATAATACTAAAAATAATGAATCTGCTAAATCTGATGCATTTTCAGCAGCAGTTGTGAATACACTTGATCTACACTACAGTCCTCAATGCACAGCAGCATAGCCTACCAAGTGAGACCATTTCCACCAATTTTTTTTTATTTGTTTAGATATTTTTAGCATGTCAGTCATGTCATGATCTTACCGGGGCAGCCAGCCACAGTCGAATATATGGACTACAGCATAATATTATCAGTAATGGGCAGTAGCTGCTTACTACAAGTAGTGAAGCTACTAGCTTAATTGTATTTCTCAGTAGCTTGGTGGTATCTTAACTACATTTCTCTGGGGTAGCGTGGTGGTAGATTAACTACATTTCTCTGGGGATAGCTTCAATGTAGTGAAGCTATATGTTAATGTAGAGTAGCTAGTAGCTTAGCTCACTAAATTTTCCAAGTAGCTTAGTTGTGACGGTCTATATAGTTGTCCATATTCACATGTTATCTGGAGGACATATTATTTCCCCATTACTGTTACACTTCAGATCAGGTGGGTCTTTATTATTTTGCTACTGAGTTGCATTAAAAGAGTTTGTACAAAGCCTACAGTTTATCCTGCAAATATGCCCAAGTCTTATTTTGTTTTGATTTATGTATATTGTTTTTCTTGTTTATTATATTGCTGTCTTTTATTTATTATGGTTTCATTGTCTGTTTTTGGAATATTGTGTAAGCAAACTTTATTGTGATAATTATTATAAATCTAGAAATAGGTTCCTTCACAAAGTGTTTTCCTATAGACATGATTCCTCTCTCCAAATTTGACCAATAAAGTATTTTGTTCCCATGACTATCAGTGGGCAAAACATAGGCCTACAGTATTCCAGATCTGCTGGAATTCCCTTTTCTTGATCACTGAGATACAATTGATTTGGCATGAAGTTGATTAAATGTAGAAATACAAATAAAATGGCTTTGATGTACAGTAGTGTTAGCCATACAATGTTGTAGCTTTCTGGCTGGCTGGCTCAGCTGCTAACGTACCTACCGGTGGCTAGCTGTGGTAGCTAACGTTAGCTAACATTTAACAACACAAGCCGTTGTTCTGCCGCTCCAAGTTTCACAATTGGCGAGTCCGTGTACTCATACCATGTGTTGTTTCTTGTAGCTACTGTAGTCACAATTGATGCCAGTTTGCGTTCGAAAACAGCGTACGTCATCGTGACGTCATCTTCACCTGCTACGCATGGTCACATGACCCAAAAGGGCCTATCAGAGGAGTGAATCCAGCCGATAAAAGTTAGCAGCGCCAATCATTTTAGCAGTCGGGCGAAATGAAAGCTAGTGAGAAGTCGACAATTCCACGAGAGAGACACGACAGAGAGACACGACAAAGAGAGACACGGACACGACAAAGAGAGACACGGACATGACAAAGAGAGACACGACAAAGAGAGACCAAAGAGAGACGTTGCAGAGCCAAGTTCAAGACACGGCCATCACATTTCAAACTGCCGCCAAAATGTCGTGTGTTCATTATAAATTTTCGTCCAAACTGTGCCACAACACGGTTAATTTTGACGGGCTCCACATCACAGTCGACACACTCAAACGCCAGATTATGGTTAACGAGCGTCTCAATGCCAAAAGATGTGACTTGCAGATCACGGATGCACAGACTAGACTCGAGTACATTGATGGAGCCCAGATCCCTGCATACTCGTCGGTGATCGTCCGCCGCACTCCGGTTGGTGGCGTTGCAGCTACAGGGAAAACATTTATCATCGGTCGTTCTCTCACAGCTCTGGTCAGAGCGTCGAGGCCAACTGATTCATGCCCACTGTCACTGGCCGAAGCCGCCCAACTCATCTCTCTGTCCAACCAGCAGTCACTTGATGCGGAGGCGTCCATTCCTCAGGATAACCAATCCTCCTCTGAGGATGACCCACTCCCCGATGAACTGCTACTCTGCACAATATGCAACCACCTGATGACCGATGCAGTGATCGTAGCCTGCTGTGGGACCAGTTACTGCCACGCCTGTATCAGGATCACATTGCTGAACTCGGAGGAGCACACCTGCTTCAGCTGCAAACGGCATGTTTCACCCGATAACCTTATTGCCAACAATGCACTTCGGCACGCTGTCGACAGCTTTAAGAAAGAGACAGGTTATGTCAAACATCATGGGCGCAAGGAGCTGTGCCAAGCGGCCCCACCCCCACCCCGCCCACAGTTGCTCAGGACTCGGCCCTCCAGACAGCAGGACCCGCTAATGGACAACATCGTCGAGCACCCTCCTGCTGCCAGCGTACCCGCCACCACTATGCCTCCAGCACAGGTTATGCTTACGCAGCCTGCGGACCCCCTCTCCTCCAGACATATGCACCAGACATATGCACCTCCAGGTCCTGCCCCTGCAGTCTACCCGGCGCCTTCCCTGTACCCACTACCTCCTCCACAGTATGCGCCTCCCTACTACGCTAGTGCCTACTACTTCTCTCATGTCCCTCCACCTCCAGTTACTTACCAGCCCCAGTCTGTCTTCATGCCTGAACCACCAGGGGTAAACCCTGCCTGGGTTCCCCCTGGTGCCCAGTCCCCTCTTGGCCCGCTGCCCCCCTCACCAAAGAGACGAAGACGGTCTAGGTCCAGTCGAGCCAGACGCAGCAGTCGATCCCGTTCACGCTCCGGTGGCAGGTACCCACACTCGCCTTTCTCTCGACGCAACAGCCGCAGTAACAATGGATGCTCACGTAGGCCGGCCCGTCGGTCTCCTTCAAGGTCTGGGTATCGTCGCACACGCTCACCGCGATCTCCTCCCCCATATCGAGGAGGAGGCTGGGAGGGAGGGGAAAGAGGAGGAGGAGGGACCTACAGGTCCAGGTCACGATCTCGCGCTCCTGGTGGTGGATGCTGGAGCCACAGCGATGGTGGCAGAAAGCCACCTGCTCGAGAGCCATCCTCCACCCCCTATGGACTGAAGAGGCAGAGGTGCAGGAAGGACAGTGTGGAGACGTCACCCTCCGAAGACGAGCTCCACCACCTCAGACCAAACCACCGTTATGCCATTGTTTAAAAAAACATTGTTACTTACTGTATATAGTTGTTGTTACATTGTTCAAAATGTAGGCCTACTTTTCCATAGAAGTTCAAATTGATGTAATAGAATGTATTATTCAATGTATTATTATTGTTATAGGCCAATTTTTTTTTCTCACAAAAAAGCATATTGTTTAAAAACATTGTTACATTGACTGTATATAATTGTTGTTACATTGTTAAAAAAATTATTTTCCATAGTAGTTCAAATTTATGTCATAGAATGTATTATTATTGTATCAATGTATTGTTGTTATACTATGTTCCAATCTTATGCCTTTCTTATTCCTTTTTATATTCTTCATGTGCTCTATCTTCAATAAAATATATTTTTTATCACAAAAACAAAAAAAAAACCTTACTGTCTCGCGCTGCTGGTATGAAATGCTTGCACTAGGTACATGTACCGGGTGCAGCTTTCATTACACAGTAGCAGGAGTTGGCTGGGCTTGACGTGCCGAGACAGCTTACCTGATCCTACGCCTGTCTGGTCTCATGTGGTATGAGACTGTAATCCATTACCTGGAAGACAATAGGCTGGGAGAGGGGACTAACAAGTCAACTCCAAAACAAATGGTGGGCTAGCAACCCTAAAAATGACATATATTTGTATTCCTTGCTTATAATTCAGATATTATACATATTGAACATGAATAGCCTACTAATGATGGGTTAATCAGATTCTAACACCTATAATATAAGAAGTAGGCTAATCAATATGGTAATAAGTGGCTAAGTTTGTTGTCCTTGCCTTCAATCAACCTTGCCCAGTAACTGATCATTCTTTTCTTGACAGTGACACAGAGTGGGCATCTCCCCAGCTCCCCATAGACCATATTGTTACACATTGTCATTTTAACTTTCAAAATGTACTTGAGAAATCTGAGGTGTAGCTTTTCCAGACTTGGCGAGTGCGCTGTGGGGAACCTTACGGAGTGCAGTGCCACAATATTCTGAAAATTTGAGTTATATTTTGCACCATCCCACCAAGACACACCGTTGTCATACCCACTAATGATCTCATAGACATTGTGAAAGACATTAGTGATGTCATAGGAATGTAATAGCTCGAGTGACATCACCAATGACATCACTCACTGATCTCGAGTTGCACCGGTCCTACCTCTGCAGGGAAGGATTATGCCAACTGCCATAAAACACCACAGAAGAACAAGTGATGTCTCTCAAGCACTCGATGACATCATCGAGTGCCCAGCAGGGCTCAAAGCAAGCAAAAAAGCATTATTTGGTAAATCAATAGCCTATCTTCTTAAAAATCAAAACTTTGTTGAAAAGCAGTAACATTTATGAATTAATTCCCTAAACCGTGATTTGTCGTATGGGTTGACTGTAGAATAGTCTCCTCTCTTTGGTGTAAGACCCCACCAAAACTTTACCATTTGTCCATATAACATTAGACACAAAAAATAAACTATTTAGACACAAAAACCTCACATTCATAGGGATTGGGGATATTTTCTTGTTGAAACCTTGGCTAATCGTTATCTCCCCCATTCATCATGTTAACTGGCAAAACTGATTTTGCTTCTTATTTTTTTATTACTCTAAGCTCATACATAAACATTTTTGCCTGGCACCAATCTAAGATAAAAACACAATTATTAGAGAGTAATGAAAAACAAGAAAAGAATATTAAATTTAAAATTGTACTATCATCTCCATTATCTCTCCTTTCCAAGACAAATAGGCCATGTAAACAAAATTTATTTCTTTAGATGTCAGTTATGCAGTAGCTCAATAATAACAGTAATTCTAAATACTCTATCCCTTAATAAAACCGCTTTAACCTTTAACCAGTAACATAAAAAAAACTTGGAAAAATATTATTGGCAAAATACTTTATTGCATATATTTCAAGTATACATACATCACTGTATACTACTACTGCAGTATAGCTCAAAGAATAGCCTACTCAAAAGCCACAATGTCATGTTTTCTTTATCCACATTTAAACCATATTGTCCAGACTCAGAGTCAACAACGAAAAATAATTAAAAACTTAAATGTAGTTTTACGGGTCAGTCAAAGACAATCTCACTTGTAGGCATTGGCTTTATGTTTGGGCAAAAAGTTGAAATTCTTGGGAACAGGTCCGAGCAGCATTTCACTGGGGAAACAGTAAAGCACAATAAGATGTTATTATCAGAAACATACAGTTTTCCTTTTTTAACAGCCAAGATTAGATGTATTTTAATGGTCTGCTCCTCACCTAATCTTGACCCAGTCCCCGACGTGTTGACTGGCCATGAGTGACTCCAGATAGTTCCTGCCCATGTAGTACGGAGGTCGCTCATTGATCTTCTGAGGCACTCGTTCCAACAGGCCTACTGGGATATATCTGAGAGAAACAGACAGAGAGAGATAGAGAGGGAGGAAGGGAGAGAGAGACAGATGGATGGAGAGACAGAGAGGGAGGGACAGAGACGGATAGAGACGGATAGAGAGGGAGAGAGACTTTTACATTTCTCTCCAATCCACCATTCGATTTCCACTCCGAATTATGTTTTGTTTTAATGTTCCGGAGTCATGTTACAAGATACAACATTTTGCAGCGTGTGATTGTTGTAACTGACCTGCACATGAAGGAGAGCCACTCCAGCAGGAAGTTGCGGGTCTTCTCCAGGCCTCGGGTATCCGAGCCCCAGTGCTCCAGGCCATAGTTGGTGAAGTCCCTGAGGACGTCCAGTCGCTCACTGGACGAGATGTCCCAGTCCCTCCTCTCCTTTATTTCAGTGAAGATCCAGGGCTTGATGAGTGCTCCTCTAGAGAGGACCAAGCAGTGCAACCACAATAAAAGTCAGACATGCAAACATGAATTTAATTTCCCTGCCATTTTTGGTGAGTTTTATTAATGGGTTAACGTGGCCAACATGATGTGCAGGTTTACTGTAAAAAAACAATAATAATCATTGCTGGTGACACATTGCATTAGAAACTAAAGCAGCCATGGTGAATGTACTGTACATGGGGTGGACAAAATAACAAACATCACATGAAAAAGGACTTTGAAACAACTAAATCACATTCATACAGCCGAGTCCTATAGACGGTTTTCACCAACTGCAACCCCACAGCACTTCCTTTTTCTCAGCTTCTTCTTCTGTGTTTTATGGTGGTTGGCATCCTTAAATGTTGCATTACCTGAATTGTATCAGCTTCACAGCTAAATATTTACAGTGTCCACTTTCTCAGCTGTTCAGGGGAAAACACTGACATAGCCTACTTCTATTTCTTATTTTTGCTATACGTTTTAATGTAAAGATAGGCCTATGTGTGCAATAACGTACTGATAGTCAGCTTACTCTGTAACATGTAGCTTTTATTAGCCTCTCAGGCTAGCTCTGGACCGGACAACAACGCTTCCTACTACCCAGCGTGTGCACGTCTTTCCAACAGGGGTGGTTGTTATGGCAACTATCAACAACAACAACAACAACTACTACTACTAACTACTACAAGACATAAAGACCGAAATAGGCTACGTTGTTACTGTGTCTGTCGGAGACACGGCCTAACGTTAACATTTAATATGAGCCAAATATCAGCCTGCGCTCAGCTATCTATACAGGAAGTAAACCGGATATTCAGGTGGGTTGTGGCAGTTGTTGGTGTTGTCAAGTTAAAACCGTATATATGAAGTTGCTCAGGCCCACGGTGGGTGTTGAATTCCACTAGTTGCAGCTACACCGCTCCGACCGTCACTAAGCGGGCAGAATTATTGACGTGGGGAAAACGGCATCATTATTTAATGTGGTAAGGGGAAAGGTCTTGGAAAACCATGATGATATAAACAAACTGCACAGGCAGAGAAGAAAGGTGGTTCCAAGTCAAAGTGCAATGTACATTTCCACCTGCCAAAGAACTAGAAGCTTTCTTTCTTTAAAGAATAGTCCAGTATCCACTACACACTGTCAGGACTTCTATGACAATGCTGTCTTGAAGGAAAAGGGTTCTCCTCCTCATTAGGTACGTTATATTCATTTTCACTTGAGAGTCACTTGAGAGATAAATTCCAACCTTGCAATCATGATACCAGAAACTTCGGTTTCTCGAGCCTTCATGGCATCTTCATAGGACAAAATGTCTCCATTCCCTGTGGCAATCAGAAAAGCAACTCATTTACCAACACACAGGACCTCAAGTAAATATCACTAGTTTACGTGCCAAAGTAGAAACCTTGCTGGCATCGATAAAGGAAAGGGGGGGGTGGATGAGATTGGGCATGTCATTGGTGTTATGAAGAGGGAGGTGGGTGAGACTGGGCATGTCATTGGTGTTATGAAGAGGGAGGTGGGTGAGACTGGGCATGTCATTGGTGTTATGAAGAGGGAGGTGGGTGAGACTGGGCATGTCATTGGTGTTATGAAGAGGGAGGTGGGTGAGACTGGGCATGTCATTGGTGTTATGAAGAGGGAGGTGGGTGAGATTGGGCATGTCATTGGTGTTATGAAGAGGGAGGTGGGTGAGATTGGGGCATGTCATTGGTGTTATGAAGAGGGAGGTGGGTGAGATTGGGGCATGTCATTGGTGTTATGAAGAGGGAGGTGGGTGAGATTGGGGCATGTCATTGGTGTTTATGAAGTTGGCACCCTCTAATAAAGACACTTCCTTTAATTCCCATGTTACCCCCAGAAAGCTCTCGGACCTAAACTGACAATACACTCTTCAGCCCATGCATGGCACACCAATCAAACATTCTACGACAAACACGGACAAACACAGATCTTTGTTTGGTGTGCCATGGTTGTCTGTTCTTGTTTGGAGAGGTTTGGGCAGATTCAACATGTTCACGTTTGTTATCGCCAAGTAAAAAAAATGCTCTTTTTGCATTTACAAGTGGTTGATTTTCTAGTTCTAAGCCTTTGCCCTCCTGCACACGCGACACAATTACGATCTTTACAAATCCACGTACCAAAAAGTGGGATGGGGCTAGCCAGTTGGGAACAGGTGTTGATATAATCCCAGTCAGCTAACTTAGTGTAGCGCTGCTCCCTGGATCGGCCATGCAACTGAAACACAACAACAGTGTCAGTGTGAGACATCATCATCACACTGGAGAGCTGCCTCTCGTCTTGTTTACTTGCAAATTACAATGACAACGTGTGGATATAATTACGAGAACATTGCAAATCACTCTGTCTGACTGTCTCCTGTCGTCAGCCGACAGGTTTCCAAAGTGAAGATGCACTCCACTGGTGCTCTCTAGAACGGCACCATGCCATTCACAGAAATGCCATCATTTATGTCCTCAATTGCTTCAAAAAGAAGTCTTCGGAATAGTAGCGGCGTTGTCTCCCCATTTCAAAGTGGAGGAGATTGTCACTCCAAGGAAAAGAAAATAAGAAGACAAACCATTTTTAAACATGTGATATGATGATTTGAAGCTAATTTGTTTGAGTGTGATTTGATTTGAATGTGATTTATCTGCATGTGATTTATCTGAATGTCTGAATGTGATCTGAATGTGATTTATCTGCAGCTTAACACGTTCACTGCCAATGACGTGTTTTTACGTCAAACTAAATCCAACGGTTGACTGCCAATGACGTGTTTTTACGTCAAAAAAAATATATATTTTTTTTTGACCGTGGGATGTGCATCTAACCCTTTTACATCTCTTATATAATTATTGGAGCCACCGAACATGTACAACCCATTCCACCGACCCACTAAGTGGCGACAGTGCTCTCCCAGACTAGAGGAAGGCAAGCAAAAAGCATGTGTGAGGAAGCCATTCTCATGAAAATGGATGGGGGAAAACGCTTTCGTTTTCGCGCTGATTGCTGGCGGTGCGGGATTGCAAATTTGCATAATAGATTACGGGTGGAACACACTTTGAAACACGCAGCATAAATAAGACCAGAATCGCAAAAGCTTCATCAAAGCTCTCAACACAAACCACAAGAAACGAGCGAGCCGATCCAGACTTGCACAGCGGCCGCCAGGCAGACAGGCACAGCAGCAGCAAAGCAGTGAGCTGGTGACGCGAGGTTACAGACACGCTCGCTGCAGCCAAGAAGAACACACACGGAGGGAGGAGTTTGAAGGAAAGGGGTGTTTCCTGCTGTTATGGAGGAAATTACTGTTCAAAACTATTGTTTAGATGTCTGACGTCTTACTGATGCCAAAAATGAATGGTTAAAGTGACTGTTCTATCGAATTTCACAAAAAGCCGTTTATCTCAACATAATTTTTCAGACGCTGAAACCATGCTGTATTCAACTGCTAATGCTTACATAACTACTAACTCTACAAACTAACCCTTTTAGACAGAGAAAGCACACATTCTATTAGTTCTTTTGAGATATTGTGTGTTCACAAAATCTTAGCAGAAAAGAATCCTCGGGTCTTGAAAGATGAGCCAGAATCCTCAAAAAAACCCTCTGGCAGAACCTACCTACAGTAAAAAAAAAAAACGGCTGGCAGTGAATGTGTTAAGATGATGTTCAAAACAACAAATATCAACAGGAGAAATGATAGTGGGTCTTTACACAAAAGTAGTCATGAGTTTTGGGATTGAAGAACGATGTGACTGTTCCATACTTTTCCAGGAGCCATGGCTGTGTTTTGATCTGTGTGATTAGATCTTTGCGATACAAAGTAGCTAGATATATCTCATCAGAACTCATCAATCCAAACTCGAACACAAGTTCTTTGGTCTTCTACTGAGACTTACTGTGATCATGGACACGCCCCATTTCTTCATCTCTGGGATGAGTTTGTGCGCTACGTTGCATTTCTCCTGAACACCAGTGCGGATCTTGACGGTCAACGGGACATCGAGGACCTTAGGGCAGAAAAACCTGTTCTCACCCAGCTTTGAGTTTGGTGTAACAACGTTCACAAAGAGACAATGAAAAGCTACTGAACTCTACTTCACTTCTTTTTCTCACACTGGTTTCTTTCTCTTTTTTTTTCTCTCCTCATGGTTTGTCCACAATTGTACTTGGCCAATTCCCCCTGCTGTCCCGGCCGTTGCTCCACCCCCTCTGCCGATCTGGGGAGAGTTGTAGACTAGCACATGCTTCCTCCGATACATGTGCACAGTCACCAGCCACTTCTTTTCACCTGAACGCAAGGAGCTTTACTGGCAGGACGTAGCACATGGGAGGATTATGCTATTCCCCCCAGAACAGGCGCCCTGACCGACCAGAGGAGGCGCTAGTGCAGCGACCAGGACTCATACCCCACTGGCTTCCCACCCCCACAGACACAGACAATTGTGTCTGTAAGAACTCCTGAACAAGGAAGTACCGCTGCCAGGAATTGAATTAACACTGGTTTCAACACGTGTTAAAAGTATAGACACTTATTGATGGGAAATTATATAAAAGGCAGCCCAAGCACAACAAAGTGCTTTCATAGTACAGATGTTATTTGGGTTGTTGTTGGGGTTTTTTTTTAGTAGCAACTAGCAAGCCACTTTGTTTTGAATTATTACTTAATAATTAATCATTCTAGGGGCACGGTGGCTCAGGGGTAGAGCTGTCGCCTCACAGCTAGAAGGTCCTGGGTTCGATTCCCACTTGGGACGCTGTGAGTGCTGAAGGAGTGCGTGCCCGTCCGCATGTCCTCGAGTGCCCGCCGCCCGGGTGGGGGTCGTCAAAAGGGCCTTTCTGTATGGAGTTTGCATGTTCTCCCCGTGCCCCCCTGGGGGTTTCCTTCATATAGGAACCCTTCACCAAAACATGCAATATCCTGGTCGCTGAAGTGGTGCCTGTTCGGAGGGAGGGGAACTCGTTGGAATAGCGTGATCCTCCCACGTGCTATGTCCTACCGGTGAAGCTTCCCCTGTCAGGTGAAAAGAAGCGGCTGGCTAACTGCCCATGTCTCGGAGGAAGCATGGAGCCAGTTTCGGCTCACCCCAGATCGACAGAGGGTGGAGCAGCAACCAGGATAAATCAATTAAAATTAGCACTAATGGGGGATAAAAATGGGATAAAAAAATCGGGGGGCAAATATTAGTATAATATACAAAAATAATGAATCATTCTTCCTAAACAGCCAAAGCTCAAATTCACCTGTATGTGACTGGTGTTCTCAGCACCATCCAGACTGCTGTCATTCTTTTTTTTAAAGTCATGATAAAACGACAGTTATCCAAGTGAGGAAAGGGAAAGGGAAGGCTTACATAGTTCATCCCCCTGACGATCTGTTCAAACTTCCTGTTGCGCGTCATCAGCCCGCAGCCTCCGCCCTGAAGAGCGGGAGGAAACAAAGACAACTGACCAAGAGCTGAACCATTCCAAATCAGCTCCATCGTCAGCTGAGGGAATATTTCATATTTCCTGCCTCTTGCTAATAACATATCACATGGAAGCTGACCCCACAGTTTAATCATGAAATGTGATTTTGTGTTCAGTGGTTCTGTCTTTTGCATCTTTCTTTCTCCCTCCATCTCACACTCTGCTGTGACTACGCCTCTTCCCGGCTTACTCGGAAGCTCAAAGAAACCGTTTCAAAGTTTTCATTTCCGTTTTTGTACACTGAACACACATGTACTTTGCGAGTGATACGTTTACTGTATGTACATGTATGAATGTAGATTCATATTTCATTGGTCCAAGTAGAAATGCACATCCCTCGTTAGTCTTGACGCTGCTTTCCTGACCAAGTCACCCCAGACAACCATTCTTAATCTCAGTGGGACTACCTGGTTAAATAAAGCTTAGAGTAAAACACACACCAGCACCCAGTAGCACTCAGTTACAGTATGTTGCAAGCAATCAGAGTTTTACCTTCTTGTAGACGAGGTCAATGGGACATCCAGAGTTGATGTCCACAAAGTCAACGTCAATGTTGCTGTTGATGAGCTCTGCACACCTGGTCATTGTGTCAGGGAAACAGCCTTCCACCTGGACACACGATTCAGATTTATATAACCCAGCTTTTCCTTTGCTAACCAGGAAGAGTTTCAGATAGTTTGAGACAATGCCTATGAGGATCCTACTGTACCTAGTCTCGCTGGCCAGCCTCCTCTCCCTTCCGTCCGAGGAGTCTGGCGCCGCAGGTCTCCATAACTGGGATAAACCCTCCCCTGCTCTACTCTGCTCTCCCATTGGAGCAACTGTTTCGGTGGCAGCCGGATGTCCGCTCCCGGCTTATTACAAACTCTGTCATTGGCTCCGACCATGTCAATCAGTACTGTAAATAGTGCCCTGCCGCCTCAGTGGAAACAACAACGCAAACTAGCTAGCAAGCTAACGGCAGAAACCTACACGCTAGCTCGTTGCTACACGCTGAAAACGGCAAGTTGGATTGTTTGAAACTATTTTCCAAGGGCACTGCCGCTAAGCGCCGCCCATCGCAATCCCACTATGGAGACCTGCGGCGCGAGACTCCTCGGACGGAAGGGAGAGGAGGCTGGCCAGCGAGACTATACTGTACCTGAACGCCAAAAAGATCTTCACTCTCATGCCTCTTGAGGAGCGCCCACTCAGACTGCTGTCCCTGCAGCAGGTTAGTGCACATGGCCATCTCTCCACAGGTGATGTCGGCCCCCAGGCGCTTGCACACACGCCGGAAAGGCAGATTCCCACACTGAGGAACACACAGGGAAGAACATTTGTTATCCTGCCCTCCCAGCGCAAAGTGCACACCAGGATAGGATGACACTTTTTTTTTTAAATTAGATTACATTAAAAACAGGAAGGAGTGAACTATGCGTTTCGCATACTGTTCACATGTACAAATAACTTCAGTACTCATTTCAGTTAGCTGGCACTTACTGTGGTTAGAGGAGCGAGGTATAGCTTGTCGTGAAAGTCCACCTTGAAAACAGAGAAAGAAATGTACTCATTATTACCCATAAAGATACATTACAAATGCAATCATTTAAGTCAAGAAATTAGCTCCCCAAGACATTCCTGTCTGAGACAATTTAGCATGATCCATCTGCCAGTTGGCTGATTATAAGGAACTGGATATCAATCTGTTACAGCTTTAGTTGTTGGCTTTAGTTCATTTGAATACGCATTTAGCAATTAAGAGGACTTGATGCAGCTATGTTCCATTTCATTTAAAGCCAAAGCAGAAACTTAGCAAGGATGTTAATGGCAACAAAGAGCAGGGGGGTGAGACGTACCTGCTTCCTCTCACAGGTTCGTAACTTGATGACATCCGCGTCAGTCAGTGGGCCAACAGTCTTTACCGGAGTCTGTCTCTCTGGGCTGACCTGCAGTTTGTCAGTCATAACAGTCTTTACCGGAGTCTGTCTCTCTGGGCTGACCTGCAGTTTGTCAGTCATAACAGTCTTTACCGGAGTCTGTTTCTCTGGGCTGACCTGCAGTTTGTCCAAATTAAAAGCAAACCAATCACAAAGGTTGTAACCATGTAATTTATACTGTATAGAGTAGACCTTCATCAGCTGGCTGCCCTTTTGAAAGTTGAACCAAAACTGGGACTGGGAAAATAGGAAGTGCTCTTTTGACTCCCGCGTTATTTCATGCTGATAAATGCAAGAATCAAAACAATAAAAAAATTATGAACAGAAGCCATTTTCAGATCAAAACACCTTAGTTGCATGATTCCAGTTTTGTTGACCATTTCATTCCTCATCAGCACCTATGTATTTATTATTGGATGCAGTTGTGGTATGCACCTTTCAATACTGGAGGTAGGTCAACTTTTAAATTGCATTTGCTCTGCTTGCTTCCTTATGCTGCTTTTTGGTGGCAGTAGAACAATAACAGCATGAGCCATCCCAATTATATTTTTATTTTTATGTGTGTTCATCAGTGTTGGGGGTAACTCATTACAAAAGTAACATATTACATGTAATATATTACTTTTAGCAGTAACTTAGTAATATAACTTATTACTTTTAGGATTTCAGTAATATAGGCTACCAGTTACTTTGTCAAGTAACACAATTTTTACTACTTTGTCAAGTAATTACAAATTGAGTTAAAAAAAATGTAATCAATGCACATATTTAAATAAAGATACAATCATTTCCTAATCAAATTGTCTGTTTTTATGCAAATAACCACTACAGATGACAATAACAAAGGAAAAGAATAACATTAAGAATTTTGGATTGTTTACACTGACTTCAAGGCCGGATGACATTATTTTTCGTAATGGTTCTGGGGCAGCGATGTCATTCTGCTGCTGCTGTTGTTTTGGTGAAAGTAATGCAAAAGTAGTGTAATAAGTAATGAGTTACTCTAAACAGACATTAATATTGTAAAGTAACTTATTACTTTCAAATGAGAGTAACTAGTAATATGTAGTATATTACATTTTGAAAGTAACTTGCCCAACACTGGTGTTCATACACGCAAGTCAAATTTAGCCGCAACAATTTGGAAAAATTCTAGTTGGAAATTTTCGTTGTCTGTCATTTTGACAGAAAGGGTCAGAAAAGTTCTGTCATATACCTGTGTTAAAATGACAGACAGCCTTCAGATGTTTCTGTCATTGTTTTAAAAAATGGTAAAAGATGGGAAATATTTGGGTTAATGCTGCCACTGGAGAGAGGGGGGGGGGGGGACATTTTGGGACTGCACTTGGTTATGTTATGAGCAGCACACGCTACCTGTGTTTCTGCTGCAGTGGACGCCTGTAGCTCATCTCCAGCAGGACTGGCTATTTCAGCTGCACAAGCATTCCCTGGGTGAGTCAAAGTACTGGATTGTAATATCAAATTGAAATCAATTCAAAGATAACATTTTGAGCAATGACAACTCTATGAAATAAGATTGCCGCTGAACATGCCGCAGCCTGAGTTCCGTGTTCATCATTTAAAGCAACAGAAGGGATATTAGGAAACTAAACGTGTAAAAAAAAATTAAATCTGAAACAATGGCCAATTACTATTTAGCCCTTAACCAATGGTGCAGCAGATACAGCTTGTCATTCTACATGAGCATCTGTTCAAATGACACAGCATGGATTGCACATTGTCTTCTTACCGTTTCCCTGCCGCCCTCTCTGCTGGTTGTTATTGCCGATAGCTTTGAGGTACTCGGCCGACTTCTGGAAGGGGACCGAGTGCTTCCTCAGACGGTTCTGGAGGTCTTTAGTCAAGCTGTTCTTCACCAGAGTCCGGCCCTCATAGGCCTGAACCAGATCTGCGTTCACCATGTTCTTGAGGTCAGGGGAAGTGTGCGCCTTGGCGAAGCGGCAGCACAGACCGTAGTGACACTTCCCATATGTGTCGTAGAGGTAGCAGGTCTCGCCCACGTCAGCGGGCTTGGTGGCCAAGTACTCCGCGACATCATGGTAAAACTTGCATTTTTCCCCATAGGAGCATTCCCTATTGTCCTGAATGGGTGAAAAGGTCAGGAGAATACACAATGAGTTAAACTCATTGAGTTTACAAAGGGAACAAAACATATGGCGCACTGCTGAATGACTAGTTTGGGCTCTATACCAGGGGTGGGCAACTGGCAGCCCGCGGGCGGCCCCTGACCTCACTCAGTGTGGCCCCTGGGTCAATTTCCTTGTTCTTCCCCCCCCCCCAAGGCGGACATTTTTGGTTAGGTTAGGTTAGGTTAGGTTAGACCACCCAAATCTGTGTTTTTATTTTTTTATTTTACTGTACATCCCTGAACATGGCGCTAATGATGTTAGCATTGTCCATCCACATACTGTTTAACGTTAGCATTTGAGCTAATGCTATTGTAACAAAACTATATCCAGGATGCACGTCATTGCACATGCAACATTACTAATCTGATTAATATGACATATTTGGGTGATGTACCCCATCAAATTGCTGTAGCGGGCTGTTTTAAAGCTAGAGCAAAGTTTTGGTGTCATCTGAATGGAAGAATGACTAAATTTCCTTATGAAAAATATAAATGTTGGTATAATAAATTTTGATTACGAGTACTTTTCATCAAATTAGTAGCTATAATTGGGAGTGATGGTGTTACAGTAAGCAACTGGTGGAAGTGCACGGTCACAATCTGGCCATCTGGTAGCGAGGACATTTTTTGTGGCCCTCTCTATCATCAAAGTTGCCCATCCCTGCCATCCCTATACCTAAGCGACTGACCATACCTGAGTGACTGAGGTACACAGTCGCTTGTCCTCGTAGGTGTTAGGTTTCATGTGCGGCCTTGACTTGTTCTGTCCTCGCACTCGCTTGCCGTCTGGTTTCCACAGCTTATTCTTTTCCTCAGGCTCCAGTTTGAGCTTTTTTTCTTCAGGTTCCTCCACAGATGCCTCCGTTGTCTCCTTGGGTGTCTCATTATCACCAGCCTTTCCTCCTTTAGGCTCGTGGCATTCAGAGTCTAGGAACTCGTGGAATTTGTCTTTGGATGTTAGGAATCTGTAAAGCACAAGAAGAATAGTTTTACTTGATCAAAGATGCACGTGTGCATTAAGCCAACACTGCCTGCCTGAGTTTTAATTCATGTGTTGCCATTTATAAGCAGCTGGTACGATTCTGTAACTGTATGCCTAACATAAGGTGACCATTTTCATCGCAATAGCACAACATCTGATGCCAGACATTGGCCAGCCAGAGTCGGGGAACATAAGCCAGTTTAGCCCCATAACGTGACGCCGCTTTATACTGTACTCCGAGATATTCTCGTACAGTAAATCGGCGCCACCCAGCGTTAGAATGCTGAATAGGTGGACATGGCTGTTCAAAAAGCTCTCCTACCCGTATGATACTGCTTGTGTGAAACAACCGTTTAGAAGCAGTCTTTGCACAGCCTGCGCTGAATTTACAGCAGGGTGTGTTTGATCTTACTAACATGGTGCACCGTTTGCACGCAGCGAGCAAACAACACATGCAGTCACACGGAGACGGCGGCTGTCAGTGATCAATGCAAATCCAGCGCACCTGGGAAGTACAACATGTCATGAAATACTCAAAACTCCCAAGGTTCCTGTCGGCACTTCTCCTGTCCTCAATACGGCACAGGCTGTGCAAAGACTGCTTCTAAACGGTTGTTTCACACAAGCAGTATCATTTTAACAGCGCCGGTGTTCCGGCTAAATTACTGGCTTCACTAGGCAGACGATCATATCTTCGGATCTGCAATCGGAGGTCGGATACGGGTAGGAGAGCTTTTTGAACAGCCTTGTCCACCTATTGAGGATTCTAACGCTGTGTGGCGCCGCTTTACTGTACGAGAATATCTCGGAGTACAGTATAAAGCAGCTTCACGTTATGGGGCTAAAGCCAGTTAAGTGTTACGGTGTGTTCAGGCAGTGTCTCATGCTGGGAATTGCATAGTGAGAAACAAAATGTCACTGATGCTCTTGTTGCACTTTCCCCACACAGTCAAGCTTAATCTTGATTTGTCCAATAATGTCTGAAATTCTGAAATGTAACATTTGCAACACTTTCAAACGGTTTTCAGAATTGCACAACAGCTACTCACTCTTTTTTAATGGAAGATGTGCCCTTCGCCACCTCATATGTCCCCTTATCAGCAGGTCCTTGTGACAATTTCTCCATCTTCCAGTCCTGCTTCTGAAACATAACAATATATTATTATTAGTTATTTTAGATGGGACAATGTTTTTTAAATATGAAAGCCACTACTACAGCAAGGCACATACAATAATGTCACTATCCTACTAGGTGGGCACTACACACAGGCATGCATGTCACATCAGCAACACACTATTAGCTTTAACCAAAGGTCCAACTCAACACAAGGCATATACAAGCCAATCCCATAACGACATGTGTTCTTGAAAAGTCTCTGCTCGCTCCAAAACTATCCAGGAAGCAGTCAAACTTATTTAAGATGAAGAATGATGGTCCATAAAGACAATAACTAGACTTCCTCCTTCTTTTGAAAACATTGAAGTAAATGGCTCGGCCCAGGCTGTATGAATAAGTTGAACTATTCATGCAAACCAAGTTCACTACCTGTTATTTGAAGGTAGCTGGTTAACCAAACCAAAGTGACACACTTTGCTCAGTCAGAGGTTACCCATGAGGGAAACTGAAACTCCTCTTGCAAACAAGCTAATAGCTAACGTTACAAGGCTAACCGCCACCGGGCAGCTATTAAACGGGAACGCTTCGACTTCAACACATTTAAAACGATCTCGTACTCTATTATTTATTTTTAAGAAAAACAATGCGTGACTGACACCCAAATCAATCCCACGGCGTGCGGAAATTAAGCGATATTCTTTCCCAGGATTGCGAAGGCATAAACCGCCCATCTCTGCCTCTGATTGGCGCAGGAGAGACGCAGGATAGCGAAGCGAATGTGATTGGATGGACTTTTGACGCTAGGCCAATCAGAGGCAGAGAAGGGCGGGTCATGCTTTCGCCATCCTGGGAAAAAAATATCGCGTGCGGAAAACACTTGTGTAACCGTGTGAAATGATCCGTGGTGTATAATGTTCACCAAACATTGGTTCCACTTTTGTTTTAATTTTGCTTGCTGGTAGGCAGACTGGTAGGGTACCTCCGACGGGGACGCCCAGGCGCCACCCACTGAGCTATTGGTGAATATGGTGAATGTATATAGCTGCATTGCCGACTTCAATGGCTATGATTATATGATTTAACCACCACCTCTGTAACGCAACAGGTACTTACACGATGATACAGAAATATATTTTACATCATGTATGTTAACATTATGGCACAAATGTGTTTTTATATTTAAAAATGGGCATCTTACGTCTGTGTGATGATGTTTGGTGGCCGTGGGGAACGTCAATGATATGATAAGGTAATAATGAAATGCTGTTTTATTTTTTCACGTGGGTAATTGTAAATATTAATTTTCTCAAGATTTTTGGACAATTGACACAACTGCTCATATCTTATGATGAAAGACAAAGAAAAGAAATCCATAGGAGTATCTCCTAATGCCTTAAGCCTTATATATATATATATATA
The DNA here is from genome assembly GCF_964638095.1 of Poromitra crassiceps. Lineage (NCBI taxonomy): Eukaryota > Metazoa > Chordata > Actinopteri > Beryciformes > Melamphaidae > Poromitra > Poromitra crassiceps. The sequence continues at coordinate 25,490,948 of NC_139643.1, read as the reverse complement.
TATATATATATATATATATATACTGTATATACATACATACATCATAGACTGTATGGGGGACATGCATACATACTGTGTATGTGTGTGTGTGTGTGTGTGTGTGTGTGTGTGTGTGTGTGTGTGTGTGTGTGTAATCTCATATTGGCAATATTATTGCACAAAAACCTAATGACAGCTGCCTTAATTACATAATTTCTGTGAATTGTACCATGTAAATGTCATGGTTTTGTTTGGGTGTTATACACCATTGTGAATTTATTATACTAGAGATCATGCAAAGTGTGATTTTTTTTTAATGATTACTGTAATTACTTAATATGGATGTCAAGAACTTCCTTTCCAGTATGTGGGATATTCTGTATCTTGGATCTTTGACCAGAAAGGAGAAACCCCTAACCGTGCATTTTGGATCATGTATGGATAGAACCGATTTTAAGAAATAATGTTTTTATTTGTATTTAACTGCAATAAAAATGCTCTCAATCATCATTCTGAAATTGAGGAATAGTGAAGTAACATCCTACACAGTCGAACATGATACATTCACTCATCTGGTGAGACCGAAAGTTTTTCCATCTTCGCATCAAACCGCTTTCGACTGAGGTCCAGGATGGTGATGCCACTCTCTTCAAAGTTGTATCCCACCCTCTGCAGCTCTTCCAGTCGTCCTGTGATATTCTGTGTGCTGAAATCCAGCACTTTGGGCTTCCCCAGTATCTGCTTCATTGTTATTCCCCCCTTTAGGAGACAATCCAGTTTGGTGCTCAGCCTGTCCGGCCCAATGAACAGCACCATTGGATAGGAGAGTACCAGTTTTTTTATGTCAGATCTCCGACAACCAAGTGAAACCATCTTCTGTTGGAGGCATTTGAAATTCTTTTTCAGATACTCATTGGACAGATCCAGGATTTCTGCCCCGGCGCCTTGCAGAACATCTAGCATTTCACAATCACTCAGCTTCAGAGAGGTTTGCAGGTAGTCAATGTTTTTCTTGACTCTGTTAGTGCTACGGATGAGGATGTAGACGTTTCTGGATATGATGGCTTTGGCAAACTGCTCCGGATCCTCTCCGCCAAGCTCCACGCACATTTCTTCCAGAAACTCCACCATCTGCCTGTTGAGCTCCAAGCTGTTGGAGAAGGTGCGCGGCGCTGTGGTCAGCAGTCGGTGGAGGTCTTTGGCGTTGAGCCCCAGCGAGGTCAGAAACACAATGTTCTTTTCCAGGTTCTCATTGTCACTGGAGCGGAAGAAAGACTCAGGCGAGCGAGCCAGGATGCTCACGATTTCTGCGTCCGTTTCAAAGACGCTTCTCCACAGCTGCCAGCGCTGCTCCAGGTGGTCGGCAGTGCGGGTGATGGCGCGGGGAAAGCGAGATATGATGCTGGCGATTACTTTGTGGTTGGCACCTTTGCTCTGCAGGAACCGAGCAAGGCCATGCTCATTCGTGATGACCTTACGAAAGACCCCAGGCTGGCGCTGCCGTGCCATCTTCACATCGACCCCCATGAGATTGAGGTTCTCCAGCAGAGATTCATTCTCTAGGCACTCCACAGGTTGAGGCTTTGGCTCATTGCTTTTCGGAGTGATTGTGCAAAGCCTCCTGGGAAGACAGGTGTGTGTTAGCTGTACAGGAAGGAGGGCAAAGCTGAATTGCAATGCCACTGATCGATGGAGGTTCAGGAGAGCCCGGACTCCAGGCACTGCTGCCATTTTCAATGAGGAGGCCTTTACTGTAACATGTCAGTGGACCTAAAGTGGGGAGGAGAGAGAAATGTAGTCAAAGAAGCAGAACTGGGAAATCATGACAATGAGGATCATGCCATCATACTTGACTATCATCTGAAATTTGATCTATACGTGCTGCTGCTACTATTGTTTACACGCATGTTTGTATCCTTAGTTAATTATATGAAAAAAGAGAACAACGCTACACAGCACAGTGGGCTATATTTACTGTCAATGCATGGCTAAATGTCTGTGATATCAACAGAGAAAGACTAATTTTAAGCTGCTGTCCAGGTCTAACGCGAGGATATAAAAACCTGACTTTCACTTTCATCATCAATGACCCAATGCGAGAACTCGGAAAATATCTGTTTTTGTTTAGCTTGTGTCATAGTCGCAGAAAGAAACCACTTTCAATTAAGTTAATTTTACTGATAGCTAGACATGTTATTTTACTACATATTATCAGCGTTTGGAGCCTTAACATAGTAGTTATTAGTAACTGTAGGAGCAAAAACCAAAGCACTTACCACAGAGATCCGATACGACCAGAGCTTGCCTAGCAGACTTCAGTGGAAACCGAACTCTCGCGAGATACAAGGAGAGAAGACTGAGCATGAGACTGACACTGACAGGGCGAATATCTAGCGCCACCTATTGTTGTGGAGTTAAAAAATATACCGTATCCTCAATTCACATTTAACCACTAGATGGCAGTACAGGGCTGACCCCATGGGTCACACACGAGTCAGTCATGAGATCATCATAGGCTAGGCACATAGGCAGCTACAGGCATTGAGACTGCAGCAGCATGCATAGATGGCTATGATGATAAACAGTTAAAATAATATGCACCAACATCAATTGTTGAAGATTGTAACTTAGGATCATGTAGCCTACATATGACTCGCATCTTTCTTTCTTTTTTCTTTTTTAATAGGCTATATGACTCGCATCTGATTTTCCCTTTTTCTGTAGCCTATTATTTTTGCATGATTTGTGCATGTCTGATTAAATTATACAGTAGTACATGATTGCCCTTTTAATTAGATCAACAAGTTCTTCAATAAATAAATAAATAAAAAGGGTGCAACAACAATTAGCAACTTTCCTGTTGTGCTCACTAAACTCATTGTCTCTGTAAAAGCCAGCAAGCACTGTGAGGGAGGATTGCTTGTCATTTACATTATAGGCTACATGTACACAAAACGGTCCGTGTATTATACCTGGCCTGGCTGGCCACATTAAATCATACAATATCCGGGACACACAAATTGTCTAGTTTTGGATTGCATGAGCTGTGAAATGCATTCATAGTTTATTCATGCCAGACATCTAAGTAACTCCATAGCTGACTCTATTATCTCATTCAGCAGTCCACTTTAACATGTGGAGTGGCTCGCAAGCTTGCCACTGAAAATCTACTGACATATTCTCTTTGCTAATGAGCCACACCATCCATAAATATTACAGCACAGTCATATCTTCATTATTATTCAAATGGGTTTCTCTAAGATTGAAGTGGGCGTGCTGCTTAGTCAAAACAGCTTCCTCCAACGTCTGGGCTAAATAGAATCTCAGTATTGCTTTTGTCCCAGTCATCAACAAGACATGCTTTACTTTTTTATTAACGTGCCCAATTCAATTTTGTTCTCAGACATAGCACTCCTGTCGGCATTTGCATAAAGATGATGTGCTGGTGGTGAGCAACTCGTATGGCCTGTGCTCAGTGCCGCCACTTACAAACCTTTTCAGCTGGAGATTAACGCTGTCCTCAGAAAGTAATAATGATGAGAAGGGCAAAGTGGAAGACACAGCAAAGAAGGCTTTGATTGGATTTGATCCTATGATGCTAACAAGACAGCGTTGCTGCCTGTGGATACACAGACAAGGGCAGAGGAGTTACATCACCTCTATCACTTTCCATCACCTTATTGCAGCCTCCCTCGCTGTTCATAATCACCTGTGCAAAGAGCAATGAAGTTGTGTCTCTTATTTTCTTGATTCATTGCAGTATTAAATGTCTCAGGCTGGTCGACCAAAATGTCATTTGCATGCCTTACTGCAGTCTGCATCTCTTCTATAATGTTTTGGCGGGCTAAGATAATTGGTTGTTTTGCCTCTTTACTGAACAGCTTGTAGATGTACTAAATTATTTCTGTTTTTCCCTATCCATGCGTGCACTTCTGAGGTGAATTTGTTGCTCCTGCGTTGAAGTTTTCAGAATGCCAGTGATTTGAAGTTAACCCTGGCCTGTAATTCTCTATGCTAACACCCCCTGCCCCTGTATGCTTAATGATTCTTCAAGGTTACTCACAGTGCTTGTCCTCTTTCTCACATTCTGAAGATTTCCTCTCCTGTCTGCCTCTCCTGTCATTCAATCTGTTGCTGGCAGCAGGACATTTGGTTCTGAAACTGTTCTTTATTTGTCCACTATCCCTTTGTACTCTATAGTCATAGCTAAGCCACCATTTCTCTTGTCAAGTCTATTCCAAAGCCGAAGCGCTTGAACTTGATGTCTGATGTTTGGAGATTCCCATCTCATGTCTCCACCAATCGTTCTTGTCACTGCATGAACATGACAGCTGTTGTGTTTAGATATGTGGAAATGCATCCTGAACCATTTTGCTCTGGCCTCGACTACTAGTGGTAGAGTTGCTGCAGGTGCCTGCAAGTCTGACACAGTACACTCCTGTGAGGCATTAATAATTCAGATGCTGAAACTTATAGGTAGAGTATAGGTAGTTCCTGCTGACATTGCTGCACAAACAGCAAGTGTTCACAGGTGGGATCAAATTGGTATAAGGATGTCCAAAAGAAGATGGGTGGAATTCAAGATCTGCCAGACCATAAGCTGTACAGCTCCTGTCAGTCGAAGACACAGACCCTCGTCTCCTGCTGCTGCTGCTGCTGCTGCTGGTATGTTTGAAATTAACCCAAGCTCTTTAGAAACATTTATATTTTGGTAGCTTGTCCAGCAGGCTATCTTGGAATTTTATAATGAACCATAATACACACAAGGCAATTGGATTGTAGCATAATGAGTCTTCAGGCTATGTCCTAATTATCTATAAAATATGGTAGACTAACTTATAGGCTATACTGTATGTAGCCCCAAGCGAAATATTTGCAGCCACCCTCTCCTCCATCACCTCCTCTTCCTGTCCTGGAAACTTATGCTTGTCTCTCCATCTTGCCTGCTGTCCCATTAGTGCAGTCTCCTTCCTCTCCAGGAAGTAAATTCCCTTATTCGTTGAAATGTGTCATAGTCCAACCAATTGCCTTGTGTTCTTAAATGTGAGATGACAGAAGCATTCATTAGGAGAAAGCATCACCAATTACGGTAAAATATGTAATTCCCTGGCAACCTCTCTCCTCCCATTACCATAGCAACTGAGCAGAAGTTTTGAGCAGTGTAAGCAGAATTCAGACTGCACACGAATATGATTAAACAAACAAACAAACAAATCAATCAATCAATCAATCAATCAATCAATCAATCAATAAATAAATAAGATCTGTTACTACTACAGTCTTGTGGGTCCGATTTCTGACAGCGCTGAATGCAGCACGAGTCGAAGAGGGCGTGGCTAGAAAGACGCCTATGCAACGTCATCACACTCGAGTCTCTCATGTTTACGTGGAAAACATGGCGGCGGAGTTGAGATTCCAGCAAGGAGACAGCTCCTAGTGCAAAATGGAAGTCTTTCGCAAAGAGCTGGACGAGAGATATTTTACCGGTAGCTTTTTAGGATTTGTCTTTGATATTTCGCATGAAGCAATTTCCCTCTTGTTTTAGCCACAGGGACAACGGTCATGGAAGACGAGGAAAGGCAAAAGAAGCTCGAGGCCGGCAAAGCAAAGGTAAGGTTGTCAGTTTCTGTCTTTAGCAAACCTCAGTCATAATATAGCTATGTAAGGTGGAAAAAAGAAAATAAGATAACTTCATGTTGTCGACAACTTGCTGTCTGATGGTTGGGTTTTGTCAGCTGTTTCAGACACCCCTCCCATATCCTCACTCAGCTGTCAGTCCTGAAAACATGCGCCCTGCTCTGACAGCCAACACCGGCCGGGGTTAGCTAAACAGCTACTACTAGCAACTCCTTTGTGTCATGCAGTGTGCCTAACGTTACTCAAGTGAGTTATGCCCTCGCATCGTTATCAAAGGCGTATGGACGTCACCCGAAGTCAGGCTGACATTCTTGTGTGACAGGATTTTCAAGACATGCCCCCGCTTTAGCAAACACTGACTGGCCCACAATGCCACTGCCTACCTGCCTGGCCTTTTTCAAGCACAGGTTACCGCTATACTGAATTTATCAACCAGCCCCGACAATTAGGGGCTGGTTGATAAATTCACACACAACGGCTGTTACGTTGCTGCAGGCCATCAAGACAAATACATAGAGGCCTACATGCTGGACTGAAGTATGCTGGTATTTTTCCACCGGTGTGGAGATACATACATGTCCTCCATAGAATGTAATCTTTTTTTCCATGTAGGTTAGCATTGTTTCATGTGCAGAGAGAGTGGTCTATTCTAACCCTTGTAGACAATTGTTTCATAGGGTTGGTCTTGTAAGGGACCTTGTAAGATCATGGTCAAAGTCACTGTCACAGACTTGCGTTGGGTCTTTGTCATAAACATACACAAGGAGGGAGGCATTGTATCAAAACATTTTCATGTACTGTATAGGCATTATAGGCAATAAGCTACTGGTTGTGGAAATAAAGCTAGATTGTTAGCCCTTATCTAAATACAAAAGTCACAACCAGCTGTGTTCTAGGGGAAAAAATCACAAGGAGTTGGTATTGAGAATCAAAGGGAATTGAATTAAGCACAATTGGAATGATAAAACCCCAAACTCTCCAAAGCGCAGAGAAACTTCCAATACGTGTGTGTGTGTGTGTGTGTGTGTGTGTGTGTGTGTGTGTGTGTGTGTGTGTGTGTGTGTGTGTGTGTGTGTGTGGATTTGCACAGCGGGAGGGACTGTGAGCATGGCCATCTCCTTGGTTATATCTTTGGCATTTGGGTTAGTGAAAGGCGCCTCTGCTTTGCAGGAGGAATTTAAAACTATAATCTACACTGCACCATGTCAATCCCCACTTACAGTGGAGAAACATGCCAAGACAATTCACTCACTGCCTAGGAGGCATTAATAACGCTGTCGCTGAGCAGGAATATCCAGGACATGATGCATGTTGCTTTCACTTTTCTCAGTGTACTGTATACACTGTGAGAAAAGAAGGTACAGTGACAGAGGGTACAAGTCGGAGTGACTTTTTGGGTCGATTCTCTCCAGTTGTCTGGTCGATAGTATCTGTCTGAGAGTCCTTGACTCTCATCTTTTCATATGCTGTCCTTGAAAAGCACCCACCACTGTGTGCTGATGACATGGTGTGAATACACTGAAAGAACAAGCTCACACGATGCTTGAACAGTATTCTCTTCTGCCCATTTCGATGCTTTTAGCTAGTCTGCCCTGCACAGTGCACACTATCTAGTACAGGGGTGGGCAACTATTTTTTATGGGGGGCCACATGAGAAACCCAGATTGTTGCCGGGGGCCGAACAAATATTGTCATGCCGTAACCCATGGATGGGCAACTTTGATGATAGAGAGGGCCACAAAAAAATGTCCTCGCTACCAGATTTTGCTGAGGGCTGAACGGCGCCAGCATGAAAAATTTGGGGCATTTAAAGCCAGGTTTAGAGGAATAACTCATTTTAAATTAACAATTGTGATGTCATTATTCAGTCTTAACCACCAATATTTGATCCTTTTCCTCACTCACTCTTATGTCACCACCTGCTCTCCCTGCAGGGCTTGAAATTAACTTTTTTCACCACCTGCCAATATGGCTGCTAGATTTTAAAGTTACCAGCCAATTAGAATTTCCACTAGCCGAAATGTTTTTCTTGAAATAAACCAGAATATGAGTGGGTTAATTTAAGCATAAGTATCAGTAAGTGGCCCGGGATTCTCAAAGCCTGTGTTGAGGGTCACACAAGAACAAAAATGCACTCTTGAAGCTAAATAAATCCAAAACCAACAAGTTAATTATTTAAATTTCTACTTCAATGTAGAACAGTCATTTCTTACACATGAGATTACTTTTAGCCTTTTAGTCATAAATATTATTGAAAGATATTCCATATTTCAGACTGAAATGCTATAACAGAAGAGTATTGCCCAGAATGACATGAACATTTGGACACTTATTCAGCGGGTATATTGCATGTTGCGTTCCAAGTGCACTGTAAAAAAAAAAAAAAAAAATTTTTTTTTTTTTTTGCAATTCCATCGCGGGCCACACACGTATGTTGCCCATGTATGATCCACTACCCAGATTCTACAGATGCTTCAAGAAGGCCTCCGTCAACTCAAATAAATGTTAATCTTTAGATTTTACCAGTTGAAGAATCATATACAGTAGATATTCTGAGGGGGCACGGTCAATTATGACTGAGCTATTGCTTCTGCTACAGGCTTGAGTCTCTATAAAATATAAAGACAAAAAAGATGGAGGGCAGCGGTGTTCAAAGCAGTTGTCAAAAAGGTTAAAAAAGGAAGGTGCTCTTTGGTCCAAAGGGGTACTCTTTGCCCTGATGAAGGCCAGGTTGTTGGCCAAAACATGTTGGCTTGGCTTTTAATTGTTCCAATATGAACTAAGCCTTTTATTAAAGCTTTTTTAATTATTAGAAGAGTGCCTTGGCCTATTTTTTCTTTTGATTTCGTCTCTATAAAATATACTGTATATTTTTCACGTATATTTTTCATAGTAGTTACTGATCAATCTGGTACTTGATGAGGAAATCCCTTAATATTATTCTTGCAATACATTACAGCCTGACAGGTCATATTATAATGGTAACGTTGAAAGATTTGCCAAACTGTGTATATTATATTATCTATCAAAAATCTATCATTTGATTTGATTTGATTTGATTTATTAGAAAGAATGTTAAAATACACATACAGCTGTGCCACATTGGCAACAGTAGAACCATTCTGACGAGGATAAAACACAAAAAAGTCAACAGACGTAGTTCCATTTTGGTCTTCCAGTGGCAATCAAGATGTGCAACAAGCAGAAAGAAGGGTGCAAAACAGCAGAAAACAGAAACACATGTGCAAAATTAGTCTAGCCACAGGGAATTGCATGTAGGTTTTCTTCAGCTTTCTCTAAAGGTCAAATAGACAATAAGACGCGTTGAAGACAGCAAAAGCACAGCTTGATCTACTTGGCTTGCCTTAGGCCTATGATGAATCCTTTAGGAGACAGTGTTAATCCTGCAAAGGGCTGGATAGTGGACACTGGACAGTCTAGTGACGTCTTATGCACTTATGAAGTTTATTATGGACACTTGGGGCCTGTGTCCATCTAGCGTCTTTTCATCAGCTTCGGCGTCTTTTTTCAGTTGTTTCCAATGGGGGGGAGAGCGTATGCGGGCGCACACGGACGTCTAGAGAAAGTGCGCTGCGCCCAGCGTAAATTTTCACAGCGCTCCGCCGTTTTTTTTGCGCCCGACTCCCATCGCTTCCAGGTGAAAATATTTTAACGTTTCAGAAAGATGCTGGTGTCGGGTGCTGCTTTTCTGGCAACTTAAATATCATGGAGAAACTATCGCAACAGAGACAGAAAGGCTCAATTGTGAGAGCAGATTGGCTAGACACTTGATATTTCTGATGAGTGTTGAGCTAAATCACTGTATGTGTGTTGTTTGCTAATGTTAGCTGTCAGCTATCAAGCTACTACTGCACTGAACTAACGTTAGTTTCAGACTGCTTCCTTGTATATTGTGCGCAGAGATCAGCGCTCCCCAGCGTACTCCCAGCGTTTAACAGTCGGAAAAAGACGCTAGGTGGACACAGGCCCTTAGTGTGTAGAGTGTTACTTTTAGGCTACAATCTTTATCATCTTGACTCAAATATTTTCAACCCTCTGTAATGAAGTACTATATACTGCTAGAGAAGGGATCCGATCACCAAGTGATTAATTGAATGTGATGATAGGCTAACAGTTGTCCAGTTTTAATTGGCTACAACCTAGTGTTATATAGGTCTGCTATATCTCCTGTGTGTACAATTGCATTGTTTTATTCTCTCAACTGTATCCACTCTGCTGTGTGGGAGAAAGTGAAAATCACACTAAACTACACAACACAAGTCTTTCAACAGAGACCATCGATATCTATTTGGTTGTGTCAAATAAAGGAATACCAAAAATAAATAAAGTCTGCAAAAGGAAATCGTAGAACTTGATTGTCGGGGCAATGTTCCTCTGAGTCTGTTCCTCTGTTCCTAATTCATTAACAAAATGACAGATGATATGAAGTGGAAAGGTAGAATTGACTGGAGCACACGAAATCACTGGCAAACAACTAACGTTTCGACGCGAGCACTGCAGCGTCTTCTTCAGACTCTGAAGAAGACGCTGCAGTGCTCGCGTCGAAACATTAGGTTTTTTTTTGAACGTTCGTTCAATTCTACCTTTCCAGTATTCTGTCCTCGTCTGAGAGCACTGACCTCCCTTTGTGGAGGGGCTGTAGCGCAAGAGATTCCTTCAACAAATTATCAAGTGTCAGGGTCTCAAGATTATTTCCCTTATAACTGCATCCTCATATTTATGTTGCTTTTACCCCCTCCCCCAAAGAAAAAAGATGTTTGAACTTTGAGCTATTTGTTACAGATTGTTTAAACTCTCACAGTCAAGATAAGGCCTCTCAAGCAGTGTGTCATTGGTTTTTAAGTTTTTTTTATGAAGTTCAGAGCCTGTTGTTGTACTGGGAAGGTCCTTCATGCAGACTACAGTCTGCCTGTGGGAAGGTGCTTCATGCAGGCTACAGTCTGCCTGCAGGTCCTTCATGGAGGCTACAGTCTGCCTGCTGGACTGCACAGAACAAATTGCCCTCGAACTGATCAAAGCTTTCCATTGAGCAATGCATCATTGATTGGGACTTGGCAGAGTCCTTAGTACGCTGTTGAAAATGGAAACTAACCATGCAATCAATGCATTGATTGGACTTGGGGTCAGTGACCGATAACCTTTGAATAATGTTCATTGCCATTTGACATGGTCACTTGACATTGCTATTACTTATGTCACAATTTATTTGATCAATCGATTTGAATTAGATTGATATATCATGTCTAAATCAGTGCCGTGTTACTGATGATGTGCATTATCTATCTGCTTTTTACCCAGTGCTGTGTGTGTGTGTGTGTGTGTGTGTGTGTGTGTGTGTGTGTGTGTGTGTGTGTGTGTGTGTGTGTGTGTGTGTGTGTGCGTGTGCGTGTGTGTGTGCGCGTGCGTGCGTGTGCGTGCGTGTGTGTGTGTGTTTCAGTTGTGGGGGGTGGGGGTTGATTGTGATGTCATTGGTGATGTCATACATGCCAAGATCATAAATAAGCAATGTTTACTGTGTTGTTCGACTGCTAAGTATTTGCCCCAATCAAGCTTGAAAGACATCTCCGTGATTCTGACCAATCACCTGTGGCGAATTCCAATTTAAAATAATCCAGCACATATTATAAGTGGAAGCTACAACTTCCCTACAAATATGAATCAGAGGTTAATTGAGGGCTGAGGATTGCATCACTGCTCTTTGCAGATGATGTGGTCTTGATGATGGCATCATCGGTTTTGGGACCTTCAGCACTCACTGGATCGGTTCGCAGCCGAGACTGTGAAGCGGCCGGGAGGAGGATCAGCAGCACCTCTAAATATGATGCCATGGTTCTCAGCAGGCCATGGCATCAGCAAGCTGAGCCACCACAATACCCAAGTAGTCTGTTATTCTTAGCTCAAGTGATTGGGCCTGGAGGATGATGGTGCATGTGTAGACACAGTAGTGTCAAAATGTGCCTGTGTGTGTGATGTTTCTTTAGACACCAGATGGTGATACACCTACGTAGTCTCCCTTCTCCCAGATGGCGTTGTACTGTATGTATGTACACAGTCTCCACTTCCCATATGCTCTGCTCTCTCCCCAGCCAAAGAGGACGGCCTGTTATGATACGCAGTTCACCCAGAGCCCAGCTTTCCCTAGACTTCCCACCTCCAAAACTCAGTGAATGTATTTGCGTGTACAGTCACTGCATGTAGTAGGGTAGTCGTCTTGTTCTTGTGTTTGCAGAGCGTTTATGTCACTGTAGCCACCAGATTCTCCATCAGCCAACCCCCTTGTGCATGTTACTGGCTTTCATATCTCCCTTTGATGGATATAGAGTCATCCTTAAGATAGATGTAATTATACACACACCAGGCATAGGCTGTGTGGGACTGACCAGGCATAAGCTGTGTGGGACTGACCAGGCATAGGCTGTGTGGGACTGACCAGGCATAAGCTGTGTGGGACTGACCAGGCATAGGCTGTGTGGGACTGACCAGGCATGGGCTCTGTGCGGCTGACCAGGCAGGCATAGGCTGTGTGGGACTGACCAGGCATAGGCTGTGTGGGACTGACCAGGCATAAGCTGTGTGGGACTGACCACGCATAGGCTGTGTGGGACTGACCAGGCATAAGCTGTGTGGGACTGACCAGGCATAGGCTGTGTGGGACTGACCAGGCATGGGCTCTGTGCGGCTGACCAGGCAGGCATAGGCTGTGTGGGACTGACCAGGCATAGGCTGTGTGGGACTGACCAGGCATAAGCTGTGTGGGACTGACCAGGCATAGGCTGTGTGGGACTGACCAGGCATAGGCTGTGTGGGACTGACCAGGCATAAGCTGTGTGGGACTGACCAGGCATAGGCTGTGTGGGACTGACCAGGCATAAGCTGTGTGGGACTGACCAGGCATAGGCTGTGTGGGACTGACCAGGCATGGGCTCTGTTGGACTGACCAGGCATAAGCTGTGTGGGACTGACCAGGCATAGGCTGTGTGGGACTGACCAGGCATAAGCTGTGTGGGACTGACCAGGCATAGGCTGTGTGGGACTGACCAGGTATAGGCTGTGTGGGACTGACCAGGCATAGGCTGTGTGGGACTGACCAGGCATAGGCTGTGTGGGACTGACCAGGCATAGGCTGTGTGGGACTGACCAGGCATAGGCTGTGTGGGACTGACCAGGCATAGGCTGTGTGGGACTGACCAGGCATAGGCTGTGTGGGACTGACCAGGCATAAGCTGTGTGGGACTGACCAGGCATAAGCCGTGTGGGACTGACCAGGCATAGGCTGTGTGGGACTGACCAGGCATAGGCTGTGTGGGACTGGCCAGGCATACGCTGTGTGGGACTGGCCAGGCATACGCTGTGTGGGACTGGCCAGGCATAGGCTGTGTGGGACTGACCAGGCATAGGCTGTGTGGGACTGACCAGGCATGGGCTCTGTGGGACTGACTAGGCATAGGCTTGACCAGGCATAGGCTGTGTGGGACTGACCAGGGATAGGCTGTGTGGTGGGACTGACCAGGCATAGGCTGTGTGGGACTGACCAGGCATAGGCTGTGTGGGACTGACCAGCCATAAGCTGTGTGGGACTGACCAGGCATAAGCTGTGTGGGACTGACCAGGCATAGGCTGTGTGGGACTGACCAGGCATAGGCTGTGTGGGACTGACCAGGCATACGCTGTGTGGGACTGGCCAGGCATACGCTGTGTGGGACTGACCAGGCATACGCTGTGTGGGACTGGCCAGGCATAGGCTGTGTGGGACTGACCAGGCATACGCTGTGTGGGACTGACCAGGCATACGCTGTGTGGGACTGACCAGGCATAGGCTGTGTGGGACTGACCAGGGATAGGCTGTGTGGGACTGACCAGGGATAGGCTGTGTGGTGGGACTGACCAGGGATAGGCTGTGTGGTGGGACTGACCAGGCATAGGCTGTGTGGGACTGACCAGGCATATTGTAGGTGTCTCTTAGGCCCCATGCCGATGCCGAACCCGGAAGAGGGTGTGACTTTGGCACTCTATAAACAATTCACTTGATGCTATCTGAATTGCAAACGCAAATATCTGGCACTCCAAGAAGTACAAAACAAAAAGTAATTGCCACTGCTTAAAAAAGCGCAAAGTGAATTGAAGTGTCAGTGTTGTGTCATGGGGGGTAGATGGGCACCTTCCAGGCATGTAAGCAGGCATTAGTGTGGTTTCCTTGGCGACGGACTATTCTACAGCAGTCCATGCAACACCTGTGGTGTGTCCACTGTAGCCCGTGCTGCCTCTACCCTGCTCAGTTCACTCTGCTATCCGCTAGCTGTCACCACCGCTCATCCATAATGGATACCAGCAGTATTGCTGTCCAGTCTGTCTAATTAGTCTCATCATTTCCCTAGTGACAGTTAAATGTAATACACTCCTGCTGCTTGAGTTGATTGTGTGTGTGTGTGTGTGTGTGTGTGTGTGTGTGTGTGTGTGTGTGTGTGTGAGTGTGAGTGTGTGAGAGAGAGAACGAGAGGGAGAGTGAGTGGTAAGGACTCAAGCGGGTAGACGAAATGAGAGCAGTAATCTAGGTGTGCTAATGCTTGTACTAGTGCCCATGTGACTTCACTTCAAAAGTAAAAGTGTGTCCTATAACGCTACAAGTTTTCCATCAAAACAAATGTCAGTTTGACGTTTTGAGGGATTAGGGCATAAAAAACGAATATATTTTACAGCTTATCAATAAACTTTATTGCCCAAAATTACATCAATGCAATGAAACGGTAAACTAGAATACTAGAACTAGAAACTAGAAATACAAAAACACAAATGGAACAAATATAAAATGTAACTTGAGTTAAGAAAAAAGGTTAAATATACACAACAACATGCTGTCTATAACTTAAAAAATACAAAATAAAAAAAATATTGGCAATATCAGCCAACATATCGGCCGATACCGATTAGGGATGGGCATTTCTAGCAAAAACACTATTCGAAATTCGCTGGCCAAATTCGAATTTAATTCGAAAAAAGAAAAAAGAAAAAAAAAATGTAAAAAAAATTTTTTTTTAATTTTTTTTTTTTTTTTTTTTTTTTTTGTGAGTGAAATGTTGCATTGTCTCCCCTGATTCTAAGTCTACGGCTTTATTAATTAATATAAAAAGCTTCTGCTGTGGATTTTTAGCTCAAACAAGCATTGCACCACTGAAGTAAAGAACATGTTACATGACATTGACATTTTCGAAAATAAAAAACAGTTTTGACAATCATGAGTGGTTCATTAAATATTTAGTAGGCTCAGGTCTGAGTGCCAAAGGGGTGCCAAAGTCACCCCCTCTCCCTCTTCATGGGATTTCATCCGACATTCATTTTTCCATAAACCTTGCTTAAAATGCTTATAAAAATTGTTTTACTTGCTCAAACCAAGCGATTTGACTATACTTAGAATCAGGGGAGACAATGCAACATTTCACTAAAAAAAAAATTCTTCGAATTTCGAATTTCAATAATAAAAGTCGACCTTGATAATAACAACGATTATTCGAAAATTCGAAATTCGATGCCCATCCCTAATACCGATATATCGGTTATTGGCCAATATCGGCCTATAATATCGGTGGACCGATATATCGGTCGGGCTCTAATTGAAAGTACGGTAGATGCTTCTTGCTTTAAAGGCTGAGTGAGTAATGATGAACCAAGAGAAGAACTGAAACGTAGACTAGCGTAATGCTTTGTTGAAAGTGTTTGCTAATAATACTAATATGAACCTTCTTGTGCCCCAGTTGGCTGAGTACCGTCAGAGGAAAGCCCACGCCGACTCCCAGAAGAAGCAGAAGAAGAAGAAGAAAAATAAGCCAGCGGAGGACTCTGAGGGAGACTCACGGGGGAGGGTGGAGGCGGAGCCATATGGGTTTGAGGCGGGAGAGGAGGAGGTCCCCGCGGGAGGAAGAGTGGCATCAGAGGAAGAGGGTCGAGACCCGCCCACCACCGAGTTTACCTTCGCTAGGACCCTGCGGAGCGGAGAGACGGTCAAGCATGACCAGACCTACACCATAGAGGTAGACAGTTAAAAGTCATGTGCAGAATGATGTTTATTACAAATAATATCACTTTGGCCCCATCATACGTATATTGTCACTTTTTAACTTGCAATCTGCTCAATTGATTTGGTTGATTATGTGAACTGAATAATCATTGCAGCCCTAGTTGCAAGCCTATGATTGCATTTGAAAATATTGGCCAATTAATTCTACACTGTTCTAAAAATCTTTTTCAGCCTTCAACAAAAAACATAATTCATTAATAATAATCATTTTCTCATAAACCTGCGATGATGTTTTAAGATGAATTAAAAAGTTGACAGTGTTAGCTAGCTGAAACGACATCATCTGACTACAGTAGAAGTCGCTACCATTCAAATCATTGTGATTGAAAATATTTTGCTGCTGATGATCTGTGGAAACAGAGAGACCACAGAGACTCTAGTCAGTGAAAGCCATTATAGTATTGAAAACATGTTAAGACTGAGGGACCGGTACACATTTTGTCTCTCACATTCAAGCCCTCTCTCAATAATACTTTTCTTTTGTCCCCACTGCCCTGCCACGCTTCCCCTGAACTTACTCACCGTTCTTTTGCTGTGGTACAGTACATGCCTACCGAATTACTGGTTTCCATGGAAACAGACAATTGCCTTTAAACAGGTTGAGCTGCCCGGGGTCTGTGTGTGACCGATTCCTGAAGCCTTCCAACACTCGTCAATGGACCTGAAGGTTGATTGAATAGATGGTTGTTTTTTTTCATACATGGTTACTGGTTAGTCTTTATACTTGGAGTGGGGGGGGGGGCACAATTTCAAAAGGCTTTGGGGCAGATCTTTCTGTACCGCTGCTGCCTGGACTGGAGCTGCTATGCATCACGAATTAAACTTTTGAATTTTAAGAGACAGACGGCATCTGTTTTGGTAAATAATTCATGTAGATGAATAATTTAACCACTTGAAGTTCAGTGGGTTTTCCCTCAAACTTTTTCGTACACACTTTTCCCACAACAATGTATGTTGTTAAAAAAGACTAATTAAAACACGATTTCAGACGGACAAGCCCGTCTTTATTGTCACACAATTACAATCAACACATGCACGGAGGGCCACAACACACACATGCTGACGGTGGCCGGTGAAATTTGTCCTCTGCATTTAACCCATCCTGGCTTTGTCCTTTCCTCCGGGGGGCAGGCCAGGAGCAGTGGTCGCTTTTCTCGTACAGCGCCCGGGGACCAACTTCGGATGTTGTCGTCACTGGTCGGATGACGATGACGATCTGATCTTCTGCATGTTTTTAATGGGGGGGGGGGGTTATATACGGAGGAGCCCCCCTGGGGGAGCACGGGGAGAACATGCAAACTCCACACAGACAGAAAGGCCCTTACTACGAGATACCCCACCTGGGCAGTAGGCACTGAAGATATGGGGGGAACACAACCACAGCGCCCACAGTGTCCCAGGCGAGAATCGAACTCAGGACCTTCTGACTGCGAGGCGACAGCTCTACCACTGAGCCACCGTGCCGCGTAATTGATTCTCCTCAGAGAGGTTTGTAGCGATGCAGCTTTCCCTGAGCAGGAAGAGGTTGTTGTGGAAACACGACTGCTTCCAGGTTGTCCTCTCTGAAGTCTCTCACTGGCATTGAAAGAACAATAGATTATGTTTGCGATTGTGAACACACATCTGTTGTGTTGTAGCCTGGTAAACCAGCCGCTCACGTGAACTCACTCACATTTCATTTCGTTCTACCAGACCGCCTGGCCTCAAGCCCTGGGAGGGTGTTTGCAGAAACTGCAAAGCGTACTAGCCAATCAGCGACCCGCCGCCTCGTAGTTGACATCATAACCGGCCAATCATGAAACGCCGCTGGGGAAAGAGTAATGGCGTCCTCCGCGCCTGTCCGCCTCGAGGAGTAACGTCAACGTTCGTCGAGTTTAAACAGCCATAAAGTGCAGTTATTGCATAAATAGACTCGATAACAACAATTCAGCGAGTACAGGAGTGTGCAACAGCGGAGTTTCTCGGCGGAAAGAGAGAGGTTTTCGCCGTTCTCCCGAGTCGATTTGGGTTTGACTGGATCTAACGCTGATTGGCTGAAGGAGTTGTCTGTCGAGGAAATTACACCCGCCCAACTTCCGCCCACTGCAAAGACTGGGTGAAAGCTTGAAGCCAGACGGTCTGGTAGAACAAAATGAAATGTGAGTTCACGTCACGTGACCGGCTGGTTTACCAGGCTAGCTGTGTTATGGCTCACTGACATTTCTCACACATCAAGCTGGACACAGTTGTGAGTCGAAGTGACATCAGACAGACTGACTGACGTAACTTGAGGCGGTGAATAAAAATGCTCACCTATTAGGTTCATTTCACATATTATTCTTTGGCTGACTTTGCAGATAATCTCACTCGCACACACCGCTATTAACAGTTTAAAGGGATAGTTCACATATTTTAAAGTCTAGCCCTATTTGCTACTTTACCAATGAGGATGTTGATTAGTTCTTTCTCAGCACAACCCATGCTGCTCCTCATAGTAGCTCTGGAACGTTGGGCAAAAACGAATGCCAGGTCATTGGGGTCATGCTCCTGTATGTACGAGCTGACTGAAGCTCACTGAAATGTATTTGGTGTGACTGTGGAGGACATTTCAGTGAGCTTCATGTCAGCTCGTACATACAGGGTCGTGACCCCAATGACCTTGCATTCTTTTTTGCCCAATGTTCCAGAGCTACTGTGAGGAACAGCATGGATTGTGCTGAGAAAGAAGTCTACCAATCATCATCAGTTAATAGCAAATAGGGCAAAAAAATGTGCGAGAAAGCAGCCGTGTGGCAGAAGTAATGTAGGTTAGGTCCACAGTTGAATGCAGAAGCCCTTTTTAATGTAGGTCAGTGGAGCACAGATTGTTTCACATTGTGATAATTGAACAGTAGATAATATGTGTGTATTTATGTCGCGGGATTAACCAGGCCACTAACTGAATGTCAATCCCAGAGACATGCTTTGCTCACATGGTGCATTTTGAAATCAAGTGCGTTTGCGGTTGCACATATCAAACTGTCGTAAGGCTTTACATGAGTGGATTTCAGGGAGTAATTGTTCAGTTTTAGCCATTGTTACGTTGCTGTTATCCCCCTTTCAGTTGTACTTATCCTGTTTTTTTTATCTGTGTTGTTAAACACACAGTTAGTGACGGACAAGCCTGTCTTTTATTGTCACACAGTCACACACCAACACATGCATGCGGCCACAAACACACTCATGCTGACGGTGGCCGGTGAAATTTGTCCTCTGCATTTGACCCATCCTGGCATGTCCTTTCCTCCGGGGGGCAGGCCAGGAGCAGTGGTCGCTTTTTCTTTCCAGCGGACCAACTTCGGATGTTGTCGTCACTGGTCGGATGACGATCTTCTGCATGTATTTAGTGGGGGGTTATGTACGGAGGAACCCCCTGGGGAGCACGGGGAGAACATGCAAACGCCACACAGAAAGGCCCTTTCGACGAGATAACCCACCTGGGCAGTAGGCACTGAAGATAAGGGGGGGAACACAACTCCAGCGCCCACAGCGTCCCAGGCGAGAATCGAACTCAGGACCTTCTAGCTGTGAGGCGACAGCGCTACCGACTGCGCCACCGTGCCCCTTGAACTTGTGATGCAATTCACTGAGGCTCATATTTTCCATGCAAGATTGATGAAATGACTCTTTTTCTATTGCAGCCAGAGAGTGAGGTGTCTACTACTGCTGAAGACTATTCCTCAGAGGTGAGAAGAGCTTTCTCAAACTATGTATCTCATAACTTGACATGAATCTCCTCTCCTTTAAAGCTAATGTATCTCTGCCTTAATGTGGTTTGTTATAATAATGCCCAATTTTTGTTTGTGTGACACACCAAAGCGTCTCTGCGTAGAGCTGCTGAGGGTGTGTGCACCTCCCTCAAACTCCAGCTGTGCATTGGACCTACACAAACAATGATTGGATGAATGTGAATAGGGATTTACCATCACATTGTTGGTGACTCACTTCCTGTTTTGGAGAATCATATCAATTATGGAACCGGCGTTTGTTGCGCTCTCAGAGCCAATCAAAGCAAAGCAAAGCAAAAACAATGGCTCTGTATCAAACAGGCTTTTTATTGGATGCCGGCTACACGGTGTCTAGTCAAAACAGTAGAATCTGCACTTCAAGTGAGTGAGCACATTTTAAAATCAAACTAAATCTCCTCACATTAGTACGAGAATAATTCCAATTAAATTGAAGCCCATACTTCAGTCCTAGCAAAATCGACAGTTTGAAATAATCTAGCAAAGAAATAAGTCTTTTAATGATCTCTTTCATAATTAGATACACAGATATACTCTGACAAATGTTTTTTTTACCCCCCCCATTACATTCCCCAAATGTTGACCCTTCACTGACAGTAATGTGAATTAACAGGTAAACGGGTGCCACGAGCTGACAGAGAACCTAATGAAGTCTTCCATGGATTTTATCTGGGTACAGTAATGTGATGAAGCGGTTCTTTGCTTTTGGTTCTGCTAGCAAACCCACTGACCGCTGCACTTTGCTCTCTTTTGGGCTTTTCATAGACGCTGTAGTCCTGTGTAACCCACTAACCAAGACTCTTTTATGCTGTACTTACTTTCTCTCGGGAATTCAACCGTGTGCCTAGTACATAATTGGATATCATTTGAAAAGTGGACTGTGGGAAAGCAAAAAAAAAAGAAACCGGCTGGTTGTCTTTTAAATTGCCATTTTTAAAGCCCAGATGCATGGCGCAGTAGTTTAGGACTGCACAGGGCTCTGTGGCATTTCAGAGGTGTAAATTACTGTCAAAGCTGCAGGAGAAAGGAGTGAGGGTGGGTGAGTGAGAGAAAAGAAGAGAGAGCGCACAGTGAAGTGTCTGGAGGAGAGAGAGGACGGGTGTTACACAATGAGCTGCTCTCTTTGGCTTTAGTAAGGTAGTGTTCCAACAGAAAGGATAGAAACCAGGACAGGTGCTGATGAATACAGATGGAATAGGTAGAAAGAACGAGTGTCTCTGAAGTGACATTTCGACTAAGCATTAGATTCTAGAATGCAATGCTAAGGAAGAGTGCATTAACCATGCCACCACTAATCTACTGTATAGTGTATATGGCTAAATATTGTTAACTAACTGATGCAGACTTTTTTTTTTCAACTACAAATTGATCTTATTTTCTAACCCAATCCTACAAATCTGGCTCCTGTAACTAACTGCTGTAACTCTTGGATGGTGGCTAAATGCTAAGCTCGCTCTTGAAACCTAATCTCTTGTCTGCCTTACCATGTGCTTGGTAAAAATACTGTGCTAACTGCTAACTTGCTGCGTCTCCTTCTCAGGAGGAGGTGGAGCCCCTGCAGCAGGTGACAAAAGGAGGCACGCTGCAGGGTATGGAGGATGCACTGGCTGCCAAGACGCAGGCAGTGGAGGAGCTCAGCCGGGAGCTCCAGGAAATCAGGAGCGCCTTTGGCACAGAAGGAGTGCAACAGGTAACTGTTGTTGTATGTGTGTTGGATTTTTTTTAAATGTATCTCCCTACTGTATATTAATTGCTAATAATGCATTAAGAAGAAACCTAGTGTGGACATTGCGTAAACTCTTCTGATTACCACCCTTTTAAAATGGGTAAATTATTAAAAAGAAAGAAAAAAGTTGATTAGAGTCTGAGTTTGAATTGGGTTCTTTTCTATGTATTGTAGTTGTCATTTCTTGTGGTATGAGTTTGTTTTCTGTCGTGAGTTTGTTTCCTGTAGTTTTAAACTTTCTCCTTATGGATGTTTTATTTGACTTTTTGAATGCGTCTCCAATGTTGTTTGCTTTGAAAACATTGGCCAAAAGATGTAATGCTACCTGTGTTCCAGCAGTGTCGTCCGTTTCAAATGATGTCATCCTGCAAATAGGCTTGCAACTCTACAGTCAACAAGACTGAGTTGAGTAAAGGTGGAATCCAGTCTATGCTTGTTTATAAAAGCTGGGTTCAGGCTATATGGCCAACAATGCTTTCCTTCTCTTGCTGTTTTGAGATCATTACTCATTCCCTTTCTCCCTTCTCTGTACTATCTCAATAGGATTGTTTTTGCTGAATATGTGTTCATTTGACTTACATGCTGGTTTTATAGCTGCAGGACTTTGAGGCTGCTCTGAAGCAGCGAGATGGCATCATCACCCAGCTGACTGCTAATCTTCAGCAGGCTCGTGAAGAGAAAGATGAAATCATGAGAGAGTTCTTGGAGCTGACAGAACAAAGCCAGAAACTGCATATTCAGTTCCAGCAGGTAGGAGTTCTTAAGTTTTCTCCAGTCTAGAGGCTAGTGAGTCTTGTTCTATCCTCTTTTATAGACGGTTTTCACCAGAGCGCAACCCCACAGCACTTCCTTTTTCTCAGCATTCGGCAAACTGCAGAAATATTCACTCGACATCGTTACTTTTGTTTTTTCGCTGCTCAGCTGTATAGACGGTTTTCACGGAATGGTCAGTCCTGCACTTGAATGTTTTTTTTGCTTTTATGTCCATAGCAAACACTGCAACAGGAAGTGAGCGGGGTTCAATTTAGAATGTTTTTGTTGTCACGTTAAAACCGTCTATACTACTACTGCAGCTGTCCACATACAAAATCAGCAATTAGTCTGAGTGGGAGAACGCCTACATTATAAAACAGGACATGTTTTTTTCTTCATTCTTCTGGAACTTGACTGCCTGCTGGTTTGATTGACAGCTGCAGGCGGGCGAGACGCTGAGAAATACAAGCCACAGCAGTACAGCGGCTGATCTTCTGCAGACCAGGCAGCAGCTGGTTCAGTACCAGCAGGAGCTGGAGGAAATGAGCAGCCAGGTCAGAAGGTACCAGGAGGAGAGCAACGAGCAACTGCTGCAGATCACCCAGCTGCAGCACAAGCTCAGTGAGATGGAGATGGTGAGAGGTTTCCTCGTGTGTGTATGCTAGATTATATCTTGTGTCTTTTTAGGCATCTGAATTTGAGTGTTAATATATATGTGTATTTCTAAAATATGCTTTTCTTTATAGTCAGGGAGAAGATCAGAGGAATCATTTACACAAAGGATGAATGAAAAAGACCTGCTGATTTCCGAGCAAGAAAGAGTTATGTTAGGTCACGAGCAGTCGCTCACGGAATTAAAAGACAAGCTTGCACTTGCGGGCACAACGGCAGAGGAGGCATTTGCACAAACACTAGAAGAGAAAAATCTGATGATTTCGGAGCAAACAGAACATGAGCGGTCATTGATCCTCCTTAGGGAAGAACTTGCCCAGGTAGGGAGGATTGAACTAGAAACTGTTACAGACATGTCGGATGAGAAAGATCTTATCATCACAGAGAAAGAGAGAGTCATTTCAGAACGCGAATGCTCTCTTACCCAACTTGAGGACAAGCTGGAGTCCTCTGAAAAATGCCTGCAAGACCTCCACCAGCAAATGGCTTCAAAGGAACTGGCGCTCGAAAGATGCCTGGATGAGCTGGAAAGCACAAAAAATGAGCTTGAAAGCTCCAAAGGAGAATTGGAGAGTTGTAGTTTGGAATTGGAGAAAGGACAAATAGAGTTAGAAAGCTGGAAGGGTGAACTCACAACCTCCAGGCAGAAGGAGCGAATGTCATCAAATGAAATCATGCAGCTCATGGGCACAGTAGAAGACCTGCAAAAACGCTGTCACCAGGGCAGCCTATCTGAGAGTGACAACCTCCAAAGAATGGAAGAGGATTCTCTCCGGAAGCTTGACCATCTCAGGGCAGAGCTGGATGAGATGTATGGCCAGCAAATTGTCCAGATGAAGCAGGAGCTTAATTTCCAACATGCTGCAGAAGTGGACCGAATGACTGAGAAACATGGTGCTGAACTTGAGCTTCTGAAAGCCCAACAGCTATCTCAGAGTTCCACTGTTAGCACTGCTGTGGTGGAAGAACTCAATGCTAAAATTAGGGAGCTTCAAGAGACACTGGAAGAGTCCCACGCAATGCACATTAAAACCCGAGATGAGCTGAGCCATGTTGCCCAGGAGAAGCTCAACCTGCAGGCCAAGGTTGAGGACCTTCTCCAAGATCTCCGTTCTGCTAAAGATAAATTGGAGCAGGCCTCCCACAGTCTAATCTCTCAGGAAAGCCAACAAGATGAACTGCAACACCTTCAGGATACTATTGACAACCTGAAGAGCCAGCTGGCTGCTGCCGAGGAAGCTGCACAAGAGACAGAGGCCAAACACGAGTCCGAAACGACCAATTACAAGATCAAGTTGGAGATGCTCGAGCGGGAGAAGGATGCTGTCCTTGACCGCATGGCTCAATCACAGGAAGCAGAGCTGGACAGACTGAGGACACAGCTTCTCTTTAGCCATGAGGAAGAGCTCACCCTTCTCAGGCAAGACCTGCAGAGGGAGAGCTTCCTCAACACAGAGAACCTCCTCAATGAAGCCTCTATTAAACAAGACAGAGGTTTGGAAGAGCTGCGCGTTAGTTATGAACAAGAACTGTCTTTGGTACAGAGAGAGAAGAATAGTTTTGCCACAGAGCGGGATGAGCTTTTACACCAAATACTTGCACTGAAAGAGGATCTGAAGGTAGCTTTGCACACCTCCAAAGCAGACGAGCTGGTCCAGCAGCTCCTGGAGCTTCAGGTAGAAGTTCAGGAACTGAGAAAGGGAGGAGATGAACGAGCTAGAATGGAGAATGAAATTCAGGCGTTACTGATGAAGTCAGAGGTGCTAGAAAAGCAGACAAAAGAGAAAGAAGAGCGTTGGGAGAACAAATGGGAGGAGCAGGAAATGGAAAAGGCGATGTTAATTGAATCCAATAATACTTTAAAAGGAGAGTTAGAGTCAAATACTAAGAAAATGGAGTCTCTTACAGCAGAGAACAATCAAATACAGCAACAGGTAGTTGAACTGGGTGGGAAAATGGAAAAGCAGAGCACTACGTTTTCTTTTGCTGAAAAGAATTTTGATGTGAACTATCAGGAGCTTAAGGAGGAATACATGTGCCTCATTGAGGCAAAGACACAGTTAGAAGAGAGGACACTCAAGGAAACACTTGAATCTGAGGCGAAAATTGCCAGCCTCCAGTCGCAGATTCGGGAGCTGGAGGAGAGCAGCAAAGATATCAAAATGGAGGACACAGACGGACACACGCACACAGAGACACACGCAGAAGATAAAACACTGATAGAAAAAGATACTACTGAATTAATGGAGAGGCTGAATGTTATTTTGAGTGAAAAAGAAAGCTTAGCTGGAAGGCTTTCTGAAGTTACAGAGCAACTGACATTTGCACAGAGCAAACTGGAACAACTGGAAGGAGGGCTGATGGAAGCGAGAGAAGAAAACAAGGTGGTCATCACCCAAAATGAAAACTTAGGGAAAGAACTGGAAAGCGAGCGAGAGATGAGGAGAGAGCAGCGTGCCCAGAGCAAAGAAAAGCTGCAGCAAGGAGAGCAGACCGTGGAGACGGTTCCTTCAGTTTGCTCTTTTGAGGATCACCACCAGCAGATTGAATCTCTGCGAGGGGAGGTAGAGGCTCTCCAGTCCCTCTTACGGGCAGCTGAAGCTGAGAGAGACAGCATCCGGCATACCCTGGAGGTCCAGAGGCTTTCGCAGGCTCCATGTCCAGCAGCGGTCCAGTCTTCTTCAGGGGAGGGACCCGTTGAAGGACGAGCCTCCCCGCACAAACCCCCTGCCTCAGGGTCAAGCAGGCGCAAGAGACGGCAGAGGTCCAGGCAAGAGCGCAAACCGGACGCTATTCAGACAGACAGCAGGGAGGAAAGACAAATGGAGGAGGAAGAGGAGCCGCTGGTGGAAGAAGAGAAAGCTACAAGTGTCGCCGGACAGGAGGTGCAGGCTCAGATGGAGAGCCGGGCTGTGTCGCAGTCGCAGCAGAGGGCCGGTAAGGAGGACTCCACCGACGGGTACCAAGGAGACGGAGGGAAAGACGACATCAACAAACGGGTAGGCACTCACTCACATGCATCTACTGTGCTGCTGCAGCACTCTGAGCTGAAATGCCCCCACTGCCTTGTTCTCTGTCTGATGACTGATTCAATTACATTTTTGATTGCGCTATTAAAAAAAGGCTTTTCAAGAACCCAACAGTGCTGAGGAGGTGTGTATGTATGTGAAAAGAGAATGTCGTTAGATGCTTCAGATGTATCCAATTTAGAAAGCAATGCTGTGATGTGTAATATCGTTATCAGCCCATGAGAAATGTGTCTTCTATGGATTGCATTAAACCTGGCTAAGGCTTTACCAGTGAATATGACTGAGGCAATTTATCGCTGAAATGTTTTCTCTCTAGTGACTGATTAGTGGTCTTGATTGCAAATTCTCTGAGTGTCTGCAGGCTTCCTCTCAAAGGTAGCACTGAGCAGCAGCATCGTTAAGACTGTCGGGGTCATAAGATATCCCTGTCGATGTGCAGCTCCGTTGCACCATTAAAGGGGCACAACTTCATATCCCTATATAATATTTAGAATCTGCTTTCATTTAATGCCACTCATCCTCAAAGTGAATACAATGTTGCTTTTGAAAAGGAGTGGAAAAACATCATTTTTTTTTTTTTTTTTTTTTTATAGCTGTGAAGAATTATTTATCAAGTAGAAATGTGTACATTGTAGTTTCTCTCCATCCTGCAGGGTGTGAGGGGTTTGAGGTGAGAAGCCATGTTACCCCAGTCACCCTGTGTACTGTACCTCCCATCTCTGTGTGTCGGGCAGAGCACAAGATACTGTACAGTGTCTGTCTGCCATTTCACACCAGTGCTTCACGTTGTTTTTGCACCTCCTGGCTTGGAACACTAGACATCATCAGCCGGTATCACATTTAGTGTGACTAGTACTGTATCTTGTGGTAAAACTTGCTATTTGTGCTAAATTATTGGAAAATCACTTCGGCAAGTGCTTGGCATGGGGAAAAACTCATTTTATTAAACCCAGAAAATGTTATGTTCTATGTAAATCTTGGTGTATTTGTAAACGCAACAGCAGAACATGCTTTTTAATGAGGTGATGTATAGTCAACTTATATGCTGGCCGGCCCCTTATAAAGTTGAAATATGCTGGCAAACGACCCTTTATAAAGCTGATACAGTGGCTTAATAAATAACACTACAAAGAGAAATTCTCCGTGGTGGTGTTGAAAATAGAATTGTAATATGTTAGATTGGTTGTTAATTATAGTTGTTGTTATAAATTATGATAGTGCATTGTGCACTTGTTATGCAGTCGCTGTCTGCTCCCTCTCAGGAGGTGATCCGTTCATTGTTGTACCTGTTGCTCTCTCCATCACATCTTAAGTGTCTACACGAGCACTGGCATTATATTTCATACAGTGTTTGTCTGCCGCTTGCTTACCAGGTGAGGAGGAAGGGGGCGGAGCCCCACGCGGAGGCTGTAGTGCGGCGGGGAGAAGAGGATGAGGGAGAGCCTACTGAGCATGTAAATAAATGTCCCTCAAGCTCACATCCTGCCCTGTGTCCTTCACAGTGACTACGTTTACATGCACACAATATTCCACTATTATTCAGAAAATGACAATATTCTGAATTTGATAAGGGTCATGTAAACGGCATATTCCAGTAGCATTTTCCGAATTTGGCCGTTTTCCGAATTTTGCATTTTCCGACATGTGGGTTATTCCAGTATTATTCGGGTTTTAGGTTTTCTTTGATCATATATACAGCCCATTCGGAATATGCATCTCAATCAGGGTTTTTACCGCAGTTCGCGATGCATGTTGCCTGTTTGTGGTCAACTGATGTGTGCTAGAAAGCGCTAGAAGAGGCGATATAATCATATCCATCATCGCTGGCATGCGAAAATAAAAACCCACATTTCTGATCGGGTGGAGATGAGAAACATAGATTTAAAAAGAGAGTGGTGATCACGGAAGTCCAAAATGTTTGTGAGCCTGCGAGGTAATAACGTAGGCTACTAGCCTACTTTTTATGAAAGACTTTGATGTGCAAATATCACAACGCCAAACTTTTCAGCAGCAAGCTCCTGAAATGGACCAAGTGATGCTGGTAAGAATAGCGCTGTGTTTATTCTCAACAGAAGAACTCTGCCTACCTGCATCTCCCCCCCCCCTCATGTGTCGGGGAGCGCGAGCTACCGCTGCATGTAAACGGGAATATTAGTGGATTATTCATTTAGTCGGAATATTGTCATTTTCCCGAATATGGGCAAAAACCGGAATATTGTGTGCATGTAAACGTAGTCAGTGTTGAGTCTCTAATGTTTCACTTTTCCTTCTTACATAGCAGTGGCACACAATAGAGTTGTCATCTATTCATCGGGCCCTCACCATCCTTTATCTGCGTGTTGTAAGCAGCAACATCTGAGTGGTGACAGGTTTGAATGGACTCTTCAGTGCGGATAGGGAAAATGTATCGTATAAAAAGCAGTTTTGGCTAATTACAATGTAGAGTGTCTGACATCAAAGGCAACAACATCACAATTTGTTCAGGCCTTGACACATTAATGCTAATGAATGTTGTGAGTAAAGAGGAAGAAGCTGCACTGCACCTTCTGTCCTCTGTGAGAGCAGGCCTCTCATCATGTTGTGCTAACAACACAGATGGCTCGTGCCGTCGCTCCGGCTTGGCAATAGGATTGGGGGAATAATGTTATCAAACCATTAATCTCCTCTGAGTAGACAAAATGGCTATGTCGTGTTACATAATATCATTTGCGATCTACATTGATCTACCGTAAATTCCGGACTATAAGCCGCACCTTTTTTCCCGTTTTTTGGCCTTTTTTGGCCCCTGCGGCTTATATAACGGTGCGGCTTATCTATGGATTTTTTCAAAAAAAAAAAAAAAAAATCTCTCTTTTTTAGCACTCTTTCTAACTATAAATCCACTTCTGTTTTAATTTCCTCTCTTGCCCTCTTTTCACCACACTGTATGACACTGTATGACACTGTGTGCACTGTAAAAAACAACACAGGTGGTGTTGTGTTATGTTGTTTTGTTGAAATGTTAATAAATGGGAGCTTCCTCAAACAGCCATCTCTTTCCCGACAATCCCCTCTGTGCATGAACCCTTACATATGGTAATTAAACATTAAAACACAATAAAAAAAATAAAAAAAAATACCATTAAAACACCCGCGGCTTATAGTCCGGTGCGGCTTATATATGTAAAAAATAGTCAACTTTGCAGGTGCGGCTTATACACCGGTGCGACTTATAGTCCGGAATTTACGGTACATCTTGTACTCGGAAGAATTTCTAGCATGTTGTTTGCTATTATGCCGTCTTGTGTGGAGCACATTTTAGGAATGTAGGTTAACAACACTGCTCAACTTAAAATCAACAAATTGTACACTTAGGAAGATGAACTAAAAAAGATCATAATAATGAAAAGGCATGTGCCCCTATGGTCCATTGCAGCCATGCTGATTGGTTGATCACTTCTTCCCGTGGTTAGGGGGAGTGCAGGCTGCGGCTGGAGGCTCAGCGCATCAGTCTCTCTCAGATCCATTCTGCCCAGCTCGAGCTGCTCCAAGAGCACACGGACGCCCACACACACTCCCTGCAGCTGGAAGGGCGGCGCTTGAAAGAGCACGGTGGCGGAGGTGAGGAAGTGCACGCTGGCGGAGGTGAGGGAAGTGTGTGGTTGGCTGGGTTAGCCTTTGTGTGTGCATCTGTATTTGTCGCAAGGCAGCGCTTCCCCCTGAATTTGCTTCTGATCCATCGTTCATAAGGTTTTCTGCACTACCTGCTATTCTGCAAAGAAGAAAAAAAATAGGATTCTGGTTGCCTAATGTATTCAACATCATCTTTATGCTTTTGTGCTTCTAGTGGGCTATATTTAATGTTGAAGCTGTGAAGCTGTATTTATACTCAGCGGTGTTTACTATACGTTTATACTAAGTAATGAATTAATGAATGAATGAATGAATTAATTAATTGTGTGCAATCTTCTACCTATTTTTCCCAGATGAGCCCAAAATCTTCAAATACCACCATGTGGTACAAGCTGTGTCCGAAGAATGCAACGAGCTAATACTGGTAATTATTACAGCCTAATCATCATTATCGTTGTAATGTCTATAGCTGTGTAGGTGTCATTGAATTTTGTTAATGTGCATTACCAAGATTACACAATATTTAAAGACCCCCTGAAGTCATGTTTCAGGATAAAATTCTCTACTTTGAATAATAATTTGTGTCTGATGGTTTTTCCAACAAAAAGCCTAAATTATCTTGTTTAAATCCTTAAAATGACTTCCCCTACTTCTGCCTCATTAAAAAATCCAAAGAAACCAATCAGGGGGATCTCGAACCTAACTAGCCAATCACAGCATACAACACGGGCTTTCAACACATTCTCACTCCCAACTTGTGACAAAAGTAACGACAAGAAGGGTTCATGAGCGATCTGCAGTATATGACAAGTTGGGTGTGAGGATGTGTTGAACTGCTGAATACTCGACAGGGATTGGCTCCAGGATTCGTGATGTCACAAATCATGCTTGTTGAAAACCACCTTTTCAGTGAGCTCAGAGAAACTTTCCACTTTCAGCAGACGATTGTGAAAACAGTCTTCTAGTGTCAAACTCTGCACAGACATCATTCTGCACAGTGAAGCTCAGACATCCAAACTGAAGGAACAAGAAGAAAAACTGATTTTTGACTTTAGGGGGTCCTAAATAATGGATATTGGCAGTGTGATTTGTTTTTCATCCAACTTTTATGTGCAACTATGTTTCTGCTCCTGCTTCAGTCTTTTAGAAATATTTTTGGTGAAGAGCTCTTGGAGTGTGTCTATCAGGCTGATGTCGAGGGCCGGCTGGCCCCTTCGGTGGAAAGACAAGAAGCCAGTGATTCCACCTCTGTCATCCTCGAGGCCAGAGGTGAATACAACATGTGTTTTCACTAGGAATATAATTATCATATAAAACACATATAGATATTATAACCCAAGTGACTCCAGGGATACATGTAGGACTGAGTCAGCGTGTGAAATTCACTTTGCACCGACAAAGTGCATCTAACACAGCTAACACCTCATCTACAAAAATCCAGATAAAATGGCTCCATGGGGACCACGACGAACATGTCATCTAAGATAGAAAAAAAAACCTGTTGCTTTCTCCCATTGTAGAGCTATACAGAGATCTTCACCAGGTGAAGGGGAGGATTGAGCAGGAACATGACCGGCTGTTGCAGCTCCAGGCTCTTCTGAGGGCTGATGGGAGCAAGGTGAGGTTTCACAGATCTGGAGAGTTGGTTTCTTTGGGGGGAACAGAGAGTATTGTAACTCCAGTTGAAATGAGTCCTAACAAGATTTGTTGGTCTCCTAGATGACGGCAATGCAGACGGCGTACGATGACCTGAAGAGCAGCAGCGAGAAGGAGATTTCTAACCTACGTATGCAGCCTGTCAGCATAAGCCCCTCCTCATGCAAAGGTAAATCTGCACTCTGATTCCCCAGTCAGGAAAGGTAAAAGCAAATAAATCACGTGCTCATGTCAAGTTATTCAGGTCAAAATACAGAGGTGTGGAAACCGATTGAACATATTTATTTGGTAGGCTTAATTTAATACTCTATACCAGTATGCAGCAGTGCCACGTTTCATAGATTTCTGCGGCTGCTCCACAGAATTTTGGTTAACCCTGACAGAGTCAGTTTATTTACCATTTGCAGTCGAAACTACATTGGAATTGGGGTGCAAGAGCTTAAAACATAGACACATATATGACAAATCATGACAACATAAAAGAGCATATAAAACGTTTAAAAAGTAAGTAAGGTAAAATAAGAGAATAAAACAAT
The DNA here is from genome assembly GCF_964638095.1 of Poromitra crassiceps. Classification (NCBI taxonomy): domain Eukaryota; kingdom Metazoa; phylum Chordata; class Actinopteri; order Beryciformes; family Melamphaidae; genus Poromitra; species Poromitra crassiceps. Next base: position 25,459,491 of record NC_139643.1, on the reverse strand, counting down.
AAAATGAGACGTACATCTGTGGATAAAGGCCCGAGTCATCCAGCTCACTTTTAAAGTGCAGGAATAAAGTGCACAAACAGACATAAAGTGCACAGTAGTAAAGTGCTTAAGCAAGGATCAGTATTGCATGGTTAAAAACCAGTATAAGACATCTTATACAAAAGAAAGCAACAGAAAAAAGGTCTAGGTGTCTAGGTGGTCTAGACAAATCAGAGATCTAACGTTTAGATTTGTGATCGTTCAAACTACGCACAGCACTCGGGTAAAAGCTTCTCGCAAAGCGAGTGGTGGAGCACTTAATAGAGCGGTAGCGTCTACCCAGAGGGAGTAATTCAAAAAGACTGGCGGCCAGGAATGGCACACACAAATGGCACACACATGCACTCTTTGTGTGTGTGCGTGTGCGTGTGTGTGTGTGTGTGTATGCGCGCGCGCACGGCACAGTGTGTCTCAGCACCTGCAGGCCACTTCAAAGAGAGAAATAAAATGCTAAGGCCCCCCAGCCACTACTCCTCTAGTGTTTACCAACCAGGCATACGATGCAGCTGTACATTTATTTCTGTGGAGAGACTGCAGAGCACATTTTGCACACCGCACATACAGTATGCTTTAAAATGCACTTTAGATCTGTTAACTGCAACCATCTGCAAACTTGTAAATCTTTCGAAGAAGATGCTATGTTTTTATTTGTTGTATTATCCTCATTACATTATTTTATTTGTATTACCTTCACTACTCTGTATTTGCTCAATTCTTACTATATTATGCTATTCCCATGTTCCTCACAGGCAACGTTAATGTTTCATCTAACTGAAGGTAATCCTCAATGTTATCCCAATAAACTAGCATAATGAAGTTCACATTTTCACCTCTGTTTTGGCTAGATGCGGACGAGCCGGCTGCCTCCCCTTCCGGGGATCTGCAAAGGCTAAAGGCCGAAGCCCAGGAGAAGCAGGTCCAGCTGGAGGAAAGTCACAGACAAGACATGGAGCATCTGAGAGCCTACTACCAGCAGCAGGCTGCGGAGACTGAGGAGCGCTATGCTACTGAGCTCTGCCTGCTGGAGCAACGTCTGCAGGAGGTCACAGGCACTCAGAGCCACTTCAGGTGATGATGAACCTGGAAAAAACACATCATGACAAGTTGTTCAACCTTTATTGTTTTTTTATGAGGTCTTTAATCTTTTCAGAAAGAGATGTTTTCCATTAAAACCATGTCAAACACATTCTCTTATGTACTAATCATGTGTACATATAGATTTATATTTCATCACAGACCTGGGCAAATGCATGTGTAAACCCTCCTTACCTAATGCAGCTAATGATGTCAGTTGGGCAGTGGGCTAACAGTAGCCCACTTGTAGCCTTAACTTGCTCTCCCTGTCTGCAGCATAACATTTTTACATAACATCTCGCAGACTGACATGTTGTGTGAAGAGATTGTTCACCAACATGTACACAAAGTTGTGTTAATTCAAATCAAAAGGCACAATGATCCCGGCAAGTTACAGCCAGTATGCTGAGAAGTTCCGTTTAACTACAGTCAGATGCTTCTTTGTTGTTTTCTGGTTTCCTCTCTCCTGAAATTGGCATAGAAAGGAACCGTTGCTTTGTTAGACTATCTTCAATTAAATTATTGCATTTCTCGTCACCATTGCTTTCTTTATGCCTGAGCAATGCTTAGATTTCATTGCTACTTACAATTAAGATGTTTCAAATGTGAAATTGTATTAAAAATGTAATGTAATGTCATTACATCAAGTAGCTTGGATTTGCTCACAGAACTGAATCCATTTGATTTCTTTTTACTACCTGCATTTTTAGTAGTTGTACTTTGCTCGTTCACAGTACAGTACATGTGTTGGAATAAAAGACCCTTTTCACAGCAACCGTGTTGCTGAGGTGGTAAAGTAGGAAGTAACCAATACCGTTACTGAGGGCTCCATTCCATTGTAGGTGTTCCAGTGCCAGGGCCCTCATTAATGTTATTGGTTACACCTGCTTCACTTCCTGCGGTACCACCTCAAAAACGGCCACTGCATAACCCAGTTCAAATGAATTGGACCTTTTGAAAACTATTTGATGCTAAATGGACAGCACAGCTTGTGTAGCAGGTGGAAGCTAGATGATACCGGTCCACTGACAACAGAGCCTTGGCTAATGAAATATTTACTCGGTGGTTAAAAGCATTATTCGACTCCTGTTGCTAGCCTGCTAACCTATAAAAGTAGGGTTTCAACCCTTCCAGATGGCCTCCTGGAGGAAGTGAAGCGTTAAATAGGACAGAAGATGAATGCTATCTCTTATTCATGAAGCACACAGTCCGTTGGATTGAATGAGGTTTCTAATGAACTGCAGTGCTGCACTGAAGTAGCAAAGGAATTGGGCGGTTTTAAGTCTCAATTCAATGCATGAGTAGTAGTACATGGTTGTCTCCACAAGCATTCAACTGTATTATTCATGTGTCACTTTGTATCCTAGCTTAACATAAGATACACAGAAATATTCAACATACACGTAGGAGTTTATTATTGTGCTTGCAGATAGGCAAGCACAATCATAGAATCTCTCATACTTATTATTGTGCTTGCAGATAGGCAAGCACAATCTTAGAATCTCTCATACTTCTTTATTATTTCTTTCTTTATTCTGTTTTCTTCTGGTCAAAAGTTTGGTTCGCCATTTCTCCTACAGTTTTCACACTACACAGACATGAGAGACATCAAAACGTGCGGCTCATTGAGGAATCGTGTGCATTTGGATTGCTAAGGGTTTCGTTCGCCGGTTTTCGCGATATTCGCGTTAACGTACGATTTTTTTTCCCATTCACTTGAATGGGGTTTCCGAAATCTTTGGCATTAAATTAGCTCTAGCTCAGACACCGTATGATCTGCTATTACCAAACTTTGTAGGTAGGTTTACAGAGTCACCTTTTACTCTGTGCGGGAAAATTTTAGTATTTGACCAGATGGTGGCGCTATAACAGCCGTCCTTACGTTTTGGTCCATAACTTTTGAACCGTAAGGGCTACATTCAAAATTCTTTTTTCCCTGGATTCCTTGGGTCATTCCGCATCTGCTGATATAGGCCCCGCCCATTTCCGTCTAACTAGATTTTCCGCCATTTTGACTTTTGTCGAAAAGCGTTTTTTCGCTATTTCTCCTTCAAATTTCGCCCGATCTTCACCAAACCACATCACAGAGCGTGTGTGGACTGTCCCGCACAAAACTTATTTTGCGTTTTTTTGAAATTCTGCACCGTTGCGATATAATCGACCTCCAAAGTTATGTGGGTGGGGCCTATTTCACAAAGATCGTCCGATGCTAACCAAACTTGGTACAGGTGTGGACGGATGTACTCTAAGCCTATAGGACAAATATTGTGTCATTTCGCCTCTAGGGGGCGCTATAACAGCCATCCTTACGTGTTGGTCCATAACTTTTGAACCGTAAGGGCTACATTCAAAATTCTGTTTTCCCTGGATTACTTGGGTCATTCCGCATCTGCTGATATAGGCCCCGCCCATTTCCGTCTAACTAGATTTTCCGCCATTTTGAATTTTGTCAAAAGCGTTTTTTCGCTATTTCTCCTTCAAATTTTGCCCGATCTTCACCAAACCACATCACAGAGCGTGTGTGGACTGTCCCGCACAAAACTTATTTTGCGTATTTTTGAAACTCCGCACCGTTGCGATATAATCGACTTCCAAAGTTCTGTGGGTGGGGCCTATTTCACAAAGATCGTCCGATGCGAACCAAACTTGGTCCAGGTGTGGAAGGATGTACTCTGAGCCTATAGGAGAAATATTTTGTCATTTCGCCTCTAGGGGGCGCTATAGCAGCATTCAGAACCTGTCCCTTCTAAATTGTTTTATTTTGAAGGGCGGCAGGAAGTGCTGATTCATTGGAATTATGGCCAGCCTTCCTTCTTGTATGACACTTGACACTTCTGAGCTGATTTCAGAAAAGAAAGTGTCATTTGGCCTGTAGGGGGCGGGGTGGGTGGGGCCTACTTCACAAAAACCGCCATAACTCTGGACCACATTGTCCGATCCGAACCAAACTTGGTCCAGGTATGCACATATGTACTCTGAGCTGATAAAAATAAAATTGTGTCATTTCGCCTATAGGGGGGCGCTATAGCAGCATTCAGTAGCTGTATCTCACAAACTGTAAGAGCGACTGTTCCCAAATTGGGTACATAGGTTCATAGAGTACTCTTCTAATCTGGCCTGAAAAATTATACCAATTGACCTCACGGTGGCGCTATAGCTGCCCTCTTTACGTTTTGGTTTGTAAGTTTGGAACCATAGCTTCTACGATCAAAATTCTTTCTGCCCTGGTTTCCTTGGCTCCTCCCGCTTGTACTCACAAAGGCCCGCCCATTTCCCACCCACAACTACTTAGTACACCCTAGCAACGATCTACGAATGCCCTATACCGATGAGCCGAAAACACCATAGCATCCAGTTAATACACCCTTGCAACGGCCTAAACACGTCCTAGCTACACATTGCCGATTGGGGCTGTATTGATAGTGGATGGGAGGGCGGGGTCTAAGGCAGGGGCGGTGCAAGGGGGGCGGAGCATCACGGGGGAGCAAGCACAATCAAATTTGCTTCAGCAAATTTAGCCCGTTCTAGTTATTATTTTTCTTCTATCCAAAAGTTTGCTTCGCCATTTCTCCTACAGTTTTCACACTACACAGACATGGGAGACATCAAAACGTGCGGCTCATTGAGGAATCGTGTGCATTTGGATTGCTAAGGGTTTCGTTCGCCGGTTTTCGCGATATTGGCGTTAACGTACGATTTTTTTCCCCATTCACTTGAATGGGGTTTCGAAATCGTTGGCATTAAATTAGCTCTAGCTCAGACACCGTATGACCTGCCATTACCAAACTTTGTAGGTAGGTTTACAGAGTCACCTTTTACGCTGTGCGGGAAAATTACACTATTTGACCAGATGGTGGCGCTATAACAGCCATCCTTACGTTTTGGTCCATAACTTTTGAACCGTAAGGGCTACATTCAAAATTATTTTTTCCCTGGATTCCTTGGGCCATTCCGCATCTGCTGATATAGGCCCCGCCCATTTCCGTCTAACTAGATTTCCCGCCATTTTGAATTTTGTCGAAAAGCGTTTTTTCGCTATTTCTCCTTCAAATTTTGCCCGATCTTCACCAAACCACATCACAGAGCGTGTGTGGACTGTCCTGCACAAAACTTATTTTGCGTTTTTTTTTAATTCTGCACCGTTGCGATATAATTGACCTCCAAAGTTCTGTGGGTGGGGCCTATTTCACAAAGATCGTCCGATGCTAACCAAACTTGGTACAGGTGTGGACGGATGTACTCTGAGCCTATAGGACAAATATTGTGTCATTTTGCCTCTAGGGGGCGCTATAACAGCCATCCTTACGTGTTGGTCCATAACTTTTGAACCATAAGGGCTACATTCAAAATTCTTGTTTCTCTGGATTCCTTGGGTCATTCCGCATCTGCTGATATAGGCCCCGCCCATTTCCGTCTAACTAGATTTTCCGCCATTTTGAATTTTGTCGAAAAGCGTTTTTTCGCTATTTCTCCTTCCAATTTTGCCCGATTTTCACCAAACCACATCACACAGCGTGTGTGGACTGTCCCGCACAAAACTTATTTTGCGTTTATTTGAAATTCCGCACCGTTGCGATATAATCGACCTCCAAAGTTCTGTGGGTGGGGCCTATTTCACAAAGATCGTCCGATGCGAACCAAACTTGGTACAGGTGTGGACGGATGTACTCTGAGCCTATAGGACAAATATTGTGTCATTTCGCCTCTAGGGGGCGCTATAGCAGCATTCAGTACCTGTAACACCATAGCATCCAGTTAATACACCCTTGCAACGGCCTAAACACGTACTAGCTACACATTGCCGATTGGGGCTGTATTGATGCTGGATGGGAGGGCGGGGTCTAAGGCAGGGGCGGTGCAAGGGGGGCGGAGCGTCACGCGGGAGCAAGCACAATCAAATTTGCTTCAGCAAATTTAGCCCGTTCTAGTTGACTTTATTCTTCTTATTCTATACAGAAGCAATATGGAGACCAATCGCATTGCTGACACTTTATTTGTACATAATCAAATGATGATGTTGTTTTTTTAACATAAACTCACAAAACGTAAAAACCCCCTTTCCCACATGAAGACATAAAAAGAACAAAAGAATTAAAACAGAACAGATGACCACTACCTCACACAATTCCCATCATCACCTTATTATAGAAAAAAGTAGAAAGATCATTTGACTCTATTGCAGCATATTGAGACTCAAAATAATCTAAAAAGGGTTGCCAGACTTTGAAAAACTTGTATTACTTTATTTGTACATAGAATAACTTATTTCTTATACTCTGCTCAAACCAAACCTCATCATCAGTGTGGATGGATTTCACTGAGATGCTGCTGCCCTCTACTGACCTCGTAATTACAGTGCTTATCCACCATGTCTCTCAGTACCAACCAAGTTCTTACCTTGGATTCTCTTTTGTCTAATCTTGGCCATGTTCAAGACAGAACACCGTTATATTATATGAACAATCAAATCCCCCTTTTAAATGATTCCCAGGCATAAAAACATCTTATCAAATCGCATACATGTTTTGAATATTTCAGTGAACCTAACAGTTTTATTAATTCATTCAATGGTGCCATTTTGCAGGGCAGTGTCTTTGCTATCTCATTTTTTCATCTAGTATTCTGTATTCTCTGTATATCTGTGCTGTAGCGTAATTCATAGAAGAGATCATGTGATAAAAACAAAATCTTTAACCTATGTGGTTATAGAAGGAATTTTGACTTCCTGTTTTGTCTTTCAGCCTGTCCAGTGTTGCAGAGTCCAGCTCCGAGAGGGTGGAAGAGCACAGCGAGGAGCTCAAGGTCTGGCTGCTATATACGTTCTGCCCTTTGTCTAAATCTGCCCTGTCACACTCATCACATCACCACGTCCCACCACACGCTGAAATGTGTGACACTGTGACAGTGAGGGGGGAGGGAGAGAGGGGGGCGCTAGCTAGCAGCCTTTAGGCTAAAACCTGCCCTAACTTGCTCCAGAAACCACAGTTTGAAATGACTCTATATCTGAAGGAGCATGTTATAAGTGTAAGACGTTACGTAACAGACCAGTGTGTCGTGTTACCGGCGAACCGAACGTGCCTGCTCTAGACTCGGCGGCGGTATGAAGGGAGGATTCTGTCTTGCGTGAGTGAACCGCGCTCCATTTAAGTGGCCTCTCGATCACCGCCACTCCAGCTTCTGTCCTGTCGTAGTTTTGTCATTCTCTCTCTCTCTCTCTCTCTCTTACTCTCTCTCTCCCTCTCCATCTCTCTCTCTCTCTCTTTAACTCTCTCTTACTCTCTCTCTCTCTTTAACTCTCTCTCTCTTACTCTCTCTCTCTCTCAGCGTCGCTCAGCTGATGCGTGCTCAAGGCTCTTGTATCGTCACTCAGATATCGGAGAGGAATGTAGCAGAGAAGAACAGAGTTTTTCGATTGACTTTGAGATATGTCTTGGATATGCCGAGAATACGCGCGATGAAGGCAAGACGCGAATGAGAACTGAAGAGGCTGAATGATGGTAAAACAGACAAGACAGGGATTCAGTCCCCAGACAGACTGGTAGTGTGTAAAGTGTGGTGCTAGTATGATTTCTCTTTATCCTTTTATCATCCTCGGGGGCGGCGGAGTGAACAGAGTGGTGTATTTATCACTGGTCAAAGAGTGGGTGGGGCGAGCGATATGAAGTTTATTTTAAGAGAAGTTCATAGGAACTCTCAATCTTTCCTGAACTTCTTGTCTTGTGCTTGTGTCTTATTTTTACTCGCTACAAATCTGCAACTTGTGAGTTTCATCTCATCTTGCAGCGTTTACCTTGACAACACCTTTTCCTTTGTCTTCATTGATACCTTAATCATCCACGCGACCTTCCTCTCCTGTGGTCAACTTTCCTGTCTGACCCTCACTTCCTCCTCTCTGCCTTCTTCCCTCTGAGCAGCAGCTCGGCGAAGAGGAAGCGTCTCTGTCAGAGGTCGGCGCGGACGCGGAGCTGCGGCGGCCTGCCGAGTCTTCGGGCCTGACGGCGCAGCTGCAGACGCTGAGGAAATCCCTCTACCACAAGTATGTCCAAGAAGTGGCCGCTCTCAAGGAGCAGCACAGGAGCGAGCTGAGGAGACTGAGAGAAGAGGGGGAAGGAGAGCAGCATCCAGAGGAGAGAGGAGACAAAGCAGCACTGACTCGGGCCGAGCAGGACCTCAGCGGGGCTGGACGCTCCATCGAGGGTGCCAGGGCAGCGGCGCAGATCGTGCAGGAGGAGAAAGAACAGTGGGAGAAAGTGGAGGAGGAGGTTGCTAAGGTAGGCCAACACTTTGTCTAGGACTGATATGACTCTGGACAGTCAGTCTTCTTGTCAAATCACAATCAGTGACACTGGCTTTACATTAGGTCACATTCATATGAAGGAAGATCCAGCTTGGGCAGTGCAATTCATTTATGTCTTAGGATTGTTATTTCCTCAGTCTCGAAAGGTAATCGCTTATGACTCATTAAAGAAATCAGAAAAATGATAGCACACCTGAATCTTCGAAGAGGATGATCACAACACAGATTAATTTATTCTGTTGGCAAAAGGAATGTATTCTCTTACATGTATTATGAAGCCGGTTTCTGTGACATCATGACATACCATTCAAATTCATTTTTATTGATACTAATAAAGCTAATTATTATTAGTATTTACCATTGATAGTTGTGTACCATTAGAATGGGATATCCAAGTGGTCTACACTGTAGACCACTTGGATATCCCATTCTAATGGTAACCGTGGTAACGAATAACGAATGGTAACAAAGACTGTGGAATGACAGTGACACAGCAACCTTTGTGGCAACTCTGAGCAGCAAGGATTTCCTTAACACATGCTTTTATCACAGCAGAATATCTTACTGCCAGCAAACCTTTAAAAAGATATTTGACCCTTTGTTGACACTTTGTTGTGAACTTGTGACTTTGTTGCCGGGTAAAAAACATTTTTAATCAGCACTCATATGTAAGTGCTTTGTTAAATAGAATCCTAAGCCACGTTATCTTTGGCACCCAATGTTCCCACAGGCCGTCGTTCAGATGTCAGTGGAGTTGGCCCAGCAGACTGTGCTGGCTCGCATCAACAAGCGTGCCTACCAGACCAGCTCGTCCATGCAGACCTGGGCAGAGCATGAAGAAGTGGAGGGGCGGGAGAGAGAGGAGCAGACCCCCAGGGCCTCTCCCACCGCGGGCCTCTGGCCGGACGACGTGCAGAGGGAGAGGCTGGAGAGGGAGCTGAGTCAGAGGACCGCTGAGGTCCACAGGTTGAAGGAGCAGCTGCTGAAAAGTGACGCAGGGCTGGAGCAGGTCAGTGCGGCTGGCTGGCCTGTGATGCCAGGATCGCATTGTGTTGAACGTGTGGAGTCCATTGCAGATGCATTGTGTTTCTATGCGTTATGGATAGAGTGAGATCCTCGCCTTAGAAGGAGATTTCTGCCTACATATCTTTTTTTTAGGCGGGATTTCTTTCAATTAGAATATAGGCCTTGTATTTGAACCAACAACGAGCCAAACAATCATTAAAGTGAAACTCAAAATGTGTACTTCACCTTCACTTGCTGTGTTAGTGGCACTTCTTAACAGGCAATTGTGGCCCAAATTAAGTAGCACAGGACACAGACACACACACTCACTCACACACACACACACACACACACACTCACTCACACGCACGCACGCACGCACGCACACACACCATTCAGAAGCACTACTTGTACATGCACTGGTGTACTGTTAAATATATATTGGTTTTCTTGGCAGGATTCTTTGCCAAAGCACTCCTCCTGCCTTGAAGACCTCATCCCAGGGCCAGATAGGCTTTTCACTAGCCATTTATTGCATGATTAGGCATTACCCACACGCCATAGCAGAGGCTGTCATGATTAGGCATTACCCACACGCCATAGCAGAGGCTGTCATGATTAGGCATTACCCACACGCCATAGCAGAGGCTGTCGGGTTCAATGATCTTTACGTGAGGAGTGGTTCCAACACACTCTTGGTAATAATGGTGATTCACTAATGGTCATTCATTAAACGACTCGCTAAGAACGTTCCTGAGCGACAATCGGCTCAAATGGCTTTTGAAAGATGGAGAAAATGTCTGCACTCTCTCCATGTCTAATGCAGTGTTGAGGTTAGATCAGTTTGTCAATAATATGATAAAGTGAAATTACCACTCAGGTGAAGAATTCATATACAGTATGTTATTCTTGGCCTAGAAGAGCCAAATTATGGTAATATTTCTGAATGCAAACAACACTCCTAACCAGACAATTAATATGAGCGCCACCGCAGATGTCAACAAGATGTTAAAATGTCGAGCTGCTCCGTAGAGAATAAACTGGGAATGATGGTCAAGGTGACTTGGATAGAATCTAGTGGGATTTTCTGAAAGACTAGTACAGAATAAAGTTTGTTTTGGCATAAAAAACTCAAATATTATATGGGACTATTATTCAATATTGATGAAGCAGCTCCAGATTTTAAATCTCGACATTGTAGGTTCGAGTCTTGGAAGTTCCTGAAACAGCTTACATCCTCCTGGATGGAAGGGGGGAAAGTATTTTAACTAATTCTAACATCAATTAACTATTTTGATATTTATATGTGGCTTGTCATTGTAAGTTACACTGCTGTTCTGTGTCTTTGTATGCAGTTATTAAATGCAGCATTTATTAAATTGGCACATTCTTACATTCTTTATATATAGTTGAACCATATATTATCCTATGGTTGGTGAAGATGTTAACGGACTTTCTATTCAGCCTTCAATTGTTGCATTCATTTTAATCCATTAGTGATACAAAGTAATAATAACATAATCCATCATAAAAGTTTGATAATTTGGCACAGTAGCACTGTATGTTGACAGGATGAGTGTAACAGTGGCATCATTGTGGCATTCAGTGTGTGGATTCTTTGACTGGAAGCGGTGCCAGTCTCTAACTCATCTGCAGTCTCTACACAATGCGGTGTCTTTGAGAATGAATTGATTTCCTGTGTGGAGAGGCAGAGCTGCATTTCTGCCTCTTGCCCAAAAGGGGGCGCTGCCGCCTCCGCCAGCCCCTTTGACTCAGGTGCACCTGTTGCCATAGCAGCACAAAGATACTAGTGTTTCTCTCGGCACCCAAGTGTGTTTGTGTGTTTATAGTCTGTGTGCTTGTAAAAGGCGAGCGACGAGCGTGTCTACGTGTGCCTCGCTGTGTGTCTTAGTTGAATCCACTCTTACTAATGGTCATGCATAGAGCCTGCCTAGTGTTTGCAGGAATCTTGAACAAACTGTAGCCTTTCCAATGACGGGCCTGCTGTCTGTGTTCTCTCTCCTGCCTGTCCAGTCTTTACAGCGGCGACAAGCTGGGAAAAAGGAGGACCCAGAGGGAGCGGGAGTAAAGTTACAGCAGGGAGAAGCTGGGAAAGAGGAGGACCCAGAGGGACCGGGAGTAAAGAAGGCTGATGGGAGCAAATTGTCATTACAGGATGAAGGGGACTCCTTTAATCCGGACGTTGTCACCACTGAAAGGTAGAAGCAGGAATTATCCATACATACTTTGAATTATGCTCTATTCTTAAAAGGACATTCTTAATTAAAGGGAGGCTTTGCCCATTTTCAACGCGCTTTGTATCATTATAATCTGGGTAAATATATGCAGATGGAAAGTGTTTAGCTTGTGTATATGTTTTCTCCATCGAGAAATCCACGTGTGTCTGCCTGCAGAAACTCCGCCCCTGCCAGCTGGTCTAGCTCACGAACGCTTGTTAAGGATCTCGATGCGATTCTCCATGGATGTGCACATACAGAAAAAAATGTGTAGTTGGAACAGCAGAGCAGAACAGCTGTTCACTTCCGTATCGAGAATGACACGCTTTGCCTCATTCTGGACATTCTAACACGGAAGTGCCTCGAATAAACTGCGGAGCTCTCGGTGCAGGAAAACATGAAGACAAGGTTAAGGCTCCCTATCTGCATATTACCCACATTTTAATGATACAAAGTGGGTTGAAAATCGGCAAAGCCTTTAAGTCAGTCTTTCCCAAACTATGGGTCGGGACCCAATTTGGGTTGCGGACCCATGGGGGGTGGGTCGCCAGCTGATCATGGCAACTCATTACCATATGTTTATTGTAAGTTTGGGGCCCAGGGAGACACAAGATATATCTTTTGGGTCCCAAGATGAAAAGGTTTGGGAACCCCTGCTTCAAGCAGTACAGCATTAAGTTGTGGCTTCATACTATCCGGACGTGTTTGTGTTAGTGCTGGAGAAGAATTGGGAATAGGTTATTATTGATCTCCACTTGCAGCCAAAGCTAGACCAAATTCCCATTTTGAGTTCAATGTTTTACAACTGTGATCGTATCAAGCCTTCCCTTTAACTAATTAACATTTCTTGCATGAATGATATATAAGATAAGACACAGATACTGCGTTAGTCATTGATGGCACCGTACAATTTCTCATAACCAACCACCCGTCCCAACGTTTTTTAACTCCTACCTACCAGAAACCTCTTGCGAAAGGCCAACGAGAGGCTTTGTCAGGTGCTGGTTGACGTCCTGAAGACCACGGCGGCGGCGGAGGAGACGATGGGCCTCCACATGGAGAGTCTGCGTCAGGCTTCCTCCACACAGAGAACAACCCAGCAGAGAGGTGGCACAGAGCACTTCAGACCTCCAGGCAAGTCACATCACAGTCCAATCAATGGGATCAATTAACTATCATTTGTCGTTAAAAAACTAGGCAAAACTAGGGTACTGTACTGCTAAACCTTTCCAGAGCAAAACAGACCATTAAACTTCCAAAATATGACTATGCCTGCAATGCATTCACTCACCTGAAGGAGCACAATATACTAGCATGTGGCTTTGAAACTATTGCTGCGCTCTCTAAGCATCATGGCCTCTCACTTGGAGGTGTTGTCTGACTGGGTCATTACTGCTCACAGTGGTCGTGGTGACTCTATGGCAGATAAAGACAGCACAGTCTCAGGTTAACAAATTAAACTTTTTAACGTTTTATTCCACCATTTTATATCAAAATGTCCTATCTTTTAATTCAGTAGTTAATCATTTAAAGTCATTCTTCACTCTTGACAATACTTGATATACCAGTATAAAGCTCTATGATGGCAAAGAAGATACTTTATTCTACCAGCAGAATACGTTGTCTCTGCCCTTCGGTCCTGCTGTATCAGCATGTCATAATATGGAAATTAATATCATATATTAAAACCTGTAGTATAAGATAATGCTATACCGATGCTGCCGCCTACAGTACAGTACTCATAATTGTCCTCTGAGAATGTGAACTTTACAGTAGGTTACATGGCCAGATAGTTCAGTGAGAACGAAGTCAAATAGAGTAGCCTAAGGGCACATGTGACCTATGACCCAACCACATTTCTAGCATTGCTTTGTATTCTGTTATTTATCTTCTGTTAGAGGTGGAGTATAATTATGACCGGTATCATATTTAAACCTTTTGTTTCTATAGATTTAAAGGCTAATTAATACATTTTTCCATGTGAGCTTGAGAGTAGCTACAGTAGATGTTTTCTCGAGATCGCCACAGGAACATCAGCAACATTTCACCATGCCCCCAAGACCCCCCCCCCCCCCACACACACACACACACACACACACACACACACACACACACACACACACACACACACACACACACACACACACACACACACACAGTATATTGTTTTATCTCTAATAGCTACAAAATGTCTGAGTGATCTAATCTTTCGCTTTTAATTAAGAGAAATTGCAACAACGACATCAGGTGTGTATGTGTGTATAATATGCGAGTAATATATTTCTTCTTTTCCTCCGGTCGCTACACAGAAAGTGGGCGGGGCAGCGAGGGCGGCACAGACGAAGCGAGTGTGTGGTCCGGGGAGACGGAGGCTGACGAGGGCCTGGAGATGTCCCAGCAGATGATGGGCAGCCTGCTGCTGGGGGCGGAGACTCAGCTGGAGAACGAGGAGCACCTGATGGGCATCAGCAGCCGCCTCCAGGCGGCTTTGGAGAGGATGCTGATGGCCATCACCGAGACCACCAACCAGGTAGGGACCAGAGGGGGGGCGGGTGGTTCAAGTTCTAGACTTCCTTTCACCACACCCATTCACATTCACAGCACTGATGGGCTTGAGTTCCGTTCTTCTCAGTTCCTTCTCTTAATACATATCATACCTCCTGCTAGTTTACCTAAGAAACTCTAATAATGTTGTTGAACTGAATTAATCTGGTTTATGAGACTGGAAAATGTTTAAAGGTCCCATTCCGTGCAAAAGCTGTTTTTACTTGTAAATGCATATATACTGCTGTCAGCCCTCCCTGTAATGAGTGGTCACACGCTCAGAACTGCCACAGTTGGATTTGTCCCTATCCAGCGTCCCTCTGCAGTCTCCTCCAAGCCACACCCCCAAACGCTTCGTTTGCCCAGAGGGGAATCTGGGGGAATCGGGACGTCACTAGCTTCCTCCTGCATACTGCGCGGGTCTCTCTCACACAAGCTACCTGCACCATTTAGTCTATAGCCACGAAATTAACACTTCTAGCTGGAGCGACGCCAACTGTACGTGATCCAGCAACTGCAGAGGTGCATTCGGTAAGTCTAGGCATTTTGAGATGTCCTCTTTAGCGTAGTACCGTTTAGTTAACGATAACTCGCAACCTAGCGTGCTGGTCCACAGACGCTAATCTGATTGGCCGCTGGGAGCCTGGGGCGGGCTCTCCCTCAGCGGCCAATGGGAACTGTTAGTTCTGAATATATTATAGAAACAGGCCGTTCTTGGGAAGCACCAGAAGAGGGAGCGAGAACTCCGTCACAACAAACGGGTTTGCTATATTTTCGACAGATTAATCCAGAATCATGTTTTATGGACCAGAGACACACGTTTTTAAGAGGTTACAGCTGCACGAATTGGGACCTTTAATGAATATGTTGCACTATATCAGCAAACAGGTAGCCATACTAAACTCATAAATTGGACTTTAGTGGGGTTATGATACAGCAGAATTTTATACTACTATTTTAGAATAAAATAAAATTATAGAATAATAGATTTTCAGAAATGGCAGGAGGGGTTATGCAATAAAAACATACAATGCAGTAGAAAAAGAAAATACAAAAATAGTAAAATATGTACAATAAAAAAAAAGGTCACAATTTAGATCATGGAGAAGCAGGAGGCGGGAGCACACATCTTGCACGAGCACAATTGATTGATTGCTTGTGGATAATTTTTTTGAACTCATTTAGGGGAATGCAATGGTCAAGCTGGAGCTTTGACTGGCGATTGTTCCAAATCTCTAAATAATCAAATTCCCTTTTCACCAAAAACAGCTCTGCTTCTGGAAACTTTTAAGAAGAACGCAGGACTGTGATCTTAGACTAATGTGCTCTCCTAGCAGGATGAGGGATGAGTTATCAACAAGGCCTGAATATTCTTCCTGCACAGTTCTATGGTGTTACTGCATCAGTGTGTTTGTGCCTAGAAGTTACCAGTGAACAGAAAGCACGAGCAACATCATGCGTAGGTTTTGTTTAAACATATAAATGCCCACACACAACATTGTTAACCTGCTATAGCTTTCCAAGTCTGTTCACGGAGGCATAATGGGGATGAGACTGCAGAATTTGGCTGGCAACACAGTTGGCGTGTCTAGAATTCACACACAATAGGGCTGTGTCATTCCCAGTGGTTGCCTATAGATACAAGCTGTATTTACATGGGGCTTTTGTCTGTCCAAACAGCCTATCCTAACCCAGTAGGGCAGAACAACGCCGCCCCCTCAGGCTGCCCATGTAGTGCGCGCCTCCTGTGCCCAGCCCAGAGAGACGGAGCAGCCCTACTTTAACCAGGCCATCGAATGTGTTACTGTAACTGACTGCACAGCACATCTTCCCTTTGGCTTAGATTCCAGCATTACTCACGCTGAAATGGGTTTGATCTTGGCCATCTAAAAATAGCATAACCAAATCTTCCGGCCAAGCGTCATTAATGTTTGCAGTATCTATCTGAATCACTCGAGTGCATGTGGGTTGTGCATCCTATTCTTTCTCTCATAGAGAAATAAAGCTCGCTAGTGCAGCGACCAGGACACACATACCCCCAATCCGGCTTTCCGTCCCCAGACACAGCCAATCGTGCCTGTATGGACGCCCGACCAAGCCGGAGGTAACACTGGGGTGCGAACCTGCGACCCTTGTGTGTGTTGGTAGGCAGGGAATCTACCGCGACACTACCCGGACGATTTTACATTACTTTTACATTTTAATTATTGTGCTAAAAACTACAGTGTTAACAATGAAAGAAGAAAAAACATGCATACAGTATGTGTAACATTACCTTACCTTACCTTACAACGACATACCTTACATGCTCTGCTAGCAAAGGATTGTTAAGCCGTCACTGGACAATTACTACAGATCCATTGTGTTTACGAGGTGGATTACATGTCACTAGGGATGGGCATTTCTAGCAAAAACACTATTCGAAATTCGCTGGCCAAATTCGAATTCGAATTCGAATTTAATTCGAAATTCGAAAATAAAAATAAAAATGTAAAAAAAAAAAAAATTTTTTTTTTTTTTTTTTTTTTACATTTTTAATTTTTTTTACATTGACATTTTCGAAAATAAAAAACAGTTTTGACAATCATGAGTGGTTGTGGTTCATTAAATATTTAGTAGGCTCAGGTCTGAGTGCCAAAGGGGTGCCAAAGTCACCCCCTCTCCCTCTTCATGGGATTTCATCCGCCATTCATTTTTCCATAAACCTTGCTTAAAATGCTTATAGCGATTTGACTATACCGGTACTTAGAATCAGGGGAGACAATGCAACATTTCACTCAAATTTTTTTTTTTTTTTTTTTTTTTTTTTTTTCGAATTTCGAATTTCGAATTTCAATAATAAAAGTCGACCTTGATAATAACAACGATTATTCGAAAATTCGAAATTCGATGCCCATCCCTACATGTCACACAGCACATCTCTTCCTGCTACACGCAAAACAATTACAACGCCGTAAACTTTCATCAGCAAATCTCCTAATGGTTAAGGGAATGATTTTGCTGTCACTATTGATCCGGTGTACATTAGTCTTGTCAGTGGAGTTGCGGTGAATCAGCGCGTCTCGCCTGTAAAGCAGCGGCACGAATACAGATGGATGATGTAATGAGCCGCTCGGGAATGTCGAGTGTCTTTGTGTTGTGCTGAGTGTTGTCAATGATTTGCCAGGTGAAAAGGTGTTTGCTCACTAACTACTTCACATTGACACTCGGTGACAAATTGCTCGGGTGCGTTATTGAGTGAGAAGGTTGACGTGCCAGGTAGAAGGAGGGAGAAATCATGTCAGAATTTCTTTTGCCTCTATGCGTGAATCCGGTTTGACAAGCTCTCGTGAGACTGGGGGTGTGTTGTTGTGTGTGTGTGTGGTTACAGTACATGTGTGTGTATGAGAGAGAGACAGAGGGAGGCAGAGAGAGAGAGAGAGGGAAAGGAGGAGGGAGCATGTCATCTTATTTGCAAATCTACAGTACCTGTCCCTCTGGCCCCAAGGGATGCAGCCACGCCTGTGTGTCCCTCCCCCTTTTGCCCAACAGTATCCTGCTCTGTGCGATCACTACAGGAAGTGAAGGAGAGCACCTGGCTTCTGACAGGGAGGGGAAAGAACCCGGAACTCTGGGATTTACTTTTTTTCCCCCCCTTTTTTTCAGCATGTGCATTGACAGAAGGCAAAGTGAGTAGCAGAATGACAGCAGCCTGTCTGAGGTGAGGACAGTGAGAGAGGAGAGTGGCAAAAAGCAGGAGTTGGAGCTAGAACGAGTAGAGAGTAGGATCACGCTATGAGCTTTGGAGAGAGGCTGACGACAAAACCTGGGAGGACGTGAAAGTGAGCGACTTGGATCTGACCGCTGTCATTTCACCCTTGGTTTACTGCCGCTTGGTCCAAACAATTAAGCGGGGCCCCGGGGGAGGCTCCCCTGCAGGTCGCGGTTGCTACGGCGCCACAGCATTGTTAATGAACCTCCAGAGAGAGAGGGGGAGAGAGAGAGAGAGAGCAGGGGAGAGAGAGAGGGCTGGAGCAGACGCGGGGGAGGGTGGGAGCTCTACCTAGAGAGAGAGGCAGCGGTTGCGCTCGGAAAAGAAGGTCAGGAACCACACTGAGAAGGGGGGCAGAGATCTTCAGAGAGGACGCGGAGGAAAGAAATCATTGCCTTTGTGTTGACTTACCTCCCCTCGGGCCGCGCTCAGTGGAATGCCCCGTAAGCCGCCGATCCGATCCCAGCTGAAGTTTCTCCACCTGCTGCCTTTTAGGATGACTTTGCTTTTGGAAGCCTCTCCTGCCGCAGAACTTCTCCCCGTTTGCTCGGCTGATTTGTCTCTCAATGTTTACCCGGAAACCTGTTCTACCTCAACCAGGTGATCGAGATGACGTGAGTGTCACTGTCTTCCTAATGCTGTGTACTCTAGTTGTGTGCAAGGCAAACACGTAGAAACTGTTGCTTGGAGCGACCCACAACGTTGCTCACGGCTTTTTCCCCCTCCACTGGATCTTCTTC
This sequence comes from Poromitra crassiceps, assembly GCF_964638095.1. NCBI lineage: Eukaryota > Metazoa > Chordata > Actinopteri > Beryciformes > Melamphaidae > Poromitra > Poromitra crassiceps. The sequence continues at coordinate 25,440,804 of NC_139643.1, read as the reverse complement.
TGATTTGTGGTTGGACGCGGCTGGATGAGCTCAGCCTCACACTCCTTGGCAGATGGAAACCCCCTTTTGATGCCTCCAGAAAAGGAACCCCAGCATAAGGAGCCGAGCTGGGACGTTCTCCCCGGATCCATCCCTTACCATGGATTCCTACCGTTCCTACTGGAATTCCAGCTTGCACAACAGCATTTGGCTGGATGGGGAAGACCAGGACGTGTACGAGGTGGAATCTCGTGTGCCTCTTCCCCGGCCCTTTCCCCTCTCCAGCATCTTGACTGAGAAGAATGCTGTGGTGGTGCAGACCAAGATCTCGCACGTCAACCACCGGACCAACGGTCACCTTCTTAAGGTCATCTCCAAAATCTCCTTGCCCACTCCTCCCTATACAGTAAGTTTACACTTGTGCAAAACACAGTTCTGTCATGTTGGCCGCAATTTTCTAGCTCACAAATATGCCTCGCGGATTAGAATGAAGGGTTTTAACTGACTTTCTTTTTGAGTGCCTTGCATCTGTTCTTCCACATCACAGTTCTGTTAGAATCCATTCTTCCTATCTTCAGTGTCTCTCCCTTTGGTTCATCTGTAACAGTAGGTGAAATGACTCCTGTTATGGCAGGGTCACGTTTCTACTTCCTGGTTGCCGTTATGTTACAGACAGTAACCTTTGGTCAGGCTGATATGGAAATCTTCTCTCAAAGTAGCCGGAGAGTGAATGCGTATATGAGCTTGTGGTCGATTTATTGCATTATGATTTCAGAGCTGTTCCACCAGGGTAATCTGCCTTTCTGTCACCTGATCCGAGAGGGCATAATGGAAACGTGTTCTCAGTATCTCAGTGTTGCAGCCTACATTTATAGATTCTGTTCGGACTGAACCTCATTTCACAATTGAATCGTGTATACGTTGCCTTCATTTGCCATTTTGTCATACCAGTTTGCAAATATGCAAATGTTTCAGTTTGTCTTGGAATGACTGCATGAAAAAAAACAAAAAAGATGAAGATCGATAAAAACACTTCAACATTGACCACAATAAATAAGACCTCTTCCCCCATCTCATCATTCTTAGTGTATGTAGTGTACAGCCTCATTGGCCTTGAGATCGTTCATTTACAATATGCACAGCAGTGGGAAGCTGTTGGTTCTCAAATTGGGGTCCGGGGTAGTGGGTACCTCCAGGGGTCCTTGAGGCAGTTCCCTGGCGTCTCCAGCAAAAAGGGGAATAATCCTTTTGTCACTATAATTCTATTCAAAATATACAGAGTGGAGCACACCCAAAAAAGTTGAAGAGGTGCAGACTAACGAACATTCAAAGTAACACAAAGAAAGAAAGTGGCACACTCAAATTCTCCTCTGCTGTGTTTAATAGCTACACCAACATGTTTCTCCTCTGCTGTGTTTAATAGCTACACCAACATGTTTCTCCTCTGCTGTGTTTAATAGCTACACCAACATGTTTCTCCTCTGCTGTGTTTAATAGCTACACCAACATGTTTCTCCTCTGCTGTGTTTAATAGCTACACCAACATGTTTCTCCTCTGCTGTGTTTAATAGCTACACCAACATGTTTCTCCTCTGCTGTGTTTAATAGCTACACCAACATGTTTCTCCTCTGCTGTGTTTAATAGCTACACCAACATGTTTCTCCTCTGCTGTGTTTAATAGCTACACCAACATGTTTCTCCTCTGCTGTGTTTAATAGCTACACCAACATGTTTCTCCTCTGCTGTGTTTAATAGCTACACCAACATGTTTCTCCTCTGCTGTGTTTAATAGCTACACCAACATGTTTCTCCTCTGCTGTGTTTAATAGCTACACCAACATGTTTCTCCTCTGCTGTGTTTAATAGCTACACCAACATGTTTCTCCTCTGCTGTGTTTAATAGCTACACCAACATGTTTCTCCTCTGCTGTGTTTAATAGCTACACCAACATGTTTCTCCTCTGCTGTGTTTAATAGCTACACCAACATGTTTCTCCTCTGCTGTGTTTAATAGCTACACCAACATGTTTCGGCGAATATGCCTTCGTCAGGCTCACTATAATTCCAACACAATGACAGAATGTATGACTATTTCCTCATGGCTTTCATACACTTTCTGTAATCAAACTAAAAACAAAAATCTTATCAGATGTGGGGTCTGTATTAAATAGCTGGTGCAAGTTTTACCTTAAGCCACAGTGACCTAATGACTTCCACACTGTAATAATTAGTTGGTTATACTATTCTTAATAGTGGCAACAGTAGTTAATTGTGTTCTTGGTCAGTCAGTTAACTTACTTAACTTGCTCCCATCAGCTTGCCATGATGCTGTAAATCTGTTACATGAATCCGTTTTGGAAAGGTTACCTCGGGCTCTAAACCTAACAGATGCCAGGTTTAGTGTCCTAATAAGTGGCTCTCTTTCCACAGACAAATGTTTTACAAACGAGATTCGAGGCAAACTATTCAGCTCGTTTAAAAGGTTAGATTCAGAGATGTGTCTCACAGCCTCTCCTCTTCCGTCTCAGCTGGAACATGCCCGCGTGACCCAGACGGAGCTGATGCGGGAGTCCTTCCGCCACAACCAGGAGATGGGTGAGCTGCTGCAGCGGCAGGACGAGCTGCAGGAGAGGCTGGCAGAGGAGGCGCGGGCGCGGGAGCAGCTGGCCCTGGAGCTCCACCGGGCTGAGGGTGAGTTTAATTGAGAAAAAGAAGTATATTGCTATATGAAAATAACGCTTATTATTATTGTGATTTAGAGGAATTGAAATAGTGAATGTTTAAGCTGCATTCAGCAATGTTTTTGTGTTCAAATAAGGGTTAAATGGCTCTATATTCTGACAGCAATCACTGAGTGCGTTTACATGCACACCAATAAACTGATAACTGTGAGTAATCGGTTTATGGCAATAATCTGATTTCTGCGTTTACATGCACTTTAATAATCCGACAATAGGAAAAACCCGGGTTTACATGATTCAGTCAATTAGTCGGATTTCTCTCCAGAAGGCGGCGGTAATTCGTCGTTCTGAATGAGAACGCTGTATACATGCACTCAAAAGACGGGTTATTGGCCAAAAACCTAGGTATGTTTATCGGTTTATTCATAACCCGATAACGGCCATAAACGGATAAAGCTTATCAGTTTATGCTGTTTACATGACCATTTGAATAATCAGGTAACTCCAGAAATCCGCTAATAAACTGTTTATTGCCTGCATGTAAACGCACTCACTGAAATAGAGTGTTTGGTCAGTGACTTGAAACCCCCAACCCCCCACTGTCCTCTATCTCTCTCCTGTAGTCCTGCAGGCAGGGCGGACGTATCTCCGCAACCGTAACTCATAGAGACTCAGGAATGGCGGCATTGGATTCGGGGTGAAAAAATACATATAGTCCTTTATTTGGCATCGCGATTGGACCTTCCGCTTCTCAGAAAATGTCAACTTTTCTCTGATTGGATCAAAATTGGCACCGACCTCAAACTATCCAATCAGAGAAAAGTTGACATTTTCTTGGTAGTCGGGAGAGAGATAGAGGACAGCGGGGGATGGGGGGTTTCAAGTCACTGACCAAACACTCTATTTCAGTGATCGCTGTCAGAATATAGAGTCATTTAACACTTATTTTAACACAAAAACATCGCTGAATGCAGCTTTAATGATGCAAAGTGTGTTTGTGTCAAGGCAATTACAGAAAACACAAAGCACTGCAGCAGAACGAGCATAATGGATGTAGAGTGAGGATGCATGTGTTCGGGGGATGGGGGGGTGCAGGGAGTGATGGGAGTGATGGGATCAGCTGTTTGCGAGGGAGAGGAGAGAGAGGGGTGTGACACCATCTGTGGTGGGAAGTCGACAATGAAAACAAGTGTTTGTGAGTCTGTCTCTGATTTGTATTAAAGCATCTGAGTGACTGTGTGCTTAGCCCACAACCTACAGGACAGTTAGTGTGAGGGTTTGTCAATGCAGATGTTCTCCACAGAGGTGAAGGTATTTCTGTGAGAACTATGGATTATCTTCAATCCGGGAGGCAACGATGGCTGATTTTGCCGCCTCAGCACAGTTTTAAGTGCCTTGTCAAATCTGGTCGGGGGCAGCAAATTAGATGTCCCATCCATGTCAGAGACAGCTGCTCTGAGGGTTGACTGGCAGACACACACACACACACACACACACTCTCTCTCTCTCTCTCTCTCTCTCTCTCTCTCTCTCTCTCTCTCTCACACACCAAACCCAATAGACTGTTTGGCGAGTGTAAGGTATAGAAAATCTTCTGGTCTCAACAACACACTGACTTTTTGGACACATGTACAATGGTGAGTTTGTGACTACCACTTCTAATTAAAACAGTAAATTGTCTTGAGTAGCCGTAGTATCCTGGTATGATGTTTGTTTTCTGTCTGTAAACTGATAGCGGTGCTGAAGTTTGGCAAATATTTGCTCTCATAAAATAGGTTAATCTCATGATCACTTGTCAACCATGGCTTTACGAGGTAATCCACTAAGAGTACAGTAAGTTGTAAAAAAGAAAAAACCAAGAACAACCTTATTGTTAATAACTACTCAATTCTACACTGTGGATGTCCCATAACAAGTAAAGCAACGGGTGAAAAGAGCAGTTCTGCCTATGTGAAAGAAGCACAGACGTTTGACGCAGATATCTGCGAGAAGTCTTATTTACATTTTTGAGCGTAAGCTAATGCACATACCGGTATTCATTACCACAATGACACATATCAATTTAAGTGAAATTATCTTAATATTAATCAATGTTTCCTGATTAATGCGTTATATCTGGCCATGTTGCTTACTTCCCCATTCGTCTTTGGAAAGTGTTTGAAATTGCCAAATCCAGTGATTTTTATTTTATTTGATATATTATTATTATTTAATATATATTTGACATCTTGGTGTTCAAGTGCCATTGAAGCCAGACTGAAATAATTCCCCTGGAATTGTCTGGCTGATGCACACAGGTAACAGCTCAGGGTGCGGCTGTCTTCAAACTGGTTTAGAATTAACCCAAGAGACAGACTCACCCTGGAAGAGGATCCTCTTCAATGACCCACACAAACTATTAGGTGTCAGTGAAAACTCTAAACAGGATGAGATGAGAAGTCGGCTTGTATCTATCTTGTATGTATTAGAGCTGGGAGGGGGGGGGGGGGGGGGTCAATAAAAATACAGGCCAAGATGGATGACTAAAAGAGGTCTGTCATGTCATCATGGTGTGTGGGCATTGTTATGAGTCCTTTAGCTGTGTTTTGATAGAAACCGATGGTTGAATGGCTTCATATTTGTTGATCCCACGAGACTTGTTTTGGTGCTTATTGAGAGGGTTACTGTTGCTTGTTGGCAAACAAACACAAGTGTGTGTTTCATAGCTTTAGGTCACCATGGCTATTCGTCTCTCTTCCCCCCCAGACGGATGAAGAATCTGTGTTATTCATGATCAAAGTTTCCATGGAGACATCACAGCCCTCCTGGGATTATCACCTTTCATTCTTTCTTTTTTGAGTCAATTTGTGGTACCTGCTGCTATATTTATTCTTAGATTAAAATTAACAACATCTCATGAAAAATTCTCTGCCTCTTACTTTTTTAAATTTTACAATGGATAGGTTTAAGAACTGTGTGAACTTTGCATGGGGATTGAAGATAGGTTGAGAACATGGGACAGAATAAAAGTATATACAGTCATTTGATACATCTGTAATCAAACAATCCAAGCAATTGTTAGTTATTTGATTATTATTATTATTTAGACATTATTGACTTTTTCTTGCCTTAATGCATCCAAACAATTTATTTAATTGAAAACAACACACTTTTTATATAAATTATTTGTAATGTACCGGTTAGATATTTCCCATAATTATTTTCAGGTTCACAAATACAGTCCTCAGAAACATGTAATCAGTGATTGATTGATTGAAGGAAATCTTCCCTGCTGTATATTGCATCTGTACACGTTTATCCTCATTTGACCTTGTCATATAGCTGTTAAAGCGTAACTAAATCCTAAAACACTTTTCTTCTTAGCTTTAAAACAATGTATACGGCTTTTGAGTAGTGTTGCTGAAGGATTCTGTGCAAAATCTCAACATTTGAGAGTAAACTGAATTCTACACACTGTATCATTTTCATGCAGCTACAGGGGTTGAAACCCACTTTTGCAGTTGGGTCGGTCGGCCAAGTGGCTGATCTTCGGTTCCGCTTACATCATCAAGAACGCCCCCTTTTCCCACCCAGAGTCAGAGCGGGTTGATAGGCCGTGCATGTCCTCCAGGCTTGAAAAATGAAGCCAATGTGGAAGCTACCCCAGGTTGAGACTCTTGATTTGCATTCATTTAAATCGCAGGTGGAGGCAGGTCAGCCAGAATCCTCTGAGCCTAGTTCCTCTTTAACCCATTGATACCTGATGCAGCATTTGCGTGTATATCCCTCGTTTGTGTGTGTATCCCTTTAAGACCGCGAACCGCGTTGACGCGGTTCGCGGTCTTAAAGGGATACGCACACAAATGCTGCATCAAGTATCAATGGGTTAAGCAAATAGGTCCAGTAGCTAAGTAAGAGAGAGCTCAGTGTAGTTTGTGGGCCTATGTTGTTTTAGCTGTTGATCAGGGGCATCAGACACGTGTGCCATGGAGCCATCCCTCCTTAGGCAAACTTTCCACAGCGCAGAGGTTCCTCACATGATGTCTCCTGACAACAGAAGTGACATTTTTATTCCTTTTAGTGCAAGACTCAGGACCTATCTCTTCTCCTTCTGTTCTCTCTTTTCAGTTTTCCAAATCACACACACTGAGTGAGCCCAAACTAGCTGCAAATGAGCAGAGTCAAGTTAAATTGGAAGCAACAACAAGAGCTCTTCCTGTTTTCGTGTCGCTCAGTAAAAAATATTGCTCATTAAAAAAACATGGATTCACTGTCAGAACATGCAAATTGGGTTCAGGCTGCCGGCAGCTCATTTCTTGCCCGTTCGCATTCCAAAGTGGCACGTACAGTAAAGGAGTGAATGGACTTTCCCTCGTAGTTTGTCTTTTAATGTATGCATGCGTGCACACACAGTTCCTCATTTATGAACTGAGTGCTGTCCTGGTGCGTGATGCTTGCTGACCTGTGAGAAAGTATGTAATAATAGAACATTTCATTGTGCTGTCTGTCTGACCCATTTTGCTTGACAGAGTGAACAGGACTGAGATGCCGTGCTCCCCTGCGTTCCTCTATGCGTCTGTAATATATGCGTGACGGTTGTGTACGGACTCTCTTTTGGACTCTATGTTTTTCTTTGCTTGTGTGCGGTAACCTTGGATTTTGTGTGCCGCTGATTCGGTGCTCGTTCATGTGTGTGACGCACGCGTGTGTAACCGTCTCCTCCTCTCTCTCTTTGACCACCTTCAGGTCTGATCGATGGCTACACGGGGGAACGAGCTGCGCTGGAGGAGCAGGTGCGCCAGAAGGAAGAGCTCCAGCTGAACCTTGAGCAGGAGCTGCAGGTGAGGCATTCAAGCTCCAGAGAGCTCGTGAAGTAGGAAGTGAAGTCTGCCTGGAGTCCTACACAGTTTTTTTTTTTTTTGATAGGATTGTCCTTCCAGAGCGCAGTACACTTGGGACTCAGGTGTAACTACTATGTCTTAAAGACCCTCAGCCAGGTGTCGGATCTCCGGCACACGGATGTTTTAGATTCACAAACTATTTTCGGGGAAGGGGGGTGGGATTGTAGCTATTTAGTGCCGATTCTGTAGTGTGTAGCACAGCTGAAATATAGAAATGAAGTTTATGAAAGCTGGTGAAGATACATGTGTCACTGAGAGAGGAGGAAAAAACAAATGGCAATTGGTATGGAGGATTGGATTGAATTTATTATTATTTTATTATTTTATTATTATTATTTTAGATGCAATTTTACTGATACAACACTACAACACAATGAACACACACAACATTTCTTAATGGTAGAAGACAAACAGATTTATTTTTATTATTTTTGGGGGGGGGGGGGGGGGGGGGCATCTGCATTAGTGTCATCCATTCATCCATGGTGGCCTTTGTTGGCTCCTGTTTCTGTAGAGAGACCAAAAATAATGTTGTTATTAACCGTATTTTTATTTACAGTGTCAGAATGACCACTGAGAGCAACTATTTTAGCTACAAATAACTTCAAACAGTATTACCAGCCAAATTAAATTAAATGTATGCTTTGGCAGGTAAACATACTATATAGGGCAACTTCAGTCTGCATGAATGAAAACTTGGCAGTAATACCTTCATTCATACCTTCATTCATACCTTCATTCATACTTTCATTCACAGAATACTATAGATAGGCATTCTGAGGCAATTGACAAATGATTCAAGAAGTCCAAATGGTTCCTTGGAGTTACTTGAGCATGATATTAGATTAGAATCAATTCATCGTATCCTTGGAGTTAGTTAAGCATGGTATTATTAGATTAGAATCAATACATAGTATCCTTGGAGTTAGTTAAGCATGGTATTATTAGATTAGAATCAATACATAGTATCCATGGAGTTAGTTAAGCATGGTATTATTAGATTAGAATCAATTCATCGTATCCTTGGAGTTAGTTAAGCATGGTATTATTAGATTAGAATCAATACATAGTATCCTTGGAGTTAGTTAAGCATGGTATTATTAGATTAGAATCAATACATAGTATCCATGGAGTTAGTTAAGCATGGTATTATTAGATTAGAATCAATACATAGTATCCTTGGAGTTAGTTAAGCATGGTATTATTAGATTAGAATCAATACATAGTATCCATGGAGTTAGTTAAGCATGGTATTATTAGATTAGAATCAATACATAGTATCCATGGAGTTAGTTAAGCATGGTATTATTAGATTAGAATCAATACATAGTATCCATGGAGTTAGTTAAGCATGGTATTATTAGATTAGAATCAATACATAGTATCCATGGAGTTAGTTAAGCATGGTATTATTAGATTAGAATCAATACATAGTATCCATGGAGTTAGTTAAGCATGGTATTATTAGATTAGAATCAATACATAGTATCCATGGCGCCACATGGGTTGTACTTACAGCATCTGTAGAGTATGTTGATCCGGCGGATGTCGTCGGGGGACATGCGACTCCTCTGGCCAATTTGAACAGAGCTGTCAGGGATGGGAGTGATGCTATCCTGTCCCCGCCTGCGGCTGAAGGAAGTTCTATGGATTCGGAGAACAAGTTGATTTGAGAAGTAGTAGAAATAACTTATGTGAATTTTAGATTCAGCAAATAAATTTTTTTAAGCTCTTTTTCTGCCTCACCTTGAATAGTGCATTATAGAGGAGTAGTCATATGGCGTGACATTGTTGGTTTTTTCCTTGCTGAAGTTGTTGTGGGCCCCTGAGGAGACAACAATCAGATGTGTCAGTGTGCGCTGCGCTTCCCGTGTGTGAATAGACTAAAATCAGTCAATATGTCTTTTCGCCCGTTGAAACGGACACTGTTCTTAGGCTTTGGACAAACGACGGTGTGAGATTCTTACACGACTTGATGTTTTGAAAGTTGATCCGGACGTATCTGTCGCGGTCGCTCCGATTGTGTTCATGGTAGAAGCCCAGAGCGTGGAGCAGCTCATGCTGGATGACGCCTTTCTGCAGGCAGCCGTTATGCTGCAGTGACACAATCTGCCTTCTTCCAATGCGACCAACAGAAGAGTAGCACCTGACGAGAGAGAGAGAGAGAGAGAGAGAGAGAGAGAGAGAGGGAGAGAGAGAGAGAGAGAGAGAGAGAGAGAGAGAGAGAGAGAGAGAGAGAGAGAGGGAGGTAGAAAGACAGAAAGAGAAGAGTGTTAGTAGAATAGTGTTTTCAAAGCTACAGTATGCAACTATTTTGACATTTAAACAGCCCCATTTGGTTGGGGAAAAGGCCTTTCATTGAGTCAATTTTGCTTCTTAATCTCCTGTTGTGGGTTTTACAGATGGCGCGTTACCTCAGCCTCAGGCTAGGTGGCGTTTGAAAATATATGGCTCATAGAGATGAGTGGCAGGTGTGGGTGCGTGACTGTGGCCAACTGGGAGGAATTAGGGCGGGACAATACCATACACTTCCTGTCTGAAGGCGAAGAATTGCATATTGTAGCTTTGACCTGCATGGAGTACTAAATGGGTGTGGTTTAGTGCAGCAGGTCAATTCAGGTTCACATTGATTGGGCAAGTACACTATCAGTCAAAAGGTTGGACACCCACATTTTCTTTTCTTTTCTTTTTTCTTTTCTTTTTATTACCATTTTTCACATTTTAGAATAATAGTAAAACACTATGAAATTACACAAATGGAATTATGCAGTGACCAACAAATCAAAACTATTTTTTTATGCTTTAAAGTAGCTGCCCTTTGCCTTGATGGGAAGGCAAAGGCTTTGAAAGAAATTCATACATTCATAAGCATCAACTAGAGGTCGACCGATATTGCTTTTTCAATGGCCGATGCCGATGCCGATCTTTAGAGAGCAGGGCGGCCGATGGCCGATATATAATGCCGATTATTATTATTTTTTTCATTCGATAAAATACGATTAAAATAAACTCCTCAAAAAAAGTTTGGAAACGTTATTTTGCTTGATTATTTCTCCCCTTTAATAATACCAATTGGTATTGTATTTTATATAGTTGGAAAGCCTGATTAGTCACCTTTACAACGGGGTACAACTTGTAAGGATTGTGCATTCGTGGAATGAGAAACACACAGCTAAACGTGTGGGTAGCGCCCCCAAAAAATGTGCAATATTCTTCTGTTGGTATTTTTTGAAAGAAATCTAGTAGCCTAGATTTCCATTATCCATTCATGCACATTGAAAATCGAATATAACATTATACTGTAGGCCTACATCTAATATAAGATGTTATCTTAGCCAGTACAGTAACATGTTTTTGATTATTCTTTTTATCAAATAGAAAAATACATTGGGTTATGCGGTATAGATTTCAGTAGTGACTGGTAGGCTATAGCGAGAGAGCAGTATGTCAGAGAACTCATTCATGCACTGTTCTATACATTAACAATAATAATGATAATAATAATTTAACTGTTTAGATTTGCTGTCATTTGATGGGAGAAGTGTGTTTGCAGAAGATGGTGGTGACTGAGGAAACATAACGTTACAGTAGGCTCATGGGTGCATGAGAAGACTCACATTCAGTGGCGGACTGCATAATCGGGCACGTCGGGCAAATGCCCGGTGGCCTGGCCTGGCCTGGCCTGCCAAAAAAAAAAAAAAAGTTTTTTTTTTTGCAGGCCGATGCCGATTAATTAAAAATGCCAATATTCGCCCCCAATTAATCGGCCGGCCGATTAATCGGTCGACCTCTAGCATCAACTTCAGTATTTATATTTGTCATACAAACTAATTTCAAGCATTTAAGCATAAGCATTTAGATCAAAATGGCTTCATGATCATGGAAGAAACATGCAGTGCATTCAATCAGGTGTGTCCAAACTTTTGACTGGAAAGTGTGTGTGTGTCCACTTAAAACTAATACATAAGTCACATAAGTTCTGGTTGCCTAAAATATGTGGAACTCATTTTATTGTTTGGTGTAGCAAACCCGACCCAACTGACATGTACTACTATTTAGTGATACGTGTTTTTACTGCTCACTTGAGATTCAGTTATGGGCATTCTACTACTGATGCTTGCACATTTCACACATGCAAGAGTGCCATTATTGGTTAGTTTCACTGTCTGACTTACCCACTTCTGGGTTCAATGCCGAGGTATGACTTCTAGCTGCGACGTCTGACTTACCCACTTCTAGGTTCAATGCCTAGGTACGACTTCTAGCTGCAACGTCTGACTTACCCACTTCTGGGTTCAATGCCGAGGTATGACTTCTAGCTGCGACGTCTGACTTACCCACTTCTGGTGTTTTCAATGCCTAGGTACGACTTCTAGCTGCGACGTCTGACTTACCCACTTCTGGGTTTAATGCCTAGGTACAACTTCTAGCTGCAACGTCTGACTTACCCACTTCTGGGTTCAATGCCTAGGTACGACTTCTAGCTGCGACGTCTGACTTACCCACTTCTGGGTTCAATGCCTAGGTACGACTTCTAGCTGCGACGTCTGACTTACCCACTTCTGGGTTTAATGCCTAGGTACGACTTCTAGCTGCAACGTCTGACTCACCCACTTCTGGGTTCAATGCCTAGGTACGACTTCTAGCTGCAACGTCTGACTTACTCACTTCTGGGTTCAATGCGTAGGTACGACTTCTAGCTGCAACGTCTGACTTAACCACTTCTGGGTTCAATGCCTAGGTACGACTTCTAGCTGCGACGTCTGACTTACTCACTTCTGGGTTCAATGCCTAGGTACGACTTCTAGCTGCAACGTCTGACTTACTCACTTCTGGGTTCAATGCCTAGGTACGACTTCTAGCTGCGACGTCTGACTTACTCACTTCTGGGTTCAATGCCTAGGTACGACTTCTAGCTGCGACGTCTGACTTACTCACTTCTGGGTTCAATGCCTAGGTACGACTTCTAGCTGCGACGTCTGACTTACTCACTTCTGGGTTCAATGCCTAGGTACGACTTCTAGCTGCGACGTCTGACTTACTCACTTCTGGGTTCAATGCCTAGGTACGACTTCTAGCTGCGACGTCTGACTTACTCACTTCTGGGTTCAATGCCTAGGTACGACTTCTAGCTGCGACGTCTGACTTACCCCCCTCTGGTGTTTTCAATGGCTAGGTACGCCGTCTCGCTGCGACGTCGAGTGAACTGGACGCAGGTTTTCGAGTGGAAGTCCTTCATGGCGCTTACAATCTGATTCTGCTCCCCTCTGCCTGAAGTGGATAAGGAGCATAAAACATCTTCAATAACATTGTAAATGACATATGTGAAAAGAACATGTTAACATGCAGAGTGGTTTATTCAATTAATGTTTTACTTGATGAAGAAACCTACTGAATTTAGTAATAGTGTAAGGGACCATCACTTTGTTGCCAAACTTTGGCCACAGGCATTGATTATTGGAGCATCTCATGGCGTTCCTGGTTGTTGGAATGATCACATCTCCTTCCATCAGAAAATTGTTAGATCCTAGTTGGGTAAAAAAAAAAACATAAATATGTATATCAAACTGTCAGTAAAATATCAGTCATAAATGTGTTGCTCTATTCCTGAAACTCAGTAGTAATCATAATAACTACACAGGTAACAGTAATGACAGGAGAAGAAGCCAATATTCCCTCAGTAAATATAATCGAATACTAACCGTTGTTCATCCTCAGAATAGTTGTGCTGATGTCCTCGTAAGGTACGTCCACCAGGTCCTCTGAAGAATGGAACCAAAAGAGAAAATCATCACGCTTTTTTCACAGCAAAATAGAGCGTCAAATGGCAAATATCTGATGAATCTTAATCTGAGTTAAGACAGGCCTCCAAACTGCTGTGCTGACGTGTGGACAATTACCGTTTTCACCACTGTAGTCCTCCTGTGACAGAACACAAAAGCATAGCACCACTTCAGTTCATTTCACAGTGCTCAACCTTCATGGAATACAATGCAATGAAACGACTAATAATGTTGAATTTTGCGAGCCATGGCAGGCCGTCTCTCACCGTGTCGTAGCCGCCGTAGTAGTAAGCCTGAGCCAGGCCCAGCAGCAGCAGAAGAAGACAAAGCGTTGCTCTGAGGGCCATTGTGCCGTTGATGATGCTGGAGATGAAGAGGTCACTGGAGATGACTTGTCCCTACACAGGTGCTGGTGCTGGAACCCAGTGAGGGTAGCGTTTATATACTGGCTGTCAAGGTGTGTCTTGTGTGTAGAGGGGTCAGTGGGCTCCGTCTTAGACACACGGCTGATGGGAGTGTTGTGCCCACCCTGTCCCACTGTGGCAACACAGGGATAATCCCACTCTGGAGGAGGGGGGGGGGGGGGGGATTATTGCGACTGTGGGCCACTGTCGGCTTGTTCAGCATCAAAATTCAAATTTTGGATTTTCTATCGGATCCCAATAATCCTTGGGTAATTAGCTCTCTTAAAACATGGAAAGAAATAATTAGAAAGCATCATTTGAAGGATAGGGCGGCAATATTCAAGTGGTTTGCATATGACTCGAATTTTATCCCCAGTAGATATGACTCAACTTTTAGAAATTGGGCCCCCAATGGTCTTACAGCACATTGTACTCTCTTGAACCAAGGTAGAGTGTATAGCTTCCAGGACCTCAAAGTAAAATTTAATCTGCAGGACCAGGATCATTTTAGGTATATACAAATCAGGAATTTTATAGACAAGACATTCCAGAAAACTGATTGTGCAATGGGAATGGAAATCCTTGGTATTTTCCAGAATGCGTATGATGATGGTAGTTACCGGAAGCTGATATCTAGGTTGTATCAGGCTCTTCAAAATCTAAAAGGTGACCATACTATGAATATTAAGGAAAGATGGGAAGCAGAGGGAAACTCCACAATATCACCAGAAGAATGGATCAGAATATGTGGTCAGCAATGGAAAATGACGAGTTCACCATCCTGGAGGGAATTCAGTTGGAAAAATGTGACTAGATACTTCTGTACTCCAGCGCAAAAATCTAACATCTTTTGGAGTTGTCCCTCTGTGGCTCCATTTTGGAAGGAAGTACACACGGTCCTGGAGGCGTTTTTTATGATGGAAATTAATTTTGATTTTAAAATACTGTACTTGGGAGATATAGAAGAGTTGCATTGTGCGAAGTGAGATGAATATATGTTGAGAGTGATGTTAGTGGCCAGCAAAAAGGCAGTGACTAGAAAATGGCTAAAACAAGATGTACCAACTGTAAATGAATGGATAGATTTAATCCACTCCATATATGTAATGGAGAGAGTAACATTTAGACTAAGAGCTCAAGCTGATTCCTTTGAAAATAAGTGGTCGAAGTGGCTTGCCTATGTATCGGATATAAGACCTGACTTTGTATAGCTGAGAAGAAACATGGTGGTGTGTGTACACGCTTATAAATGAGAATTGTATGTGGGTGCGAATTAATGACTATGTGAATGTAGATGAGTGCAAGATTGAATGTTTAAAGATCCTCCCCTGTATTTTTCATTCATTTATGTTTGTTTTTCTTTTGTACTGGTTTGTTCTGTATTGTTTTGTCTGTCATTGAAAATAATAACAATAAAAAGTAAATGAAAAAAAAAAAAAAAATCTAATTTTGAACCAGTAAGGGGTCAGAAGGTGCATGAGATTGTGGCCCTGTTCAAAAGTTTGATTTACACAAAAGAACGACAACGACGAGCGACGAGTTTTCAAAATACATGCTCGCAGGCACGCACACACACACACACACACACACACACACACACACACACACACACACACACACACACACACCGTGACTGACTGGCTGGGGTGTGGTCATACACCTAAAATACAAACAAACCCAGCAGGAAAGAAGGAAAAAACAAACAGACAAACATGGGCAGGCACGTACATATTGGGATTATTTGGAAGGCAAATGGTGCAAATAAAGGGCGGCCATGTATGAAATCATTTCTCCCTTGAGTGTCTCAGTGTGTATTTTATTTTCTCAAGTTTGAGAAAAAAACATAACATCTAGAGCTGCAACTAACGATTATTTTAATTGTCGATTCATCTGCAGATTATTTCCTCCATTAATCGATTAGACGTTTGGTCTATAAAATGTCAGAAAATGGTGAAAAAGGTCGATCAGTGTTTCCCAAAGCCCAAGGTGATGTCCTCCAATTTATTTTGTCCACAACCAAAGATATTCAGTTTACTCAGAGGAGTAAAGAAACCAGAAAATATTAAGAAGCTGGAATCAGATCATTTTAATATTTTTTTTTTCCTGTAAAAAAAAATCTAAATAGTTTGCCATTAATTTAATAGTTGACAACTAATCGATTAATCGTTTCAGCTCTAATAACATCTTTAAGCCATTGAGATATAGAAGGACTCCTGGCAGATATTTGCTTTCCCCCAGTGACAAATTTCCACTTTTATTTTGAAGGCAGAATCGCAGCATCGCAGCACTTTATTTTCTGTGTGTCTCTGCCAGGCTTTAGGTTTGTTTGTTTGTTTGTTTATTTGGTAGATGCTTTGATGCTCTTCCCCTCTCAATACTGTCAAGACACCTTAGCTTGGCCCTTTGCTTCACTGAGATCAAAGAATCGCCACACTGCAGACATCTTTCCTCCCTCTGGAAAAGTATTTTCGTTACTTTTTCATGTACTTTTATGTGTTTAAACCTTACAGTATGTATTACTAATGTGTACATGCCAATCCAAACGTACATTGTATCAGCAAAAAAAATACCGTATAGTGTGATTGTTGATTCTCAAGTTCTCAAACTCAAGCCATGCCTCCAATCTAGAGCCATTATTGAGCCCACGTGTGTAATTATGGTTGTTTCCATCCAGGCCCTAACTGAATAGTATTTGCTCCGTGCAGGTCACAGGTAGCCGGCTGCACGAGTTGGAGCAGGAGAGGCTACAGATGCAACAGGAGCGGGAGCTGTTGTCACGGCAACAGGACGCCATGAGGGAGCACGCCGGGCCCCGTGAGCTTCGTATGTATCCCAGAATTAATTTTTGTATTCGATTTTTAAGGCATGGATTTTCTTTTTAAATTCATGTTATTTATCTTTTTCCAATATGATTCATAAATCCTCCCTCAGGGGAGCCTAGATAATGTTGAACACATCATTGTGCGTCCAGTATATATGTTTATTAGAGAGAAAAAATATATAGGTTTTTGGATTATCATCCTTATACTTGAAAGGTTTAAAGCACCACCCTCTCTTAAATGTTAGGATAATAGCTTATTCAGAATGGTCTCAACCTTATAGTAGGTTCTTTAAATACCCCAGTGTTGGAATCGTGAGCATGAGTAAGGTTCCAGTAGTCTTGCATCAAGTGAAGGAACTCACACAATCAATAATCATCAATTTAGTCAAACTGATTGCCATTCTCTCAAACTAAGATCACTGTTAATTGTTGTATAAATTACAATTACAACATAACATTGATTAGTATAAAGCCTCAAACCAAAGACCGTCAGCTACATGCTTTCTTATTGCCATTGTTTTATCTCATCTTTCTGACTTTATATACATTGCCAATATACAAATTCCTAGATAATATAGTTTGCTACTTTTTGGGAAAGGTTACTACCAAGATTTTAATACACACAGGTGACATATTGAAATATGTGTAATTTCAGTATACTGCCATTTTGTTGGCACCAGGCTCGGCAACAGGAAGTGAGAAAAACTCATTGCGATGTTTCATTATTATCAGTTCTTATTTAACCTGAGGCAACTCTTTGGACCCATCGGCATCGCCCAAAAAGTTGCCACGGCTATGTGTGCCGTACGTCATGAATTGACAACATCAGACTAATTTTGCACTATATCCCCTGTATTATACAAAGAAGGTATCCCATAAGTACATTGTAGGATGAAATGGTAAGTATATGATATCTGAGGGTATATAAACCAAACTGGGGCTGTTTCAGGAACTTTTTCCAATTTTCTTTCACAGCGTCGGCTGCTCCATCCTTTGGCGACACAGCTTTGAGCCTAATACTGTGGCACAGACACAAAAGCCCTCTCATCCATCCTAGCTCCACCCCTTTCCTGTCCTCTCTCTACAAGTTTTCCTGTTCATCATGACCAAAGCAACAGCATGCTAAAGTCCTGTGCTTTCTTATCCCCCTATAGGCCTAGTTGAAGCTGCAGTGGTTGCAGCACCTGAAGCAGGTGTGTCCACTTTGAGCATGGCTCAGTCATATCCATGTAACCTTGATTGCCTAGCTGAGTTGACAGCACATGTTTCTAACCCCTAATCCAGCAACTCACCAATAAAAGGCTTGGAGCTTTGCTTGCTATGACCTCACAAACTCACAACAAACCAAAATCACTACTTGTTGCTTCAGCTTTTCCTTTTTGATCGATTTTTCTTTCTTCTGGTTTGTCACTGGTTATGTCTTTGGGTCAATGTTAGCGCTCATTTTTAGCATGACTAAATGAAAATAATCTTTGCACATTTATATTCAAGTGTCCTCTCCTAATTGTCAATCATCTTTGCTCCCAATTGAGGTATCTTTGTTTAAGGTTTATATGTATTGTGCTAACTTTTTTTTTTTTTTTTTTTGAGATGATTGGCCATTCAGGACTTCCCTCTCCCTTGCCTGCAAACGCTTATGGGGCATGGATCCTGCAATGTCTGTACTGTCTACGTCTTTGATCTGTCATTTGCACTCTCTCACCTTTTTACTTTTGCACTAATCCAGCGGGGTTTGATCCTGGGTGAGTCGGTGTGGGGTTGGTTCACTGGTGGCAGACGATGGGCACAAGGGGATCATGTTGGGAGATGTTGTTGGGAAGGTGACTGAGATGTTGGAAGAGTCTGCGGTTGACCATTTACCCAAATGGAGAGTTGTAGACGTGATCATAAATTGCACACTATGGTTTTACAATTTGATGTTATATAAGAGGAAGTTATTCTTTTAAAAACACAGTTTTGCATGTGAGAGTTGGTCAACATGCATGACATTTTAGGACAAGGCTCATAGACCTCAAACTCTTCAGGCTCCATCTCAGCATCTTGTCGCTTACCAAAATCAAACCTGAATCACTCATAACTAAATAACCTCAGCCCCCCACTGCAGTACTTTCCAGGCTGTAATACTCTTCCTCCTTCGTCCGCCATATTGTGCAGACCTTCTGGAAGAGACGGAGAAGCTGATGAAGGAGAAGGTGGAGGTGCAGCGTCAGGCGGAGAAGGACAGCACCGACCTCCTGAAGCAGGTGAAGCTGCTGGAGGCAGAGCTAGAGGAGCAGGTCAACAGGGTGATTGAGCTGGAGCATGCTCAGAGGACAGAGAACGGAGACCTCCAGCAGCAGATCCAAGCTCTGGAGAAACAGCTGGAGAAGAACAGGAGATTCCTCGATGTAAGTGGAAGGTTGCACAGGCAGTTGGAAAAAGGATGGATGGGATGGTGTGAATGGCAATCCATAATGTCATATAACTTTTTTATTTCTCTCTGAGCTTCCTTCAAAGATTAACATAATTTATAAGACTTTATGAGGAAGCTTTTGCGAATCTTCCTTGTTAGCCATACACCACTAATTGGGCCTCATGAGTACACACAGCCATAGCAACATGAAAACAACATAACACTTAGTGCTAGTTACAGCACATGCTGGCAAGGACTGTAAGAACTGTAAAAAGATATATACCGGTATATATAATTATTATTACCGTACTATAAATAAATGTTTTCTGAAGTTATTTTTGTGACAATAGAACAGATTTGAATGTTGGTAAACAAAAGGCTTGCTGATACTTTCAGGAACTTGGAATTGGAATTAGGGTAAGACAACGGCAAACGCAAAATCACAAGCTCAGCCAACCAAAGTTACAAAAATGTCCAAAACCTATGCCTGTGTGGGGTTGCAGCATGTATGCGGTCCACCCACCACAATCTCTCCAAATCCTGTGGGAAACACTAAACCTATAGACCCTTTTCATGGGGGCCATTTTGTGTCGGAAAGGCATGGTAAAACACAGGTGCAAGCAAAATATTAATGAGGGTTTCCAACTTCCAATCATGGAAGTTGGAAACCCTCATTAGTGTTTTGCTTGCCTTTTTGCTTGCTTACCCTGCCTTTTCGACACAAAATGGCCCCCGTGAAAAGGGTCTCTTGAAGAAATTTAAAGACATCAGACTACGGTAATTAAACGGGGCCATCAGCTGGCCCTTAATGTTTCTGACCTCAGTCAGTTCAGACATGCAGTACAACACTGACTTCATGACAAATTTACACGGTGACAGCTGCTGCCAAGATCCTCAGTCTATTGCCTTTAGCTTGCAAGGCTATATTGATGTTTGTTTTTTAAAATCCTTAAAAAAATCCATATTTTTCCATTGTTTATATTTCTGTCTTTCTATGTTCTTTCTGTATTTTAATGTCCAGGAGCAAGCTGTGGACCGAGAACATGAGAGGGATGTGTTCCAGCAGGAGATCTACAAGCTGGAGCAACAGCTTAAGAATCCACAGAAGCTCCAGACTGGCTCTGAGCAAAGAAACCGAGAGGTAACAGTAGAAAGCATTGTTCTCTGCCAGAGGAGTAATGAGATGCTCAGTTTGTGAACATCGCCTGTGGTGTTTATGTATATTGGTGTCATGCAACAAAACAAGCTGGTAGTATTACCCATGCTGGCATGAAAATTACACTGATCTGGTCCAACTGGAAGTGCTACACATAGACAAACTCAGAATGGGATTCATACTTGTCCTTGTGACTTCTTTTTTATTTGTTAATATTGCATGGCATCATGCACTCCAGCAGATTTGTTAATTAAGAAGGATATAGTGAGCTGTTGGGGTTTTTACTCGAACACAAACACAAATTTTGTCGAGAGTATACTGGCCATGTGTTAATGTCTTTATGCATTTTAACATCATTAGTTACATGTTTGATGTGTTATGTGACACCGGATGAGAAATATTAATTTCAGGTGTGAATGCTCATATCAGGAAGTCATGAATGATTTGATGCTATGTAGAACCATGGATGTATTATTATTATTATTATTATTATAAGAGGGAGGGTGGAGCTTAAGCATAAAAAGGTGGGCTTGAACTTAGAAACAAATGGCTTGCATTCAAGCAGTTCCCTAACAGTTTGACTGCTGAAAGTTCACTGGCTGAGTTCAAATGATTCTGCATAACATTCATATAATGTATACATGACACGATAACCAGACATCCCACACCTGCACTTTGATCAAAGGCAGTTTCCTATAGTGTATACACTAAATAGCTTGAGTATGGCAGCTAAAGTTAGCCCAGAATGATGTGCATTTTGATTGATTGCATTTTCCCAATTTGATGACATTTTGATTCCAATAGGAAATCGGGAGTGTTGGACAATATTTTGATTCACTTTCTTTCAGTCCTCAATGTCCATGCCAAATGGTACAAAGACTTCGTATGCATCAGTGTCACTCACTCGTCCAAGTGACCGCTGTCAATTTCATCATGAAATGCTGTACATAGTCACGGTGGTGGTGTTGGATAAACGCTGTACTAGAGTAAAAACGTTGTGACTCTGTGGCCCATGCATGAGCTCTATATAGCGTTTTCAAATCCACTCTCTCTCTCCTCTTCCAGAGACTCTATCGCTATCTCTATCTAATATATTATCTACAGATATGTCAGATATGTTCACGTGTTAAAACTGATTCTCTGCATGCCCAGCATGCCCCTGGCTTCTATACTATTTTGGCATTGACTGTTGATGACTGTTTGTGGTATTGCAGCAAGTTTGAACGGCACGGCTAATTATGTTCCCTAACTAGTCGATTGTTTCATCCTTGCACAACTCCAAATAAGTTTGCATGCAAAGCAGTACACAGTTTTTATCTGCAGACATTAAGCAGTTCTGTCAACAACAAAAATGTTCACCTTTAGAAAGTGGCTTGTTCCTTTGTTCTGACCCTCTGTGCATTTCACAGGCACATGTCTGCTCTTCCCCACTTCCTTAGAGGCTAAAGTATCTTCTGCTCCATCGGCTCTGCGCCATAATGTCAGCTGTGGTCACGGCTGTGCTCCCCTACCAACTCAAGACGCTACATCAGGGATACTCAACTTGCTTTGCCCGGGAGCCACTTTCGTGAAATAATAGAAGGCCAGGGGCCAGTTAATAAACAAACAATATACATTTTTCTGTAGCGGATTGTAGGTTTTTGGGGTGTCAGCCGGAGTTTAGTCTGACAATGTTGTGCACACCGGATAGTTAGGTTAAGTTAGTTAGGTTAAGTACATACATACAGTAAGTGCCTGGGTAGCGAGCAGACGGCAGTATTTGACAATTTAGCAGCTAAATCATAGATTATTGAAAGATATTCCATATTCCAGACTGAAATGCTATAACAGAAGTGGAGTATTGGCCAGAATGACATGAACATTTGCGGGTATCTTGCATGTTGCGTTCAGGTGCACTGTATTTTATTTTTATTTATTTTTTCCAATTCCATCGCGGGCCGGAATAAAAAAAAAAAAAAAAAGCTGCAAGTTGAGTATCACTGCGCTACATAATATAATTTCTGATGAGCTTCCTACTTCGGTGATTGTTGTTTGCGATAGATTGGTTTACCTTTTTTGTAGAATTCAAAGTGACCCCGCCCCCTCCTGCTTCTTGTGCTGCATTACACTGCATAACCCAGTTGCACTTCTGCTACAACTTCAGCCGCTAATAGCCCACAGATTACCACTACCATTTCTATCATTTCCAGAGACAGACTCCTCCCACATCGACCATCGCATTCTTTCTTACTCTTTTCTGCCTCTCTCCTCTTTCCCTCCAGCTCTCCATCAGTGTTGGGCAAGTTACTTTCAAAATGTAATATCCTACATATTACTAGTTACTTTAATTTGAAAGTAATAAGTTACTTTACAATATTACTCTGTGTAGAGTAACTCATTACTTATTACACTACTTTTGCATTACTTTCACGAAAATAACTGCAGTAGCAGAATGACATCGCCGCCCCGCAACCATCTTGAAAAATAATTTATACCGTCTGAAGTCAGTGTAAACCGTCCAAAATTCTAAATGTTATCTTTTTCCTTTGTTATTCTCATCTATAGTGGTTATTTGCATAAAAACACACAATTTGATTAGGAAATTATTATATCTTTATTTTAATGTGCTTTCATTAAAAAAAAAAGTAACTAAATTTGTAACGTGTTACTTGTCAAAGTAACTGGTATAATATTACTGAAATCCCACTGTAATAAGTTATATTCCTGAGTTACTGCTAAAAGTAATATATTACATGTAATGTATTACTTTTGTCATGAGTTACCCCCAACACTGCTCTCCACATCCTCTGACCCTTTGTGCCTCTGCCTTCTCTATTGCAGGTGGATGGAGTAACCTTTAAGGTATTGCTTCTAGCTACATGTAGACCCAGCTCTCCTGCAGAGAGCATTAAGTGCATTTTAGTAATCCTGCCTGCCCCTGTAGCAAATAGCAATTCATATCCTGTCCATCTCCCTTGTCCCTTACCCCCTCTTTTGATGCAGTTTGTCCCCCTCTGTGTCCTCAGTTGAACGCTGCTTCTAATAATCTTTTCTCACTCCACCCCTCCCCTTGTCTTTCCCTCCATTGTCCCCAATATAAAAGTGGACAGTAGTAGAACAGCAAACAAACTTCAGAAGTTGTGAGAACGATAAACAATTAAATGTGAGTTGCACAGTAGAGCAGCATGAAGTGAAGTTAGCATTGACAGTCATGCTCTCCATTCTCCAATCATAATACTCTACCCAAGTTTACCGCCAAAGTCAAGGGAGAAATTGATACAAAAAACCCACTAATATTGCATCTTCTAAATGTTCACACATACCGTATTGATGGCAAGTGATGACTTGATGAATTTATTAAACGACAGCTCTGTTAGCAAGTAAGACAGAAGAAGAAGAAAAATAAATATATATATATATGGATATATAGATATATATATAGATATATATATCATCACTGCTATAATAAGGCGGCCAGGGTCCGCAGCATAGAGTATATAGGTTGATCAGTTGACCTGCCAGCAGCCCTCCTGATTACTGTACTGCACTGTGGCATTTGTCACCCGGAATGAAATCTCTCACCCCTCTGCCTCTGCACCTCATTTCATCCCCCCCTTCTCCCTCCTTTCTCAGGTGGATCAGCTGACCTCCCAGCTAGCTGTGTCTGTATACATCTATTGGCTACGCTGTAGCAAGTGTTGTCTGAGAGCGAATTTCATTAAATGGTCCCCCCCCCCACCTCTCTCTCCTGCTCTCCTCCTCTCTCTCACTACCCCTCCACCTCTCTCTCTCCTGCTCTCCTCCTCTCTCTCACTACCCCTCCACCTCTCTCTCTCCTGCTCTCCTCCTCTCTCTCACTACCCCCCCCCCCCCCCACCACCTCTCTCTCTCCTGCTCTCCTCCTCTCTCTCACTACCCCCCCACCACCTCTCCTGCTCTCCTCTCTCTCACTACCCCCCTCTCCCCACCTCTCTCCTGCTCTCCTCCTCTCTCTCCCTACCCCCCCACCTCTCTCTCCTGCTCTCCTCTCTTTCCCTACCCCCCCCACCTCTCTCTCCTGCTCTCCTCCTCTCTCTCACTACCCCCCCACCTCTCTCTCCTGCTCTCCTCCTCTCTCTCACTACCCCCCCACCTCTCTCTCCTGCTCTCCTCCTCTCTCTCCCTACCCCCCCAACCTCTCTCTCCTGCTCTCCTCCTCTCTCTCACTACCCCCCCACCTCTCTCTCCTGCTCTCCCCCTCTCTCTCACTACCCCCCTCCACCTCTCTCTCTCCTGCTCTCCTCCTCTCTCTCACTACCCCCCCACCTCTCTCTCCTGCTCTCCTCCTCCTCTCTCACTACCCTCCCACCTCTCTCTCCTGCTCTCCTCCTCTCTCTCACTACCCCCCCCTCCACCTCTCTCTCTCCTGCTCTCCTCCTCTCTCACTACCCCCCCACCACCTCTCTCTCTCCTGCTCTCCTCCTCTCTCTCCCTACCCCCCCCCCACCACCTCTCTCTCTCCTGCTCTCCTCCTCTCTCTCACTACCCCCCCCCCCCTCCACCTCTCTCTCTCCTGCTCTCCTCCTCTCTCTCACTACCCCCCCTCCCACCTCTCTCTCTCCCGCTCTCCCCCTCTCTCTCCCCCTACCAGGTGGAGCAGCTGACGTCCCAGCTAAAGGAGAAGGCGGATTGGTGCAGTGAGCTGCTGCTCGGCTCGGAGCAGCTGCGTCGCGAGTTGGGCGAACGCGACGAAGAGATTGACAAGCTGGAGAGCCGCGTCCGCGAGCTGGAGCAGGCCCTGCTGGCCAGCGCTGAGTCTCTGGAGAAGGTTAGGAAGGGGAGGAGGGGGGCGGGGAAAGGGGGGAGACGGAGAATGTGCAAGAAAGAGAGAGGGAGACGCAGAGAAATGGGAGTCAGGGAACAATAGCTGCGGCGCATGGCAGAGAGGGGGGTGTGTGTGTGAAGGAATGAAGAGGAGATGACAGCTAGACAGAGGAGGGAGGAATGGGAGGGGGTTATTAGGATGCAGGGGGAGAGGGAGAACAATGTGTGTGTGGGTGGCTCTACTCTAGCCTCCCCAGCCGTTTGCTGCTGGGTGATGAAGCTGTGCTGTGGCTAGCATCTGTCACGATTGCCCCTCAGTGGAGGGCTGTGAAGGAAATGCTGCTGCTGCTGCTCAGCTGACAAAATTGCAAGGAGACCCAGATGCATAACGCATGATACAATACTGTTAGCGTGCATGTGTTTGTTTTGGCATGTCTTCCATAAAAATAATTGTCTATGTAACAACAGTGTGTCCCTGCAAGCCTTTGTGTATGCTATATATAATTGAGGACCTGCTAGATAGTCGTGTCTTAGAGCTTTTTGTCGTCGTTTGTCTCAGGTTGAAGAAAAGAAGCAGCATGCATCCATCACTGAGTCTCAGCACTCCACACTGGAAGCTCAGTTACAGACTGAGAGAGAAGCTTTGGAAAGGAAGGAGAAAGAGGTATTGTCCTGTTCAATGTGTGTTTTCACCATTGTGAGAATTGTTTGGTACTGTAGTAGTCACCTCCAGCTATTTTAGCTCAGCATTCAAATAACAACAACAACAAATACATCAGGAACATATAGGGGAACTACTAAGTGGACATACATAACACATCTACACATGCATCGGGCTTGTGATATAGTAAGGCATTCATAGCACTTCTATAGATCTGAGTAAAAAGAACTGTGTTTATATTATGCAATTTTCTGTCAGATCTGTCTTTATGCTATATTTATATTTTAACAAGTAATTCTTTGTAAGACCATTTGATATGGGTGACCTTTCTTTTTACTCTAGATCTATACTATAGTCTAGTAGTATTTATATTGGGTGTTCCCACTAGTCACTCAGGCTTACATCTGATGTGTCATTTATATGGTAACCTAAACACTTTACGTCGAAAGGTTAGTATCTGAATAATATGATTTTGTAACCGTTGAAATGACCGAAACGTTGTGCAGAATCTCGTGGTGTCAGATATCCCCTAAAGTGCCTGGCTGCCATCCTTTCCTGGTGTCCCAGATCAGTAACCTGGAGGAACAGTTGGAGCAGTTCAGGGAGGAGCTGGAGAACAAGAGCGAGGAGGTGCAGCAGCTTCACATGCAGATGGAGATCCAGAGGAAGGAGCTCAGCAGCCAGCAGGAATACCTAGAAACAAAGGATAGCATGCTCCAGGTAGGTCAACAGCCATACTCTCACAAGGTCATATTGTCATCTTCACTATATACAGATTAAGCCACAGTGGTCAAGTCTGGCTATGTTGTGAAATGCTTTGCTTCTCCATCTGCAGCAGTCTCTAAAGACTGAAAAAATCAGACCCTGGCCAGATAGTATAGTACAAATATTTGTTATATTGTACATTTTTATTTTCTGCCTTATTTGTTTAATCTTACCTATGTATCTTTTATATTTAACAATTGTTCTACTAAAGGAAAAAAGATAAGTTACTGTTTACTGGAGATTTATAAGCCATTTGCCCACAGGGAATGTGCAACATTGCTGGATTATCTTGTACCTTACAGCAACATCAGACAGTCTGGCTTGTTCACACAACAAAAAACTACAAACTGGCAAAATTGAAAATAAACCCAACTTAATATGTCATATAATACTATTATATGCATACTACATTAACATCTCCAACTGAAATATGCTTGTTTTACCGCTGCCGGTCCGTTTCGTCTTCGACCCAACCAGTGAATTTTGAGCGTTGTGCCGCAGAGTTGAACTTAGGCGTGAAATGTTTGTTGATAGCATCCCATTATAATTTCTGACTTTTGAAGGTGACGGAGCAGAAGGACAGGGAAATAGCTCTTCTTAATGAACAGATCACTAAGCTCCAACACATGGAAACTGCCTCTGACAATAAGGTAACGCTATATGCGTATACGAAATAGACAAAGTCTGTCTTTTCGAATATGCATAGCTCCGTGGTAGTGGATCATGGTGTGTGTTTTGTAGTTTCCTCCCCATTTTCATTTTCTGTAAGGCTCCATTTGTTTTTTTTTGTTTTTGTTGGGTTGTTTTTTGCTTGCTTTGTCTGGGTAAGTATAGTCACAGCACCTTGTTCTGTTGTGTGTGGTGATTATTCGCTCATTTGAGGTGGCTTGTTTATGTTAAACCTCTGAGACTCCACAGAATTCTGCAATCTGATCAAGTTCAGAAATTGGAGTTAACACATTGTGCATGCCTTGCCTTTAAAAAGGAAAACAAATGCAACAATATCAACTATGACCCAAAGAATGCTGCTCAGAGTCTGCTCAGAGGTTTATCCAAAAACATGTGATGGCCATCATGGACTAGTCAAATCTGGCACTTGGCGTGGTACAGTATGATGATGCTTACCGTATGTCCTGCCCTTTAGGAAATGGATGAGAGGGATGAACAGATAAGGGAGTTGGAGTCCCAGGTGGAGTGCCTGCAGAGTGAACAAGAACGCTTGAAGAGGAACAGTGAGGAGGAGCTCGACCAGCTGAACGCAGTCATAGACCGATTGCAACAGGAGCTGGCCAACATTGAGCGGAAGCAGGCCACCGAGGAAGATGAGGACACCAAGGATGAGCCAGACAGTGGAGCATGGGGGCCAAGTCAAGAGGAATACGATGAAGTGAAGCACAGAATGGACCTGCTCACCAAAGAGCTTGATGCGCTCAGAGCAGAGCACAGTAAGCTGTTGGAGACGCATCAGCGGTTGAAAGACAGTGCACTAGCATTAGCTGAGGCGGAAAAACTGAAGGGCTCAGAGGGTGAACTCCAAGAGGTTCTTAGGGAGAAAACCGCTGGCTTTGTTGTCATGCAAGCCCAAGTACAAGCACTAGAAGAGAGTGCCACTTCCAGAGTGGAAGAGTTATGTCACCGCATCCAGAAGCTCGAGGACTTGGCCAGTGAAAAGGACTGTGAGCTATCCCGCTGTCGCCTCCTTGTGGAAGAAACCCAAAACTATGCAGACAACCTCCAACAGAAAGTCTCCAACCTGGAGGACAAGCTGAGGGAGAAGGTGGCCGCAGCGCTCGTCAGCCAAGCCACCTTGGAGGCTTTCCAGCAACAGTCTCGAGGGTCCAGGGAGGAGCAGGGCCCGGAGAGACAGGCGGAGCCTCACGCCTATGACTTTGGTGACTTTGGTATTCCCCAGATGGACTTCAGTGGAATGAGTCATGCCAGAGTAGCTCCCACAGGGAAGGTGGTCCATCTGACGGAGAAGCTTCGCGAGCTGGAGGTGGGCCTCAGTGGCATGCAGAAGGACCAGGAGCTCCAGAAGCAGCTGCTCGCCAGCTCCGAGGAGGAGGTGCTGGAGTACGAGAGGAGGCTGGCTGGGCTCATGGACTTGCTCAATCAGATGAAGACCAAGGCTGGTCCACACCAGAGACCACCACTGACTGTGGAGGTAAGAGTTACTCAATTTTTTTTTTTTTTTTTAATGTTTGTCAGGACATTTCAGTTGAGCACCCTGTACCCTGATTGGTGTTTAATCAATGAAGACACATTGAAGTCATTGTGATACTACAGTATGCCACTGTGAACTGTTGTCCCTTGATGGATTGCACTGATAAGTTTGAATCTTTGTGGCCTTTTAATCAGTCTTCCTCCGCTGGTGACCAGCCGGGTTTGCCTGAGCTTCTTCAGGAGTTGCAGGAGGTCAGCGATGAGGCTTCAGCCGCCAAAGAGCAGCTCAACCACTACAAGGAGAGCTGCAGTAGACTCCAGGAGGAGCTCCAAGTACGTGATGTTTCACAGCTTCTTAGTGTGTATACATCTATTGCAGTGAGAGTATTTCTGAGGTTTTATGAGATTGATGAGCATGTGATTTTCATTCTAGGAAAAAGTTGTCACGATAGACACACTCCAGGAGCAACTTCAAAGGGTAAGAACTAAAACCAAACACACTTCCCTCCACAGTGTACATGCAGTAGTATTCACTAAATGTGTTTGTACATGCAGGCTGTCAAAGTCTAGTCTAACAATTCAACCTCTTACACTTCAGGCATCATCCAGAGACAGTGAGGAGGCTAAGGTGTCCGAGCTCCAACGGGAACTCATGGAGGTTCAGAATGAGGCATCCGCCACCAAAGAGGAGCTGAGCAGCTCCAGGGAGAGCTGTGAGAAGCTGCAGGAGTTAGTCGAGGTATGGCGGCAGTCTCAGGTGCTGACTTCAGTGGAATCAAATGTTAGAAGAACCCCCTTCAAAAAGAGTTTGGCTCTTTTTCAGTTAATCAAATGTGTTCTAGTGCATAATGTTGTTTAATTTAGACTTTCTATTAAATATATGTTTTCATGAGATCTCTTGAAACTGACGTTATTGTATATTCTCTTTTTTTTTGTTTTAAGGAGAGGGAAATAACCATTGCTCACCTTAAAGGAGAACTTTTCAGAGTAAGTAGAACATGTTTCATACCTCCATTCTGTTGCAGTGAAATGTGATGTATTGACAGTGTATTCCATTCAAATGGTCTAGTTTTATGAATAAGTCTATCTTATTGCCCGTTCTCTTGTCTACCAGGTAACATCAGAAGAGGAAGGTGCCAGTGTGACCGAGCTCCTCCATGAGCTCCAGGAGGTCGGGAAAGATGCAGCTACCACCAAAGAAGAGCTCAAGAGCTACAGGCAGCGCACTGAGAAACTTCAGGAGGACCTCCAAGTCCGCGACCTCTCCATTTGCAAGCTCAAAGAGGAACTCCAGGAGGTCCGAACGGCCTTGGCCAAGGCCGCAGACTTAGCCTCGCCGTCTCCTTCTCCGTCTCCTCAGCCTTCATCCTCCACTTCCTCTTCCTCCACCACCCAGCCCAAAAGGAAAGGAGGGAAACAACCAACTGGTAAGGGAGGCAGCGCCAAAGACAAACCATCTCTGTCCAGGAAAAGCTCTGCTGCTGCCAGCCAGTCCTCTGACAAATCTCGGAGCCCTCCACTGAACAGCGAGCCTGGGCAGCAGCAGCAGCAGCGCGTGACTCTAACAGACTCCTGCACCCAGACCGAAGCTGTCCACATGTCTCCTCTCCATCCGGACAGTAAGCCTGTGTCGGACGCCACTAAAGAGGAGATGGAGGAGGTGATTGGAGAGTTCCAGGAGAAGATTGTCCAGATGCAGGAGCTCCATGCGGCGGAAATCCTGGACATGGAGGCTCGGCACATTTCAGAGAGCGAGACCCTGCGCAGGGACACACAGGCGCTGGAGAACGAGTGCAAGGCCCTCAAGGCTGTCATCGACAAGCTGCGCTCCAGTGAGGTGAGGCTTGCAAGCGGTGCTCATTCTGCACTGCTTTTTATGTTGAGAATAGTTGAAGGATGTGTTGCAAAAAGTCCTGATTTAAGGCAATGTCAACATTTATGACATCTTGAAATGTAGTACATTTGGGGGGGGGGGGATCAAGGTGATCATTAAAAGGGTCGTGATTTGGGGCATCCCGGTGGCTCACCTGGTACCATTAAGGCGTAATCCTTCACGCAGCCGACCCGCGTTCGAATCCGACCTGCGATACTCCTGTACTTGTTTAATTGTTGTTATTGAGTCTATTTCTGCAATAACTGCACTTTATGGCTGTTTAAACTAGACAAACGCTGACATGACTCCTCAAGACGATCAGGCAAGGAGGCGGCCATTATTGTTTTGTTAGTGCAGTGCTAGTGGCGTTCCTGATTGGCCAACGTGCGCTGTCAATCACAGCGCAGTCGCTGATTGGCTCTTCCGCTTTGCAGCTTCTGCTTAACACCCTCCCAGGCCTTGGGGCCAGACAGAAATTTGAGTTCACGTGACGGGCTGGTTTACCAGGCTAGCATGTCCTCCCCTCTCTCCCTTCCTGCTGTCCTGTCCTCCAGCACATACTATCCTATCAAATAGAGTCAAATGGCCAAAGAAAGAAGAATAAAAAACAAATGTTATGATTTTGTGGGGTTTCAAGATGTAGATGTAGTGGAAGACAGTGACTACAGTGAATGACATTAATTACAGTTCTAGCAAACAATTACATTACATTTCATGTGACCTATGTCAAAAACACTAATATTATGGTTTAATCACGACTTTTCTTTTTTTGCAACATATTGTTGAAACACTCGAACTGTTTTGAATATTGACTCCTATCTCTATGTATGGCCTACAGTAGGATATTTAAAAAATCCTGTTATTGTCTTTCTGATTGGTCATCAGTAATATGGTTAATTTCCCTGTAGGAAAGGGCTAAATAAAAGATTATGACGCAAGTTCAATTTCACCCCCTTCCAGGCCCCCTCATCAAGACTAGACCGACCTACACCAGCACAGTTCAAAGATGGCTACACCAGTGGTAAGATCAACACCATCACACAAAACACTGAGCTTCCAGGTGGTCTTGTTAACCCATCGATACCTGATGCAGCATTTGCATGTATATCCCTCATTTGTGTGCGTATCCCTTTAAGACCGCGAACCGCGTTAACGCGGTTCGCGGTCTTAAAGGGATACACACACAAATGCTGCATCAGGTATCAATGGGTTAAAGCACATTTTAATGCAATTCCATTTCTGTAGTTGTACGCCACTGTAAAGGTTCCATTTCAAGAGAGTTTGATTCCCCATGCAGACAGCAGTTCAGACTACAGCCAGCGGACTGGCTACGATCTCCCTAACCTGCAGCAGGAGTACAGGACCACACCCGAGGGTGCCAGGAGAGAGACTGATGAGCCACTGCCTGACAGAATCAAGGTACAACTTCAACTTACTAATATCAAGTGTGGACTTATGCATGTGGGACTGGATTTACAAGCAGCCAATCTCCAGTCTCTTGCCTCGAGGTTTCCTGCCCTGATAACTTCAGTATTTGCGTGCAAGTTGTATGACTTCATGTACCTCTGTATTTGACCCGTGTCTTGTTGGTGGCAATTCCCCCCACAGGGAAAATAAATGTTATGGTGCAGATGTCTGTGTTTCAATAAATAAAATAAATGTTATGGTGCAGATGTCTGTGTTTCAATAAATAAAATAAATGTTATGGTGCAAATTTCTGTATTTTGTAATCCTGACAGCAGAGAGAGAGAGTGAAAGTAATCCAACAGCCTTTCCGTATCTCTACTCAGACTCTGCTCCGTGAGGTGCACCAGGAGGGCATGCAGGTGCTCTCTCTATCAGAGTTTCCTCTCCCTGAAGGAGAGCCTGGGAGCCACTTCCACCCTCCAGGCTGGGCTAAGGAAAGAGACGCCTTGCTGGCAACTGTGGAGTCCCTCAAAGGCCTCATCACCCAGATGCAGACGCACAGGGAAACACAGGTAGTTCAATTCAAAGCCGCAATGGTAATTTAAGTTGCCTTTAGGCTAAGATTATTACGCCCAATTATTTATTAAAAGTGGATAATGTGTCTTGTCTGACTCGTTCCAGACCTCAGGCAGTGTGGACTGGCGCGGGGAGCTCCTGGGTGCGGTGCAGCAGGTGTTTGTGAGGGAGCGGAGCGTGCTGAAGAGCGCCCTCTACAGCCAGCTGGACCTGCTGGACACCAGTGACGCCATCATCCACCTCAACCAGTTGGAGCACAGGCTTGCTGAACAGGTCAGTAATGAACGCTGAGTGTAACCTGACACTGAATTTACACCAGACGAGGATTACTCGCCATTGTCCACTGTTGTATGCAAAAGTGGACCACAAGGATACATTTCAATTGCAGATGGACAAACAAGATATGTACTGTAGCAACTTGCATGTCTGAAGTGTAGTATTACAAATATACACGTAATTCTTCAGTCATTGTTGATTAATACTGGCAAGCACATTATGAGAAACGATGCCCATTTGATTTACTAACTCCACTGCTGGATGATTGATAACAGCTAGTTTAGGGAAGATACTATTAAGAAACAATGAGTTAATATGAGAGAATTACAATTTTTACTTGCATCTAAGAGGTGACAAACACCTATGAATCAATTGACAAGAACGGCCAAGTAGACAATTTCCCTGCTCTCCGTAAACAAACAGATGTTGTGTTTGTGATCCTTATCCAGGACGTCCAGCACAGAGAGGCCATGGGCTCGCTCCACACTGCAGAGAGGTCCAGTCTCATCTCTGAGATTCATCAGCTTCGTGGACAACTGGAAGAACTCCATCAAGGTCTGTATTTCAGCAACCCTGCTCTTGTTCTGCTGCTGGGCTTTATTTAATGTACTCTCATAGATCACATAGATGAGTTCAGTTCTGTCATTCATTATTTTGTCACCAGCATACAAATATCACAAAATACAACCAGAAACATACATTTACAATGTGTTAATTTAACTGCTGAGTGAATAAGAAATACATCATTTAATATGCGGTGTAGTCTTGCATTTTCATATATCCAGTAACTAGTTGCCACAGCCTGATGCTTTAAGCAGAAGGACTGACTGTGATTGTTTTTGCAACCGTTGTGGGTTCAGCCGTGCCTGCCGTGTGGTCGCTTGGTGAGCGTAGTGCTGAGGAGCAGAGGGAGAGAGGAGCAGCAGAAGCGGACAGGCTGCTGGTGGACGAGCTGAAGGGAGAGTTGGCCCAGACCAAGCTGGAGCTGGAGACCACGCTCAAGGCCCACCACAAACACCTCAAAGAGCTGGACACACTCAGGTGAGCTCTGACTATATATCCACACACATAATAGACAAGCAGATCTTTTTATTTCAGCAGTATCGGATTTTAATTGGAATTCAGCCTATATGTTCAAAACTCAAACCTTGATTCGGATTTGTCAACAGGACGGAGGTGTCTCAGAAGGTGGCTGAGGTGGACACACTGAACGACCAGCTGTCAGAGGAACAGAAGAAAAGTCGAGAGCTTCAGTGGTCCATGGAGAAGGAGAAGTGTCGAACCGGGAGGACCGACGAGGGTAAACGAGAAGAACTGGAAGTAAGAGCTCTCATAGACAGGGTTGTGAAATAGGTTTTATTCAGCAGACCAGCCGCTAATACAGATATTGTGTTGGCACTTGCATCGTAAACACTTTGAAAACTTTCCAAACTATAATTCATTCACTTCCATTTGTCTTACCTCATCCATGTCTGCCATGTATTTGTTTGTCAGATCCCCTCCCTATTTTGACAGTGTACAGTGCACTCTAAAACCAAACTATATTTCTTCCCATATTTTCTAGGACCTGCATCTCGCTGTGGGAGAGCAGCAGGGCCGTGTGGCCCAGCTGACCTCGGTGTTGGAGCAGGAGCGCCAGGCGTCCTCCCAGCTCGCCCAGCAGACCGACCAGGAGCGCCTGAATCTCCACCGACGCCTTCAAGAGCTCCAGGTCCAGCTGGAGACGGAGCGAGCCAAGGCCCGGGAGATGAGCAGCGCCCTGGGGAGAGAGAGGGAGCTGCGGGCGGGTGTCCCCTCAGACGGAGGTCCCTCCAATGAGGAAGGGGCAGAGGAGGACAGGAGAGGGCTGGAGGAGGAGGGGAGCATGCTGCAAAGGCTGCAGAGAGAGCTGGATGAGAAGCATGCGCAGGTTAGGATGCTGGTCATATTGTACTGTACCAGCACACTCACACATGGGGATAAGGGCCAAGACTCTGCTCTATTTAGGAATTTGCTCCAAATTGTCAGAACAGAGGGCAACAAATATCAATGTTGATTCTTTGCATCACTGTCAAAATGAACATGTATGTTGAATGATGTGTACTGTACATTATTTTTTTAAACCTTAAAATCCCCAAATAATTCAAGACTATACCCACAGCCTACATGGAATGGTTCTTTTGCTCATATATTTGAATACTAATGTGAATGAATACGTCATTGAAAAAGAGGAAACCGCACACTCTGGCTCAGATGCAAAGATTTAGAATTTCATTGGCAGACAACGTTTTGGCCTGGTGTGGCCTTTGTCAAGTCATGATCACATGACTTGAGTAGAGAGTGCAGTTTCCTCTTTTTTATTTTATTTTTTTCCCCCCGTCACCAGCACCCCACTGAGACTCCACAGTGTGCCTTTTCTTTTGACAATGAATACTTCATGCCAGAAGACTTCAGAATATAATAATAATAACATTTATATATCACTTTACAAAGTGCTTTACAGAAGAATAGCAGCAGGCCTAGAGCTGTACAGACAAGAAACTAGAAAATAAAAACAAAACAAAAAACATGGCATGGCATGGCATGAGGAAAGAGGATCCGGTACATTGATAATAGAACTGTAAAAAAAAAAGGCTTTTCAATTAAAAAAAAAAAATTGTGCTTTGAAAAGAAGACAGACATTATCATACACAATTTGGCCAAACAATACAAAAAAGGCTGCTATTGAAGGCTTTAAAAAGGTTTGTAGGAATTGCTATTCGTTTAAATGCTTTGCTTCTAAAATGATCAGTTCAGACTTGCAACATTTGCACTGGGACCCCTACACTGTCAAACAAATATTGGCTCTCATGGTATTGTACAGCACCTTTGGTGTTGCTGTGTAATTTGGCTTGCTGTCTCATTCTCATCTACAAAGGCGCCATATAAATCCAATCAATTACTATTATTTTTAAACTAAACATGATATCTTTTCTTGTCTAGAATAACAGGTCTGGGTGGTAGTGGAAACTCTATTAGCCAGCAATCACTTACCTTCTCCCTAAACCACCCAAACTACATTTTTAGGATAAAAAAGGGCACTTGATCTGACGACTTTCCTCCCGCCTCTCTATAGGTGGTGCATCTTCTAGGTGAGGTGGAGGCCCAGAAGCTGGAGGTGGTGAGGAAAGAGGAGGAACTGACTTTGGTAAGTCAGAGGTCAAGACGGGACCAGGAGGCCCTGCTGGAGGCTCGGGCCCAGCTGGAGAGCCTGGAAGTGCGTGTGTCCGAGGCCCAGGAGCAGCTGAACAGAGAGCTGGAGAGGAGGAAGAGCCTGGAGGAGGACAAGGAGCGACTGGAGGAGAGAGTGGCCCAGCTAGGAGAGCAGAGGGAAGGAGAGCGGGCGAGGAGCGGACCGCTGCAAGCTGAGGGCCACAGTGTGAGTGTCAACTCCTGGGATCATGTACTCTTCATAAATCCCGTTTTCTCAGTGATTATTCACGTTTTATTTCTTTAACTTGTTAAAATGCTATTCTAGCTGTGTTTTCCCTCTACAATATATATCAACAAATAAAAGATCCAAGGCGCTCTCTCCCAAACTATATGTTGATTCAAATGAACTATTAGAAACTCTGTGTTTTGGCATCATACTTTTAAATAAATCCTTATATATAGTAGCTTCCCATTGGCCGCCTTCCTCAGTTGGCCTCAGGTGCAGTATTTGCAGAAAGAAATAGCCAAAACACTAAAGTACAAAAGAACAGCACAGTGTAAAATAATAATACAACACATTCATCAAATAAAGTCAGGAAGATGTGAAGAATGCATTACATAAAGTAATACCTCTGGTGGCAGTAACTAGCAAAAAAGATCACAAGATGGCGTAATAAACACCAGAAATCTTGCAGACACAAGCCTGTGCTCCCCCCCTCCCCTTTGGGGGTCCATGACATGAAACGTTTTGGGATCCTCTGAGCTAATTCATTCATGTTGTGTGTGTCTAAACAGGCGGCCCTCTGGCACAGCGAGCCCACCGACCGCACCACAGACTGGGTGTTCCAGCAGAAGAGCAGCTCCAGCGCGCCCGCCACCCTCCTGGAGGGCGGCAGGCCGGGACCCGGCGGCCCTTGGCGCACCACCGACAAGATCCTGGGCAAGCTGCACCTCATCGCCTCCAAGATCCGCAGCATGACCAGCAAGTCTACTAGCAGGTACAGCAGCACTCTTAAGTTCCTTTATGGATGGAACACTCTTTATGCGCTTTTTCATAAACCGCATACATTAACACAATGCATAAAAATGGCCCTGACACACATCAGCTGTAATATAGCGTTATAGGAGATAATTGATTGTCTCTAACTGATAGCTGCATCTTTGCACACTTTTTTAATGCAGATTGACCACGGAGGTGGACAGTGAGGAGCTGTCTTGGGTGCAGTCCAACATCAATGAGGTCATCACTATGCTGCAGCAATCTCCAGCACTACCCTCTGCGCCTGAGGTTAGACTTCTTCATTTCTTTTCCTGTTGCATGCTGATCGTAGCGCTTTTATTTGAACTGTATCCATCCTACTTTGAATGTGTCTCTGGACTTGTGGCCAATAAATAAATAGATCAAATCTATTGAGCCCCTCGTATGTCCAGGTCTGCTTGTGACTGCTTGTTTAATGCTCTGTGTTTCCTCCAGAGCGCGGCTCACCTGGCAGCAGGTTCCTCCAGCGCCTCCAACACCCTGACGGAGCGGCTGCTGAGGCAGAACGCCGAGCTGACGGGTTTTGTCAGCCGTCTGACCGAAGAGAAGAACGACCTGAGGAACCACAGCCTCCGCGTGGAGGAGGAGCTCCGCCGCTGCCGGCAGGCTGCACTGGGATCAGGGGACGCTGTGAGTAGATCCCAGGAAAAGCTTGTGATAGAGAGTTACAACAGCTTTGAGATCAGGAGCTTAGACTGCCAGTCAGGAATGTTGTTATACCTATGATACAGAAAAAGATGATAATAAATGGTACAAAAATAGGACTAGGACGAATAACTTTACTTGATAGGACTTACTGTTTGTTAGCCTCCTTCAAACAAACATAATAGAATTACTATTATGTTAAAAATGTAAAGATCAAGAAGTGAAAGTGGGGTTGGAATAAAAACAGCATTTACAGTAGGTGCCTGTCATTAATACATTCTACACTAGTTTTAAATGAATGCTACCTTGAAGCTAAAGCTATATAAAGATAGATGTCAAGAACATATTGGAAATGCTGTTGTCTTCACATTTTGACCAACTCAAATATAAAAATGTTGGTTTGTTTTTGAACTCCTGTAATGCCATGCAGTAGACCCTGAGTAAATGTCCATATTTAATTTGCTCCTGCAGTCTGGCAGCCGGCGAGGAGTGGGCAAGGCGGACTCAGCAGGCAACCTGCTTTCCCAGGAGCGGGAGGCGTGGACTCGAGAGAGGACGCGCCTGGAGAAAGCCCTGCACCTGGCCCAGGCCCAGGTGTCCCGGCTCCGGGGAGAGATCAGGACAGACACCCTGCGAGACATTTCTGGACCCGAGGCTGACAACGCAGCACTGAAGGTCAGCAGAATGAGCCAAATACCTGATCATAGTTCAGTTCGCGTCCTGTTGCTAGATATACGTTACATTACATTACGTCATTTGGCAGACGCTTTTATCCAAAGCGACTTACAATAACACATTTTTGTCAGCAATAGAGCAATCAACTATGCAACACAGTCTATGACACCTACAACTTCTGAAGGAATAGTGGTAAAGTTAAGTTGGTAATTATTATTATTTTTTTTTTAAGAGAGAAAGAAGTTAGTTCAAGAAGGGCCCAGATGGAGCCTGAAAAGGTGTGTCTTTAGTCTTTTCCGAAAGATCGGCAGTGATTCGGCCGTCCTGACCGAAGGTGGAAGCTCGTTCCACCATTGAGGTGCCAGGGACTAGATAGATAGATAGATTCCTCTTCGAAAATCTTACTAGCTTACTATCATGTATATGAGTACCAAGGATAGGCAATTAAAAGTATCCAACTTTTACTAAATGCTAATATAATAAATGATAGAATACTGGCTGTTTCTGGACACAAATGTTAAAGGAAGCATTGATATGATAAATAGATAAATAACTGCAAGCATGTAAGACTTATCTTCACTCT
Organism: Poromitra crassiceps; assembly: GCF_964638095.1. NCBI lineage: Eukaryota > Metazoa > Chordata > Actinopteri > Beryciformes > Melamphaidae > Poromitra > Poromitra crassiceps. The sequence goes on along the minus strand of NC_139643.1, from coordinate 25,402,091 downwards.
CCTTTTCCCTCTTCTACTCTCCATCGCGCGCCTCCAGAGGATGTACGGGAAATACCTGCGGTCGGAAAGCTTCCGCAAGGCACTGATCTACCAGAAGAAGTATCTGCTGTTGCTGCTGGGTGGCTTCCAGGAGTGTGAGGAGGCCACGCTGTCGCTCATCTCCAGGATGGGCGGCCGGCCGGCGCTCTCCAGCCTGGACTCCCTCAGCCAGCGCCGCCGAGGCCTGACGCGGTTCCGCTCTGCCGTCCGGGTCTCCATCGCCCTCTCCAGGTAGGCAACAGGGACTGCGCGTTGGACGGTCTGTTTTCGCCCTGCGCATGGATTTACTTTATTTCCCCCACTAAAAATGTTCTGTTGAAGTTTATGAAGTTTTAAATGTTTTCAGTGATGCATTTCCAGTCAGAACTAAGCTTATATCATGAACACCCTGCTGTTCTTGTCATTTTGACCAAACTGTTTTGCTTCTCTTTCCTCCCAGAATGCGTTTCCTAGTGAAGCGGTGGCAGAAGGCAGCCGGGATGGGCGGCGTAACCTTGAGCAGCGTCAACAAGAACGGAGCGGGACAGACGATAGGTACCAGGAGACCCAAATAAAAAGTCAATTCTGTTATGTGTTGGAAAACGTCATATACATAGTGATACATCACTTAAGGACTTACTGGACATTTTACATGGACTTATTACATGAATATTTACATAGACTCCACTAGATGTCACTTTAAAGGGTCTTTTACTTGGCACATTATAATTACGGTACTAATTTGAAGATTGTCTTCTGAATGCTCTATATTTTAATATTTGTTTTGCTATTGCTACACTGCATACTGCACAAGGACAAATGCCTCGTTTCCTCACTAGGGCTATTAAATTAATCTTGAATCTTGAATCTATATAAGTGGAAAGACTAATCCAAGGATTTGTTCATCTTTCTCAGGTACAGATGTGAGAGATTCGCCCTATCTTCACCCAGCGAGTGTGGAGGTGTTGAGAGAACGAGGAGGAGGCTCCAGCAGCAGAGGGCGCAGCGGACGAGAGTCCCCCAGATCTGCAGCCTCGTCCACACACCACAGGTGCAATTTCACATAGGAACCACTGCTGTACCAAGGATATAGCATGAGTAGAAAGAAATAGCATAGAATATGCAAAGCGTCAACATATAATCGGCATTACGTATAAACACATTCATAATGCCCGAACAAGAACATGATGACAAGCACATTTTCACAAATTCCGAGTAATTTCCTTATGTCAACTTTCACCTTTTGACATATTCAGCAATGAAATGATTATGGAAGTGGTGGAAATGTTTTGTAGAAAATCAGGAAGACTGTGCCCAAACGAAACACGAGTTCAGATGCATTATGGGTGAGATTGTGTCTGTGTTGTTTAGGTTTCACCTGGCTGGAGACCCCCACGGCGCTCTGACCTGCTCCCACCTGCAGAACTACGACCCTGACAGAGCGCTCACAGACTACATCTCCAGACTGGAGGCCCTGCAGAGGAGGCTGGGGAGTGTGACATCAGGTAACACACACACACACACACACACACACACACTATGAAAATGTGTGTACAATTAGGTTCTCCAGTTGAATTACTGAGCTGAGGACTAATGTTACAATTTGGAATTTGGTGGCTTATAAGGAACCTTTAATCAGGTTAATGGGAAAGGTGCTCCTAATATGGACCCCGATATGTCCAGTCTCATGGTACTAGTTATTATTACAGTATTTTTTATTTTTTGTCTTCTGTTATTTCCCTATGAAGTGGTTTGGGTTAGTCGACAACGTTTTTATTCAAGGTTCCCACTGTCATGAAAATCCAGGAAAAGTTGTGGAAATTTGTAAAATAAACGTTACATTTTAAATAATTCTATGAACTCTTATCATTCCTGTAAAAAAAAAATACAGGAGTAATTTTGCCAAAAAAACAAAGAAATTGGTAGGCTAAAATGCAATTGACCAAGACAAACAAAAACAAAACTAATTTTCAGTGTCATAGCATTTGTAATGGTTGCTTTATACATTTGACCAGCGCAGTAACTGATTAAAATATGATGGAGGTGATGTAAACGGTTCTTAATTGTATTGTAAAGTGTGGGAACCCTGTTTATTTTCTCCCCAGGTTCTTCTTCATATGCTCAATTGCACTTTGGCTTGAGAAGATAAGACACTGAGAAGTTACGTTGGATCTGGCTTGAAGAAACTCAGTTGCCTTTTCTTGTGCTGAGCGCTCTGCTGTTTTCTATCGTTCTGGTGTGGACAGTATATTCCATGTGGACCAAAACCCATTTTTTAGTGTCTGACATCTTGTATTCAGGCTTTTTGTCGCCAGCACTTGAAAACAGCTATGTTTGTAATTTGATCTGCCTCTTTGTTGTGGATGAACTACAATCATATATATTGTTAAAATGCTAATTTAAAACCCTGTGATTAATTTATATCTATGTGTTGTTGTATGGGTGGAGCATTGTGTAGAGAATGTTTGGGTTTACTGTTAAGGAGGCTGCTACTGGGTGATATACAGTACTGTACACTACACTGTGTTTTGTTTAGGCCGGTTTCTCGGACAGGCTACAGAGGACATTTGTAGAGAACGTATTTTTGTAAAGCGTAGGAGCTTTGAATTTTCTGGTTATTTTGTCAAAAACTGAAATAAAGAGGATTATAATATTTAAAATGTTTGAGTGCATTTGACCTTAGGCAAAACATTGAGGGCAAAACAATTTATTTTATGTTTTTATTTTTTCGTTTTTCTGGAACTAAAGAGCCAACCCAACATCAAAGAACAAAACAAAACAAAAGTAAATTCATTATGCAGTACAAGGGCCAAGACTTACACCAAGCCACCCTAAAGAGTTGATTCAATCAAGAGACATGTCCCCACCATCAAGGCACTACATTACCATGTCTTTAGAATTCACATTGTGAATATGAATATCAGTGACTTGCTCTAAGCTGAGGGCAGAGCCATACAGGCAGACCTCAGTGTGGATAGATAGGACGGGCACAAAACATAAAAGGTTTAACATCTAGACAGACTGTAGTGCATTCATCAAAGGTTTCCCCATTTCAAGTCCAGAGAAGTTGCAACTGTACTTCAAACACTCAGGATATCTGACTATTCTCTTTAGTCTTTTGCTCCTCGCCTCTCCAGCTCTTCCCTCTGGTCTCTCACTGTTTCCTCCTCTTGTATCTGATGACGGGGTTGTGAGGGGTGTGGATCATTGTGGTGTAGTTGACTGTGGGGAAGTAGCCGTCCACCAGGTCGAAGTCGTACATGCGCAGCATGGTGGACCAGATGGTCTTGATCTGGACGTAGGCAAAGTTCTCCCCGATGCAACGGTGACGGCCTGGGAAGGCGGAGGAGAAGAAATGATCAACAAGTGTACAGTTTGGATTCACTTGAATACACTGGTTAACCAACCAAATGTTAATTCATTCTCCTCACCGGCTCCAAAAGGCACATAGGCAAACTTCTCCCCTGCAGCTGGGTTGTCATTGAGATAGCGGTCAGGGTTGAACTCCATCCTCTCCGTCCAGGTGTCCTGCAGACGGTGGTTGACGGTGGGCGAGACACACACCTGGTGGCCCACCGGGATGGTGTAGCCTGCTGCAGTCTGAGGAAACAAAGGGACCATGCACAAAACATTTTGGTAAAGAGCGAGCTGCCTTTGGCGTGACGCACGAAAAGGGACAGTTATTAGCAATCTGCTGCTAGATGAAAAGGAAAGGAGATGAAGTCATCGTAAACAATCATTTTTGTTAGAAATGTCAGGAAAATGCGTCATGAAAACGATGTGGAAAGATTAGAGGAGACTTGAAATGCACAACTCCTGGAATAAAATCGAATATACGATTTAGCATGCAATTACCACTCTAGGTATGAGGAAAGTGCATGAACTTTGGTGTGGTTAACCTCTAAACCTGGGCAGATGGAGATGTCACCTGAGCAGAGCGGGCCATCCTCATCATGGTCATGATAGGCGGGCGGAGCCTCAGTGTCTCCTTCAAACAGCGCTCCAACAGGGTCAGATCCTTCAGCTGAGGAACAAAACCAGGAACCCCGTTAGAAACGTGTTACAATGTGTTTCCTTTTATCAGCAACACAGCCACCCAGAGGAATCATTACTTCTATCACACCAAGGTATTTGGGACATCTTTGTAACAGGTGGGGAGGTGGGTGTTATTTAGAAAAAGTTAGCACCTGCTGTACAATTATCAGTTATCAATTATTAGTTATCATTACCACAATTATCTGCAGCCGCTACTGGCTGGACCCTTGATTTGTTCTGACTTGACTTGTTGAGTTGAGTTTCACCTCATTTGTGCACATTCCATCTCAAGGCTTGACATCTTCAATCTATAAATCTTCTCTTTCATCTTCATGCATAGAATAAAATCAATGAGACAGCTTTCATCAACAATATGCTGACATTAATTTAACAATCACCCTTCTCCAGACAGGTATTATGTACTGATGTAATACTGTAAGCCACTGCTTTATGGGCTTGGGAACATATGTGACTCGTACACATGACTGAGCCCGAGTGCACAGACTGCAGGTTGTCTCTGCACACGGCTCTGCACAGACTCGTACCTGGTCGAACTGCAGCGGCGGCAGGTTGTCTCCGCACACGGCTCTCTGCTCGCTGAAGCAGCGCTCCTGGAGGCTCTTGTCTCTGGCCAGGAAGAAGCCCATCCATGCGCTGGTGGTGGAGGAGGTGTGCTGACCGGCCAGCAGGAGACCAATCAGCATCCCCGCTATCTCGTTATCGTTCAGCGGCCGGCCATTTCTGTGCAGGGAACAAAGATCTTCAACATCTTCTCTCAAAAGCCCAACAAGAAGTTTTATTGCGCCCCCCCCCCCCCTCTCTAATATAAGATTGTTCAATCCTGTTTAGATACTGTATGCTTAGCTAGACACATTCTCTGTAAAGCCCTCTCTGAGACATGCTTGTGGATTAGGGCATTATCATATTTTCTTAATGACTGAGGGTCTATTGAGTATAGATGTAAGTGACACAACCTATTTAGATATTTTGGTCGTGTCAGAAGTGTTGTTAACTCCACTCTCAATTTTAGGATTACCAATTGACAACATTGTAGTTAACTGGTCTGAAAGTAAAATACCTCATTTTTAACAAGTTGGTCATCGGACAGAATAAAGATTATAGGAATTTCAGTCACAGTTTTCAAAATAAAAAGCCTTATTTAAAAGACAAGCATGTGATCCAGCAGCACGAGTTTAGGTTTGAAAACAACATATACTATTTCCGGACAACGTGCTCGGTTATTCAGCGACCCATATTAAGGTCTAGTAATAATATTAAGGCTGAAGTCGTCTTACTTGTAGGTGGCATCAATGAGGGTCTGCAGAAAGTCGTCCACTTTCTCCCCGGAGCTCCTGCGCTTCTGAGTCACCTTGAAGAAGATGTTCTTGATCTCCCTGTGAGCTCGGTCCCTCCGCCTGCCCAAAACAAGAGTCAGACGCATCCATCAACAACTATCACCCCCCCACCACCAAGGTTTTCCATCATCTGACTATGTTATATGTGCGGATTTTGTTTTATTTTCTTTAAATAATTAAGTCTTTTTGCACTTTCTACAAGATGGACTATTTTACCCCTGATGGTCTAATTCCTGTCCCTGAATCTATATCTCTGTCTAGTCGAGTGAAACCTAGTCCTGCCTGTGTCCGTTGGGTGCGGTCAGTGTCGGTGTGTGTGTGTGCTGGGACCTGAAGCTGGGCAGTGGCAGCCAGCCGGGCAGTAGCCAGGCGGCGTGGCTAAAGCCTCCGTCCAGGTCGGCGTACAGCTGGGCCACCCTCTCGTCCAGCATGCTGCGGATCTCCTTCCCGTGCAGGCAGCTGCTGGCCGTCAGGATGATCAGCTCGGACAAGGCCTCGAACAGGTCTGACGGGGAGAGATAGAGAGTGTGCAAATACTTAAAAAAACAAAACATAGTTATCAATTTACAGAGAGTTTGGCAAAACAAATAAAAGCTAAATATATGTTTAAAAAATATATATTATTACTAAAATTACTCAAAAATCTGTTTTAAGATTAAAGTGCATTTTGGCAGATTGTGAAGTTATGGACACAAATATCACAACTACAACATTACTTTAGCAACACAAATAAGAAATGTAATAGTGGAAACAGTAGTCGTAATGCAGAATAAACTGCTCATTTAACAGCAGCATGTTCTGTGAATTCCCGAGGTAAAGTGACCCAAAACTCACTTCAATATTCCAGTGAATGTTATTTGTTAGCGTTCTAAGCAGGTAATCTGTAACAGATTCCATTTAGAAATCATCACCATGACACGATACATGTCAGATCTGCCTGGTGTGCAACAGATCTTACTTCTCTCCCCGCTGTCTCCCCATCTCTCAAAATACTCTTTGGTCTCCTCCTCGATGATCTGGACGTGTTGTTTGAAATGAGCGATGTTTAGTCCGGTCTTCAGCATCTTCTTTTGCTCCAGAAAGATCTAAAACACATCATACAACATGTGTGTTACAGCTGAAAAGCATCATCTGGACTATCTGACTGACCACATTATTTTATTAAACACTTAATTGGCAGGATCCTTCGAATACATATTTACTCTTAATTAAGCATTGTTGTCAGTTATTTGACATTTTGCTTTTATTAATATAGCTTTTTATTCAGTTTTGTTGTTGCCAACCAAGTAGCCTTCATATTATGCACATACAACCAATTTAACTTGGTTAAGTTGATCCAGTGCGAAACTGCAGACCGATGACAAACAAACACTGAGTGGCATCAGTGCAACAGACACAAAGCAAAAGACAATAAGCACCCAAACAATACAAATTAGCAGTTAAAATGAATGAATTAAAAAAAAAATCTAAAAAAATTAAAGAATTACACCATATGTTTTACAGAATGTGATTTTCTTTGTGAGTCTTTCTAAGTGACTCACAGGGTTTGGGACATCATAGGCGACCCCCTTGCCGAACACCGGGGTGGTCAGTCTGGAGTAAACATCCTCTGCGTTCAGGTCCTCGTTCTTGCTGTTGAACATCAGTGTGGCTGCCTCACTGCCCAGCAGGTAGGTGAAGGTCTTGCCCACCATGGTGAAACTAAACACAGGGCCGTACTGTGGACCGAGAGGAGAGCACTATAAACTATACAGCTCTTCAAACATGGAATAGTCAGGGAGAGCGAGAGAAAACTTAAAGTCCCTCTCCACTTAAAAACATGATTTTCTTCTTGTTCTGCATTATATAGCCTAAGGTGGCCCCTCCAGGCCCCAATGTTTTTCTTAGAAATGTTTTATATTTTTACATTTTTTGTGATGATGTTTTGAACTCGGGCACTTTGATATCTGTCTACTGTCTATAGGACGAATCAGCGTGACATTACGACACCCGGATATGCCACCAGGAACTGCAGCAGTTAGTATGAGCTGTGCCAAACAAACATTCATATCTCAAAAACTAGACATCACATCGCTTGTATTTTTACATTCTGAGTGAGAGCAGAAGTAGCTCAAGGGTCTGATGTATAATACAGTATATGTATGGCATGTTAAAGTTGTGTGAACTGTTGCAGTTTTTCTAAATGAAGTGAATTTAGTAAAAAGCACAGCCTGCTAGCGCGAGACACTCAAGGCTGGCTCCATAGGGTCCCTATAAGCCTATAAGCTGCCATTTGTTTACCAACACTGATCCCTTGTATTGTCTGCGTCTTTAAAAAAATGTGTGACTCTCTCTGCAACCAAATCTACCTACGGGCAGGGCCGTAGCCAGGGTTCCGAAATAGGGGAGGTCCAGCAAGGGGAGGCGGATTCGGTGGCGCCCGTCAGGGCGCCGCCGAAACAAATTTGAGGGTTTTTTTCCCCCTTTTTTAGCCATATTTAGATTAATATATCATTTTAAATCAACATTAGGATTATACTGTTGTGATGTCATTATTCAGTATATTCTCTTTCATGTCACCACCTGCTCAGCTCTCCTGTCAACATAATTGTAACTAACAAACACAAACTGTTTTAGCCAAATTCATATCAAAATGACACCTACAAACACAGGTACACAACCCAAGCCGTACACAACACACAAAGTCATCATCGATAATAAAAAAAACATACAGAGGGACATTTATTTATTCCTGATAGGAACGATTGAAAAATAAAATAAAATATATTATGTTGTTTTTAACTTTACACCACCTCTTTTTGTTACTTATTGGGTCATGAAACTGAAACCATGCATATAGCCACCTGCATACCTGACTTCGGGAGCTTGGCAATTGGCATCATGCATGATTAGCCAGTAGCATCCCAACGTGTCACACAGGTAACATTACTTAAGAGACAGACTAGACACTTTCTTGGTTGTTGCTAAAAAATCTGTCAGTGTCACTCACTGTCTGTCGTTCACTCGCTCACTGTCTCGCAGCTCGCTCACCTTCAATTATCTCGCCAGGCAGACAGAGAGTCATCACTCACCACCATGCTGCTGCTCTCTCAGAATCAAGTTACCGCGGACACGTGTGCAGAGTTTGACACTAGAAGGCTGTTTTCACATTCATGTGCAGAAAGTGTGTGTCTGTGCTCATTGAAAATCCAATTTTTGGGCATAAGAGCATGATTTGTGATTGACATCACAACTACTTTGGAAGCCAATCCTGGTCCAATATTCAAGTTACAAAAGTGTAACTTGAACTTGAAGCCTCCAGTGCACCCTGAGAATTGACTTTACAGTGAACCGGGAGACATATTGTGTCCAACAGTTGAACTGTTGAAATGAAATATAATACAGTATTTGCATATTTATAGATTCTGGAATTTTTAATGAGGGAGGAGTAGCCTAGATGTTATTTTACGGATTTTTACTAAGATAATTTACTTTTTTAATATAATATTTAATATATCAGACACAAAATGTTCAGATGAGAATCTTTTATATAGCCTACATCTTAAAACATGTCTGAACGGGATCTTTAACACTTACCTTTTCATATGCATGTTCAAGAAATTCAATGGGGCTTTTCCCAAATGCAACGGCATGACCCAGGAACGGTATGCTGGAGGGAATATATGGCGGGTATTTCTATAAGGAGAAAAATACTGTTAGTGGAAGATAAATATAAACTTTTTTATTTTGATGTTTACCTTGTAGTAGAATCTTTCTTTGACTCACCTGGTCATTGTCAGCGCAGGCCCGGGACTGTCTGAGCAGCAGTTTGGAGATATATCCCAGAGTGAGAGTGATCACTGAAGCTGCCAGCATCACGGACGTCAGGTTGTCGCTCATTTTGCTCACAGTGTCTCCCAGCAGTTTGCTGCTCATTTGATACAGATGCATCGACATTGTAACTTTGTAGCTTCCTCACTTGTAGCCTATCTGCTCCCCAAAAAACTGCTTCACTGACTCCGCGCGAAAACCGGCGAATTATCTTTGTATTCTAATGATCAGGCTAGAAACCCATTACATTACTTTGTTTTCTTCCTCCGTTCCTTTAAATAAGCGGTCACGTCTGCATAGTCAAAGTTGTGCGGCTCCAGTAATCCCCCGTTTGATGATGGGAGGCCGGTGGTTATTTCTCCAACAGCTATACCTGTCAATACTGGTACTGCCCCCGCCTGACCAACTGAGGCTTCCCATTGGCTGTTGGCCGCGTGTCCCATATGTCCATCAAAGAACTGCCGCTGTGATTGGTGCGCGCTACCTGAACCGATGTCTGGCTATATGATGTCACCAAGCAGCAGGAACATGGTTTGTGTGTTTTGTGTATTGCAGATTTAAGATTGACTGGTCACTGCAGTGCCAAATAAATAAATAAATACATAATAATATTAATAATATAATAATAATAATAATAATAATAATAATAATAATAATAATAATAATAATCATGATAATAATATTAATGTGTTCAGCCTTAAAAATAATTTTAATAATACATTTTCTTTAAACAATTGAAAATGCATGCCATTGTGGTGGAAAAAGTTCAAATGGCCTCTCTAAAGCCACTAGTACCAGACTGTGACATTATATGATTCAAGAAAATTGGTGGTTTGCAGTCAATTGGCAATAAGATTTTATGAGTCTTAAATTAATTTAACTACAGATGTATATTTCTGTAGTGAGTGTGAATAGGGAAAACAAACTGTTATCTCAACAAAAGCACAATATATATTGAGGTGGGGGGGGGGGGGGGTTAACATTTTGCAAGCCTAAAATGATTCTAAAGCAGTTCGAATTTTTGCCAAAAGAAAAATATGACTGGTGATCCAGAACATTCTGTGATCTACTGTAGGCTAGACTGTGCTATTCAGAATTTTCTGTAATATAGGCTACATTGTAACTCAACAGCCTAATGAACTGTAGGCGATGACATTGGCATACAGTAGCAGTGTTTGTATTATGGTGTTTTTATGGGACTTTGGATAACATTACATTATTATAATCAGTATCAGCTCTGCAATGCTACTGATAAAGTATTAATATAGCATTAGCATTTTGAGTAGGCCTACTATAATTCCCATGATATTCCTATAGGACAGAAGATGCTCATCATTTTTACTTTTTGCTTGCATGAAGTGTTATTGGCCCAATGTTTCTAAATTATTCATAATGGTTTCTGGAACTAATAATCACTGATCAGTTTGAATGACTTTTTTTTAAATTAATAAATAATGTTTTGAAATGAAAGAACAGCCGGACCAATTTCAACAATAAATGTTCATATACATTATTTGGTTTATTAAAATGAAATATTAAATAAACATATTTACATACAATCCAAATATAAGAATAGTCAAAATACACAATGTGAAGATGTGAAAGATATATCGGTAGGTCTGTGTAATATACAAAAGTATGCATTTGGTGAGAGGCTGACCTTGCTCTCATACAGGTTTACTGCAGTCCGATATAAGCAACTAAAACGTAACCGACAGCTGTGTTGTCTTCAATAGTTTATCAGCCATAGGCGTACTTGTCTGATAAGCTTTTATCGTTCGGAGTCATCTGTCCACTCAGCTTCATTAAAAGCTTCACAATAAGGCCAGCCTGGGAAGGGGAAAACACATTGTCATGAGCAGCAAAACACACAAGAGAGAGACAATATCATTTAATTCCCGATGATCTTTAATCAAAACACTCGGCTTTATACATTTTTTCTAGGCCGCTTACAGTTATTTTTGGTAGTTGAATAACACCATACGCCAATCCTACGCCAGCTTCTGGTCTATTTTTCAAGCGTGCAGCACGCTGCACACAAGCAGCCAGGCATGAAGTCAATGCAAGTTGTGAGCGGGGGACAGGGCAGCGCCGGGCAAAACAGAGCGAGGCGTGGAGCAAAACAGAGTGATTCTGGTGTGAATGGCAAGGCTCCTGCTGGAAGCTTCTGTGAAGCTTGTGGTGTGAACAAGGCGTAAGGTCATTCTATAACTTCTGATATAAACGTAGTACCTACTACAGATGCTGTTTATGCTCAAAGCAGTGCAGCAGCACATGAATGGTGTTGGACAGTTACCTGTTTTGTGTGCACAATGAAGTTCATTTTGTTTTCCACACTGTGGATCTGGAAGTACTGGTCAGCGTGTCCCAGCTGCCACATGAACGTGCCGTACTCTAAACTGATGAGCAGCACCTGGGAACGCACAGAGGAACAACTATTAAGACTTCTAGAGAGCATGCATGACATCATCACTCCAGATATTTAAAAAGCCGATATTTTATGCTCACTTGATAAGCTCTCCTTCTAACAATAAATTAAGCCACGCCTACATCCTGGCCTTTAAATACTTGGAATCATGGAATACAATCATTCTGTCAAAAACTTCGCCTAAAGGAAATATAGTTCACCTCAAAATAAAACTTTGAATTGTGCCAGAGTGCCCTCTGCAGGCGCAAATGACACCAGGCTTCTAGGTCTACATGTTATAACTGATCTGACCAATGATTGAGAATGTGTTTTCTTTGTTTTAATGCAACAGACATTCACAGATCACACAGCAGGAAAACATGGAGTATAGCTCAAGCTTAAAACACACAAAAATAACACGGTGGTATATATTACCTTGGTCTCCATGTGGCATATATTACCTTGGTCTCCATGTTCATGAGATGCAGCCCCTTGGTGTTGACGCCCACGAAGACGCGGATGACTTTGTGGTTGCTGGCGCTGGCCTTGGTGTAGACCTGGCCAGTGAAGAAGGCCGCTCCGTAGGTGGGGATGTCCCAGCAGTTCTGCAGGAAGAGCCGCTGCAGGTGGTGCATCTCCTTGCTCACGCCTTCGCTGGTGCTCAGCGCCTGCAGGGGGCGGCAGAGACGAGTCACACAGGGCGAGGATGGCATTTCATTTGGACGACGAGAGAGGAGTTTTCACCGTGGAGATGCGACTATACCTTGTATTCGTGAAGAATCCTGTTGGTCCAATGGTACGCTTTACTTTTCACTTTGGATATCGGCACAATGGACTTAAGGTTTTCCTCACTGTTGAGAAACATGGAGATGAGTAGTTTTTTTAACTTCATACACCGACTCCGACAGAATTCGGGATTTTTTTTAGCAACACAAAAGCACGGCATTTAACTAAAACTCACCTCTTGCTGATATTTGCGTAATTTGCTGCACACAATTTTATTATATGAGAGGGCAATGCGGTAGAGACATTTAAGCAGAAATGTGATGAGAAAACAACATTTACTTGAGGAATCCCTGCTTGTGCTTCTTGCTCTCATAGCTGCCGTAGATGATCTGCAGCAGGAGGCTGGCCAGTGTGATCAGCTTGCTGTCCGCGGAGGGGAAGAAGCCCTTGAGGAGACAGTGACGCGCCTCGTCAAACAGGATGAGGATGGACAGGGGGTCCTCCACCTGGAAAGAAACAGGAGAAGAAGAATGAGCTAAAAGTAGAGTCAACAATTCAGCATATTAAGCACAACCACAACACATAAATCAGTGTTACCCTCCATTTTAATCCCAACTGGTAGCAAACACAATCCCCACACAAAATGCTACCATGAAAGCCTCTTGTATAATGTGGGCTACCTTCTTCTCCACGTCGAGAGGCAGCCGGACGTCTCTCCGCAGGAACAGCTGTGGGTTTTCCCTCTGAGGATCCAGCACCGTCAAGTCCGTCACTATCTCTGTCCAGATCCGCAGGTGCTGCAGGGGCTTGTGGTAGGGCTTCAGCTGCAGGTCTGACACACACACACACACACACACACACACACACACACACACACACACACACACACACACACACACACACACACACACACACACACACACGTTACTCCATTGTATTAACACTTTCATCACTTTAGACAGTCGGTGAAAAATACAAATCGTTCAACTGATAGAGAGAAATTGTCACCCAATTGTGACGTCGATAGGCAGGCACATTGGGGAAATACCCCCGGCCCCAATAATGGGATCAAAAGGTATTGTGTTTGGATTACTAATCATTGAATCAAAAACTGCATTTTGATCGTACTTCTGACTTCTTAAACTTAAGTGAGCAGGTCATGGTGTTCGTGTCGGAGAAGTTTTGACAACCGCAGGATGAGTTTGCGGCTGGGCGCTTGTGGGGTGGTGGACTCACTGAGGTTCTCGGAGCAGATCCAGATGGTGAAGTACTGCTGCGTCTCCTGGGAGAGACGCATGCCCTCCATGATCTGCTGCACCGTGGTGTTGTTGCCGTGCTTCAGCTCCACCGAGCGGTACGAGCCGTCCATGCGGTAGATACGCACCTTCTCGTACTGTGGGCCAAACGCAAACACGTAACACACTCAGTAAGTGAATGCAAACAACTGAAGAGTCGCTCTGTGCTGGTGTCCGTATCGCGTTTGCAAAAACTGTCCAGAGACATATAAACACCTAGCAAAGTGTACACACACACACACACACACACAGACACAGACACAGACACACAGACACACAGACACACACACACACACACACACACACACACACACACACACACACACAGAGAGTGAGAGCAATACCAGCCCTGCTGTCGTGACTGGTAATAAGTTCTAGGTACAGCTGATGCAGACCCCGGAAACCTGCTTCGGCCTATCCATGATTTAGTTCACAGAGGAGATAGCACCATCTACTGACGAGGAGAGGTAACTGCCACACAAACAAATACATGGAAGTGAAACTGCATCCAGAATGACTGAATGTCTTGCAGTATAGTATTCTTCTCAGTTCCATCCATAGATACATCTATGGTTCCATCTCTCTATCAGTGTCACACGGTGTTTGTTAGAAGGTGACAGAAGTGGGTGTCTGAGGTGCAGTAGACTCACTGGTCTGCTGTTGGCTTGCTGCAGCAGCTTCACCGTCTCCTCCCACCCACTCTGCTTGTTCTCCTCACACACTTGAAGAGGCGATCTCTTCTGCTGGTCTTCTATGTGCTGTTTAGAACGGGCATGGCAAAACAAATCTCGTCAAGACACGATCACATTCAACAAAGTTTATGAAACAGCTCACTTTGTGTTCAGCAAGATCATCTGCACAAATGAGGACGCATTTACGCTTCGAAAACCATAAAAGCGGTCCTCATTTGTGAAGATGATCTTGCTGAATCCAAAGTTTCATATACGTTTGTTAACCACAGGCCTTATTTCATGCATTTAACCAAAATCACCATACAAAAATCCCACTGACTTTTACAAGTAGGAACCAGAAGTGCTAACATCCAGGTCTTCCAGACTCATTCCTGCGGTACTTCATTACATAATATACAGTATGTGAACTGCAATTTCTTTCAGAAAGTAAGAGAAAGAGATGTTACAAACCAACAGGGAGATATAACCATGTCCTTCTTACCCGGTCTATCTCAGGATGCTGCAGCAGGACCTGCACGATCTCAGAGTGCCCTCCTCTGGCAGCAAAGTGTAAGGGCGAGCTGAGCTGCCCGTTCAGCAGGTTGGGATTACAGTTGCCTTTCTCCAGCAGCAGCTTGGTCGCCTCTACTTTACCATGCCTAGACGGGACCAATACCAGATATTGATTATGATAGTTCGATAGGGATGCAACGATACAAAAATACGTATGGGACAGAACAGTGATCGCGATATTGATCAAATGTTATTCTGCTGTAGTAATCACAAATGAGACAGCTTGCCCATCACAATTTCAAGCTATTAATGTAAACATTAATGTAAACAAGTTATTGTTTACATTGATTCTAGCAAGTCAATGCCATCGCTAGAAAGATTCGTGGCTCAGAAATAAACATGATTCACAAAGGGGTGTAACGGTTCACAAAATTTGCGGTTCGGTTCGATACGACACAGTGGTGTTATGGTTTGGGTTTTCAATACAGCAAAAAAAATGCTAGAGAAATTTTCTTAATTTTAACTTTTTAATTTATTTATATTTATTTGATTATTTCCACAATTCCTGGTTTCAAGTTTTATTTAAATTTATGACAATGTTTTGTAACACCTGTCGCCTTTTTCGTCTGGGTTTTTAGTTTACCATGATATATCCTTGTAGAAGAGTTGCACTGTTCAGCAGTGAAAGATTCTTTCGGTTTGCAATGCGTTATAAACGGGTACTTTGTTGTCTGAAGGACATATCGCGTATCGAATCGGTATTGTGAGATAAGCATAATGGTCCCATCCCTACTCAGATGTTTTTGGGCACTGAGACGAGCCTCAGACTGACCAGCAGGCGTAGTGAATGGGGGCCCAGTGGTCGCTGTCCAGCTGTTTGACCGAGAAGCCGCTGTCCAGAAGCTTGGTGAGCAGCTCTGTGTCACCCTCACAGGCGCTGCGGTGCAGCGGGAAGTCATCCACCCACTGATGCTCCCTAGGCAGATGGGAGAGAGGCTCATGTTAAAGATGATTTTTAAGGCATTTCTGCACCCTAGACCGCTGACTTAACGAGGATGAAACCCTGGAAAGGGGAGAAATAAGACACAAGAGGGGAGTGGATGTTTGTGAGACATGAAGGTTGACAATAATGACAGTGTGGTTCAGTTTAAAGGACGACTCACTTGTCCTCTGTCACACTGTTGGGACCATGCTGCCACGTCTCCCTCTTGGGGATCTGGATCTTGGAGTAGTCCGGTGCTCCAAGTCCAAAGTATGGGTTGATTATAACTTTGTCCACCTACAAGCAAAAGTAAAGTCCCCCCCCCAAAAAAATTATAACCGTAGAAGTGTCTGTGAGGCCATTTACACCTGGCACTAACATGCGTTTTCTGTGATCAGATTGCAATCGGATAGTGCTTGACCACTTGAAAGTACAGGTGTAAACGCCCCCAAGACGTATTGTAATCTGATCGGCCAAACCACCTCCGGAGGTGGCCAGGGACGCATTGTGACCACATTGAACACAAGTGTAAATGCAATGTGTTCTCTCTCTCAATCTGCATACAGCAACTGTATGCGGATTGAGAGGACACCCATTTTGGGTGATCAGATTGCAATCAGATTGCAATCAGATCACCCAAAACACATGTTAACGCCAGGTGTAAATGGCCTCTCTGTTATAAGAGAGTCAAACCCTTTTGAATATACAATCTACTTCCTGGTGTAAATAATGACTTTACATGAATTATTATTTTTCTGTTAGCCCAGTCTGGAAACAGCTCAAGCTTTTTGTATTTTACGTAACTCCTCCCTTCTCTCTGTTTGTATTTTACTTAACTCCTCCCTTCTCTCTTCTCTCTCTTTGTATTTTACGTAACTCCTCTCTCTCGCTCTCTCTCCATCAGCTGCTGAGGTCTCTCACCCGGTTGGTGTACTGCAGATCGGAGCCGTAGAGCGGGTTGAGGATGCACACGTCGGCCTTCTCCAGGGACATCATCTTGCTCTTGATCTCCAGCGCCGTGTAGCCCATGTGCAGGCCCTCGTCGCTCAGCTTGCCCTCGCTGCTGTACGCCGGGTTGCTCACGTTGGTCTTCACCCGCTCGACAGGCGCCGGCCGGAACAACGCGGGGATGGCGTGAGGTATGGTGTGCTGTTCCGCTAGCCACCTGTGGGGGGTGAAGAAGAGGCGAGGGTCAGGTCTGCTTTCCAAAAGCATCATCCGCATCTCATTTACTGGACCTGAGGTTTTGGCCCCAGCCAGAGGAGTTAAGCAATTAATGAGCCCCAGCTCGGCCCAGTTCTAATTAAAGACACACACACACACACACACACAGACACACTACAATCAATAGCACTAAAAATGCACAATGCATTAACGGAGAATCCCGCTTGAACTCGGGTTGAAAATGCAATGATGAACTAATGCGCTAACTGACAATCACTTGACTACCGGCACTGCTCCTGCTGGGTATCAAAATATGTCGTCACAATAATAAGAAATGTTGTTTCTCGTTTAATTGCCAACAATGCACATAAACTGAAACATTAATGTCACTCAAGCATATTGGAATTAAAACAGTCTCAGCAGATTCTCCATTTAGCTGTTATATAAGGCTGAGTGGGCAACCAAAGAGCTTGCACTGAATACTAGTGTCATTCCTCACAGTCGCAAATCTTCACCAACCGGCTAAATCCACAATCAGGCAAAACTATTTACAGTGCATTTCGCTTTCACTGTTCAGTTGCGGGCGCTGTGTCCCTGTACACTATAATGAATGACTATATACTGTATTCTCAACACTCAGGCATGGAGCTTTGTTTACTTTTGACAGCGCTCTGACAAGTGAGCTGGAGAATCATTTGGACTTCCGGTCAGGATTTTTCAAAATAAAAGTTTGTGCTGTCGTGCTGTGTAAAATTAAGCGAGAAATACAACTTGATTTTCTTTTATTATTGAAACGAGCCTGCAGCTCTCTACTCGAGACCATCTTGTGATGGGATCACACCAGCCTTGACGCCTGCAACATAAGACGAATGTGGGCCAGGGCCGTAATGTCAGCCAATGTGGCCCGTAGCCAGCTTCTAAGTAGCCAAAGTCGGCCGACTTTGTACTTGTCGTTTTAACGTACGTTTTATCATACACTGCAGTAACTAATAACACGTTCGTTAATAAGACGTTAGCTAGCTAAGTTAGCTTTGGCCACAGCTGTGTCTGTTTCTGTTGTGCATGACTGACAACAGGGTTAGCCAATCAGCACCCGTGATTGGATTTTCAACTGGAGAAAAGGCGTTTGCACATGGCGATACCAGACCAAGATGAGCCAAATCCGCAACGGTGGAGTGGGCGTGGCTTCAAAGTTCTGGAGCCAGGCTACACCTGTAAAGCTTTGTGACTGCATCTTGCACAGTTTTGATGCTATCGTGTTCGCTAAATCTGTCCACAGACAGACAGGCGTAAAAACAAAGCCTGGCAAAGTACTGTAAGTACTCAAAACCGCTTCTGTGGTAGGTCCCGCTATAATAGGTTTCTCCAGCACCACATTATGACACACACACACGCACGCAGACAGACAGACAGACAGACAGACAGAGACACACACACACACACACACACACACACACACACACACACACACACACACGGTGAAAACAATACCAGTCGACACTGTGGCTGTTGCGGCTGGTAATTAGTCCTATCTGTTACTTGCAGTGCCCAACATTTTAAGCCTGTTCAATGTAGTTCAAGTTTAATTTCTTTCGTGAATTCAATCCAGATTTACAGTACCAGACACAGTATGTTGCACTTAAAAGTGACATTAAATCATGATAAAGAATTAATTATGTTATGTAGTAATTTGATAATTTTGCATTGTTCTTATCAATTTAATCCAATAATACCTTGCCGATAGAGAATGTAATTTTTATGTAATATAAATAATGTGTAATTTTTGGAACGCTATTCAGTGCTCATCTATATTATGAACGGACCGTCTTCTCAGATATGTCCTTACTTGTCTAAGGCCAGGAGCATCTTGGAGGTGTTGGAGCAGAAGTGAGCGCTGGTCTCACTGCAGACCCGCATGATGTCCTGAAAGCAGTAGAAGCTGGGGCTGCCGGCACTGTAGATAGGCTTACTGTTGTCTGTTCAGAAAGAGACACATGTCAAGTTTAAACTAGGTCACATGATACCTGTGCCATCAGCTTAGCAGGACAGGCTCTTTGTTTTTCAGCTCACCTTTGACACTGACTGGCACAATAAAAAGTGAGGCCTCTTTCCCTTCGTTGTCTCCATCCAGGAGGAATTTCTTCATATGCACCACACGCTTTCCTGGAGCAAGAGAAAAGGTGTTTGGTCCGTGACAATCTGCATCCACACAGTCACATGCACACAGTCTCATGCACACAGTCACATCCACAGCACACAGTCACATGCACACAGTCTCATACACACAGTCACATGCACACAGTCACATCCACAGCACACAGTCACATGCACACAGTCTCATGCACACAGTCACATGCACACAGTCACATGCACAGCATGCACAGTCACATCCACAGCACACAGTCACATGCACACAGTCTCATGCACACAGTCACATGCACACAGTCACATGCACAGCATGCACAGTCACATCCACAGCATGCACAGTCACATGCACACAGTCACATCCACAGCACACAGTCACATGCACACAGTCACATGCACACAGTCACATCCACAGCATGCACACAGTCTCATGCACACAGTCACATCCACAGCATGCACACAGTCACATGCACACAGTCACATCCACAGCACACAGTCACATGCACACAGTCACATCCACAGCATGCACACAGTCACATGCACAGCACACAGTCACATGCACACAGTCTCATGCACAGCACACAGTCACATGCACACAGTCTCATGCACACAGTCACATCCACAGCATGCACAGTTACATGCAAGCACACAGTCACATGCACAGCACACAGTCACATGCACATCATGCACACAGTCACATGCACAGTCTCATCCACAGCATGCACACAGTCTCATGCACACAGTCTCATCCACACAGTCACATGCACACAGTCTCATCCACAGCATGCACACAGTCTCATGCACACAGTCTCATCCACACAGTCACATGCACAGTCTCATGCACACAGTCACATCCACACAGTCACATGCACAGTCTCATGCACACAGTCTCATCCACACAGTCACATGCACACAGTCTCATGCACACAGTCTCATGCACACAGTCTCATCCACAGCATGCACACAGTATCATGCACACAGTCACATGCATACAGTCTCATGCACACAGTCTCATGCACACAGTCTCATGCACACAGTCTCATCCACAGCATGCACACAGTCTCATGCACATAGTCTCATCCACAGCATGCACACAGTCTCATGCACATAGTCTCATCCACAGCATGCACACAGTCTCATGCACACAGTCTCATGCACACAGTCTCATCCACAGCATGCACACAGTCACATGCACACAGTCACATGCACACAGTCTCATGCACACAGTCTCATGCACACAGTCTCATCCACAGCATGCACACAGTCTCATGCACATAGTCTCATCCACAGCATGCACACAGTCTCATGCACACAGTCTCATGCACACAGTCTCATCCACAGCATGCACACAGTCTCATGCACACAGTCACATGCACACAGTCTCATGCACACAGTCTCATGCACACAGTCACATGCACACAGTCTCATGCACACAGTCTCATGCACACAGTCTCATCCACAGCATGCACACAGTCTCATGCACATAGTCTCATGCACACAGTCTCATGCACATAGTCTCATGCACACAGTCACATGCACACAGTCTCATGCACACAGTCACACCCACACAGTCACATGCACACAGTCTCATGCACACAGTCTCATGCACACAGTCTCATCCACACAGTCACATGCACACAGTCACATGCACACAGTCACATGCACACAGTCACATGCACACAGTCACATGCACACAGTCACATGCACACAGTCTCATGCACACAGTCACATGCACACAGTCACATGCACACAGTCACATGCACACAGTCACATGCACACAGTCACATGCAGTCACATCCACATCATGCACACAGTCACATGCACATCATGCACACAGTCTCATGCACACAGTCTCATGCACAGAGTCACATGCACAGCAATCACATGCACACAGTCACATGCACAGCATGCACACAGTCGCATGCACAGTCACATCCACAGCACACAGTCACATGCACACAGTCTCATGCACACAGTCACACCCACAGCATGCACAGTCACATGCACACAGTCGCATGCACACAGTCACATACACAGCACACAGTCACATGCACACAGTCACATCCACAGCACACAGTCACATGCACAGCAGGAGGGACGTGTTGCTCTTGCCTGAATGGCACAAATGTACAACACTCACCTATGAAGCCTTGGTTATTGGATATGGGCTTGGTTGCTTCATCTATGTAATCCAAAATGGATCTGGCTTTGTCTCCTCCCGCTTGGATCTTTGTCGCCAGCAGGACTTTCTTTCGTTTCTTCTCCTTCCCTTCCAAAGGCACTTCGATCAGCAGGATCTGACGGAGGAAACACACAAGTCATGTTCCACTTAACTCAAAACTACATGAAGAGAGAGTGGGTCTGGTCTCTTCCCCCTGCTGTCCTGCTCGTTGCTCCACCCCCTGCTTCCTCTGATACATGTGTGGTCGCCAGCCACTTCGTTTCACCTGACAGCGTTGAGGAGTTTCACTGACATGTCATGGCGCGTGGGAGGAAGGGAGTTCTATGTATTACATATAACTATGTAACAGATCACACATCAGTAGTCACCCCTCTGCATTATGCTGATTATAACCATGTAACAGATCACACATCAGTAATCACCCCTCTCTGCATTATGCTGATTATAACTATGTAAGAGATCACACATCAGTAATCACCCCTCTGCATTATGCTGATTATAACTATGTAACAGATCACACATCAGTAGTCACCCCTCTGCATTATGCTGATTATAACTATGTAAGAGATCACACATCAGTAATCACCCCTCTGCATTATGCTGATTATAACTATGTAAGAGATCACACATCAGTAATCACCCCTCTGCATTATGCTGATTATAACTATGTAAGAGATCACACATCAGTAATCACCCCTCTGCATTATGCTGATTATAACCATGTAACAGATCACACATCAGTAGTCACCCCTCTGCATTATGCTGATTATAACCATGTAACAGATCACACATCAGTAATCACCCCTCTGCGCATTATGCTGATTATAACCATGTAACAGATCACACATCAGTAGTCACCCCTCTGCATTATGCTGATTATAACCATGTAACAGATCACACATCAGTAATGACCCCTCTCTGCATTATGCTGATTATAACTATGTAACAGATCACACATCAGTAATCACCCCTCTCTGCATTATGCTGATTATAACTATGTAACAGATCACACATCAGTAATGACCCCTCTCTGCATTATGCTGATTATAACTATGTAACAGATCACACATCAGTAATCACCCCTCTCTGCATTATGCTGATTATAACTATGTAACAGATCACACATCAGTAATGACCCCTCTGCATTATGCTGATTATAACTATGTAACAGATCACACATCAGTAATCACCCCTCTCTGCATTATGCTCATTATAACTATGTAACAGATCACACATCATTAATCACCCCTCTCTGCATTATGCTGATTATAACTATGTAACAGATCACACATCAGTAATGACCCCTCTCTGCATTATGCTGATTATAACTATGTAACAGATCACACATCAGTAATGACCCCTCTCTGCATTATGCTCATTATAACTATGTAACAGATCACACATCATTAATCACCCCTCTCTGCATTATGCTGATTATAACTATGTAACAGATCACACATCAGTAATGACCCCTCTCTGCATTATGCTGATTATAACTATGTAACAGATCACACATCAGTAATCACCCCTCTGCATTATGCTGATTATAACTATGTAACAGATCACACATCAGTAATCACCCCTCTCTGCATTATGCTGATTATAACTATGTAACAGATCACACATCAGTAATCACCCCTCTCTGCATTATGCTGATTATAACCATGTAACAGATCACACATCAGTAGTCACCCCTCTGCATTATGCTGATTATAACTATGTAACAGATCACACATCATTAATCACCCCTCTCTGCATTATGCTGATTATAACTATGTAACAGATCACACATCAGTAATGACCCCTCTGCATTATGCTGCTGAGTATAACAGATCACACAGCAGATTGAGGGGAGACAGCAGTTGATGACTTCTCTGGCATTCAGAGAGTCAAGAGTTCATTTACCTCATAGGCTTTAGCTCGGTACTCTTTGGAGCTCAGGCTGACTTGGTTCTTGGGGCGAATGACAGCGACAAACACATCTTCGAGGCCGTCTTGGTTGCCCATGGTGTCGACTCGTCCTCAGATCCAACAGTACATCCTACACAAGGGCCAGATACTGTGCAGAGGCATCCCTGAAATAAAGAAATACAGGAAATGTTATCAGGTAAAGCGTCAAGTCAAGTGAAAGCACATAACATCACAGGTCGTGCGTATGCGGGTCATAAACGGCCGCTGAAGACTTCCATCATCTATTCTATAAAGCGAAAAACTTTCCTATACGAAGTTAACACTGGGCTTGAATGCCGATACTATCTAAAAGCCAATTCATTAATTAGCCATCTATAAGTGCGGCAGACAGTTCAGAAATCAACTTCCAAAGTCCTGGCAGTTAAGAGTAGTCACGCCCCGGAAACCAAGCGCGCTGCTGGCTTTCTCTAAACAAACACTTGAATAGGCTACAAAGTGTTTAATGAGCACGTTAATCTTCACCAACACCCTGCTTCAGCTAACGGCGGTGTCACAGTGTTGACATCAAACACGAACGAACAACTTTTTTAACTAAGTAGCTGTAGCTTTTCCGCTCGTGATGCAGCTGGAACTCACCGAAAACGACGTCCTTTCTTCAGACGGGCGAAGCGTCACTTTTAGTTCCATAAAAAGCAGCACAAACTGCGGCTATGCCATTGATCCGGGTAAACTCCATAGGCGATATTTGAGTAGCCGAGTGAATAGGCCTTTAACATCGGGCAGGGTTGCCGACAGCAGCGGAGAGAAGACGGGGCTCACATTACAGCGGCTCAGCCCGGACAACAGAGGCCTCTGGCGGCCAGGGGGACTCAGAAACATTTAGGATGCAATCCCAGTCCCAGTGCAGTGGCCCCATTTATAGCCTATAATACGTTTATTATTCCTATAATAACAGCATATTAAAGAAGGGTGCAATACCAAAACAAACCTACATTTCCATAGAAATAAGGGATTCCACTGTAACATTTTATGCAGTAGTAGTAGGCTACTGTAGTAGTAGGCCTAGTAGTAGTCGTCAGTCTAGAGACACATTGTTCATAAGCAGAGATGGGAATTGAGTATAAACTATGTACAAATAGGCTACTTGCTGTACATAAGTAGGATTTTCAGGTATCTACTTTACTGAGCATTTATTTTTCTGACAACTTTTTTACTGTTACTCCCTATATAACACAAATACAGTATCTGTACTTTCTACTCACGCATTATGTGCATGTTTTTTGTGGAAAAACCATATTACACATTATTAATCAAAGTATAATCTTTATACATCTTAAAACATGTTGGAGGGGATCTCCTAAGTTTAATAGTCTTCGAATCCTACTACTATAATTAGAGGCATGTCTGTCTGTCTGTCTGCATTGAGTGGTCCGGAGTTGCAAGATGTGCCGTTGCTCCGATCGTCTCCAAAATTGTTTGTCCAGTGTGGGTGTAAAAACAAACAGGGTGTCGGGTATAGACATCCAAACAAGACACAGTCTGAATACGGCGTGGCTGATGATGTCACAAATCACTGATGATGTCACAGACAGTGATGAGGTCATAAATCACTAGATGTAGGCTCAGCCTGGTGGTCAGGTCACTATCATAATGATGTCATAAATCACTGATGATGTCACAGGTGATCATGTCATCAGTGATGTCACTCGAGCAATTGTGATGTCATCAGTGATGTCCGTCTGTGCTCAGTTCGTCTCCAGAGTCCCCACCCTAATTGAGCGTGCAAACATTCTGTTTATCTTAATTCTACTTCTACCAGTCTTTTTTACACAAGTAACTGCACTAGAATGTGTGTACTTTTCCCATCTCGGTTCATAAGTACTTTCAAATAGGCTACCATGTTTTGGTGAGTCCATGTTTATTAAAACTATGTTTTCTTATGTTTCAAAAAGCAGTTGCTTATTCATTTACTAGATTTATTTATTCTACTCTTTATTCTTCTCTGTGTAAATAGTTGGTGTCACTGAAAATGAATTGAATCTCACACAGATATGATAAAGTAATAATTTATATATTTTAATTGAAGCGGTTGTATAAAACATCAGCATTTATTGAGAGGTAACACAATGCAGCTAAAACATACAAACTCAAGTGGTCTCTTTGAAACAAAATAACACAGATCCAACATAGACACAATAACCACAATGATACAAGGAGATGAGGTGCAACTAAAGTGCACAAACGAATAAAAAGGGTGATTTTCCAATATATAGGAGGACATGATTTATTTTCTTTCATTGGTGCACAGCTGTGAGTATATAGATGGCTACTGTTCCCCCCTATCATTATCACCAAATCCACGGGACCACCTCTCTGTGTCGGACCCTCCAGCCCACGTTTAGGAGCTGCTCTCCTCTTTGCATAGATTGAGCACCTCCTCCATCTTCTTCTGGATGTCCTCCACCCTCTTGGCCCACTTGTCCCGGACCTCGTCTTCATCGTCCTCGGTAACAGCCGTGTACGCCATGAGGGCAATGAGACCCATGTGGAACAGGTGGCCCAGGTGCGAGCAGCGGTGCTCCATGATCTTGCGGTCGCCGTCGCAGTGCTCCAGGTAGACCTTCAGCAGGGGGCGTCCGAACACCGAGCCGGTGCCCATCACGCCCCGGTAATACACATCCAGACTCAGGTCACTCTTGTCCCTCTCGTAAATCCTCTCAAATTCATCCATGTACTGCTGGGCATTGCCCGGGTCTTTCCTCACCACCGCCACCATGTTGTTGAGGGCGCCGTACTGGTGCTTGATGTACTCCTCGTACTTGCCGAAGGTCTCGTTCACTTCGTCGACGCGGATCTGCCTCAGGCACTGACGGTTCTTCTCGGAGATGCTCTCCAGCTGGGTGTGGACCGACTGGAAGTCTTTGTCCATAGGATGGCCCTCCTCGTCCAGCAGGCCCTTGCGAGCCACCCCGATCAGGGAGGAGACGATGCCAAAGAGCGGGTCGATAGACGAGGCGAAGGAGGACACCTTCTCCATGCAGCACAACACCTTGACTGCAGTCTTCTTGATCTGTCCAGAGTCAGCCATGGCTGCTGCTTTTCCTCTGCCTCCCACCACTCCAAAGGTCCAGGCTAGTGAGTCAGGAGGCTGGGAAGATAAAAACGGACCACACATTTTGTAAAATAAATAAATAAATAAATAAATGAATGAATGAATGAATGAATGAATAAATTAATTAATTAATTAATTAATAAATACTTTTCAAATACAGTAGGCTAGAGCTTTAACTAAAGGATTGGTCTTTGACTCGTCGTTTCGCTACAGGCTGTGTCTCAGGTTGCTGAGACCACAACATATGTCATGGGCCCCTGTCATCTTACACCCCGATTCTTCACGGCAACAGGTGACAGTGAGGCCCTGGTGTTCTTAGCCACAACAGACCGCAGAGCTTCAAGAAAGTGCAGGGGAACAAAGCTGTTGTTGTTCCTCCACAACCCTACAGAATGAAGTATTCTGCTCACAAATAAGAGTATTATATTCCGTTATTAAGGGTGATGATGTAATATTGTTCATTATAACAGTTCTGATACACGGTACAGGCACGTACCATACAGCACATTAGCTAAACCACACAGATCAGCAGTACACTACTACAGTACTACTCTGTGTGACCACAGCCACAGATCACAATTAATCTTATTCATATTTGTGGCGTTACTCAACAGTGGGTGTGTCTTCATAGCAACACAAGAAAGCCTGACAATAAACAAATGGTCATGGATCTTGGCCTTTGGTCTTTTCCTCTCAAACAGTTCAAATGACCTATAGTGTCCGCTTGCTTGACACCTTTTAAGCAGAGGAGCTGCTTTATGATTCAAGATTCAAGATTCAATACTTTATTGCCATGTCAACAGAGTTGATTGGAATTTGTTTCAGTGCAGCTCTAAAGAACAGACATAAAAACAAACATAACAAATCACAGATTCAGACACAAAAGAGAATAAAAAAGTGGAAAAAACACTACATAAAATATGAGAGGCTGAAATAGATAAATAAAGTGCACAGTTTATAGTGTGTTTATAGTAGGCTACTCTGCTCACAGTTCCTGATTCCCCAGCCCTCGGCTTCCCATTAGTCAACCATCATGCGCACTTCTTTCCCTCTGACTTCCATCTGTCCCAAGCTGCATTTGCCATCACACACATCTCATACATAATAGAGGCGACACATTTCAAAGCCCTGGGGCTGGATTTGTTTACTCACCCGAGATAAAAACTGTTGGTATCCCTCTGTCTACTGCAGCTGTCTGACTTCCCTGTCCACCATTTTCCTCCCGAGTCAAATAAGGACGGCCCCTTGCTGCCATATAAGGGCAGAGGAACATGGAAGTGACTCATTTGTGCCCTGTGCTGATTGGGTGGGGGCGGGGAGCCTAGCAGATACACTGCAGGCTGCAAGGCACACCACATAAGCGGGAAAGGGAGGGCATCCTGTTCAATTGTTTTGGTCAAATCATCATAGCCACACCTTCAAAAGCAGCATGTGTCCACACTAGACACCACAGAGGTCACGGACACAGACAGACAGAACTTAGTGAAAAAGGCTTCAAATCCAAGACACTGGCCCACTTTATAGAATTGTGCTTGGAGGTTACTGTTTCCAGATGTAATGTATAATAGACATTTTTCTAGTCATCCTTGGTTACACATTATAATAATGTTCAAGTAAGTCAAGTAAGTCATTTATAAGCCTTTAGTTAATGATGAACTAACCATTTACAAAACATGAATATACATTTGTAGATGATTAATAAATGTTATGTTACAAATGTGTTGTAAGTCATCTATACACTTTTAGTAAATGAAGTGTTCCTGCTATAAATTATGTGTAAATCGTTTACAAGTAATTTACAAGGCTTTCTGCATCCCCTAATCTAAAGTGTAAACCATTCATCACACATAAATGTGTTACATACAAGGGGGTAGCTCTGTCAAAATTGAAGCCAATGCGGAAGTGCACTTAAATCTGCATTCTTTCGAATGGCCTGCAGGTCTGTGAACTTCTGTTTTTTGACGCCTCATGTATGGCATTTTGGCCATTGCCATCTTGGATCTCGACACAAGTCCAGGGGTTTCCCACAGAGCACGGCATGCTATTGGTCCGTGATCGGCGAGCTGTGTGATCAGTGGACAAGCGACCTGTCAATCACGCCCCAAAACATAGTCTGCAACTACAACATAGTCTGAAACTAGCGGTTTAGACCATAAACACATTAGGAAAGTGTTTACTGAGGCCACACTCGAGGCTTCAAAACAGAAGTCCACAAACCAATGGGGTCGCCCCCTGCAGGCAAAGAGGACATTTCCGCATTGGCTTCAATTTTGACAAACAGAGCTACCCCCTTTTATGTAACACATTTATGTGTCATGATGAATGGTTTACACTTTAGATTAGGGGATGCAGAAAGCCTTGTAAATGAATTGTAAATTATTTACACATCATTTACAACAGGTGAGGAACACTTAATTTACTAAAGGTTTATAGATGACTTACAACACATTTGTAACATAACATTTATTAATCATCTACAAATGTATATTCATGTTTTGTAAATGGTTAGTTCATCATTGTTAGGGTCGCTGTGAGACTGGTGGATTTACGTGCGGATACTAAATGCCCAAGACACACTTGGTAACTGAAGTCTCGATAACTAGGAACGCTGAAGCACTTGATAGCTGGGTCTGCAAGGTTTGAAAGATGGGAACTGTTGCAGAGGGTTGTCGTGAGAATAGTCTATGAACAACTGCAGAGGACCTGCAGAGCAAACCCCTTATGGGTCCCGAATATGACATCACCTTGTGTTATGACATCATCAGTGAGACCATCCGAGAGGCATGATTTAGACAGTTATGAATCATGACATCATCACCGTCTGCGACATCATCAGTGATCTGTGACAACATAGTAGGAATGATGACATCATCCTAACAATCATTAACTAAAGGCTTATAAATGACTTACGACTGAACGTTATTATAAAGTGTTACCGAAAGGTTTCAGGGTGATGGATACAGTTGTTCATGAAAGGTCAAACGAAGGTCGTCGCCCTGTTCTTCTAAAACACTTATCACATTTTCTATTTCACCCCAGCCCTCTTTTGAACAATCCCTCTATATGCTGCATCCCCCCTCGACAGACTGTTTGAACCAGGAAGTAGTTGAGCTACAGAGTTCCTATAGCTTTCTCTTGGACTCATCTGCTCTGTTTATTTAAATTCAAGGTTCAAGTTTATATATTTATAGAGCCCTCGGATTGATCACAACTCACAAGCATGTCCCAGAGGACTTTCCGAGAATGTGTCTAGCTAGATCTAACTAAACACAATCAATGAACATCATTATATGACAACACAGCGAAAAACACAAGGTAGGCAAGCCGGCATTATAGACCCGGAATGATCACAGGGAAAAACTTCCAAGAAAACGCTTAGTAGGAAAACTTGGAACTCCCTCAACTTTGGGCAGGCTGAGTGAGGCAGGCTTGATTCACAGTGGAGGCATTCCTGATGTGAACTCTGGGTAGATTCTCTATTAACAGCTGACCAAATATTGTGCAATGGACAAGGACAAGACTGCTGCACAATGTTTGACTTCTCAGTCAGTGATAAGAAAGTCAGCGGGAAAACATCTGCAGATTTTTCCATGTGTGCACACACACACACACACACACACACACACACACACTCACACTCACACTCACACTCACACTCACACTCACACTCACACTCACACTCACACACACACACACACACACACACACACACACACACACACACACACACACACTCACTTAATCTCCACACACACACTCCCTGATCCCTCCAAGCCCTGCTCAATCCCCGCTCCCCCAGGAGCGCAGGTTATCCGAGGAGAGAGAGAGGTAGCAAATAAAGTATAAATCTGGTGTAAAAACATGCATTCCTCCAAGCATTTGTAAAAGACTCCTGGACACTTTTCCAGTCCAGTGACGGTTGCAGTTGCAGTTGCAGATAGTTGACGGCCTGTTGGAGCTTTGGTCACAGTAATGTCAACTCAAAAGGCTGCCATCTTTATAGTCTATCAATCATTTTGGAGAGAAACAATAGCATCATCGACAATTTGACAATTGACACTATTTGACAGAACAAGATCATGTATTTCCATATTGGAGACCTGCCTTGCCAAATATTTTCGCTCCCTGCTAAGATTAATTCTTTGATTTAGTTTTTAAGTAACTTTGTTTGGGCATGTTGATTCATCTATTCCACAGTCGCACTTCACAGGGCTCCCGTCTCATGTCACCACCACATACTGCAAGTTCTGGGGCAATTTTATGCACACTCAGAAACCAGCGCATAGCTCTGTTCTGAACTGTGTCACATTTTGTTTGTTTACAATAACCCCCCTGCACCATCATCTCAAATAGGACAAACTAAGAATTATATAACTGAGTATAAAGCTTTTATAACCAAAATCCCTACATAGCTTAACCGTATTAAGGAAAGCTCCCAGAGACCTACTTGCAGAGTCTAGGACTTTCATTGCTTCTTCAAAGGTAAGATGGTCATCTAAATGTAACTAAATGTTATCAGCTTTAGCTAAATAATTTGCAGTGGTGCGGCCTATCATATGTTGTCTTTGAGTTCAACTGAATATAGCCATTTTAAAAAGTGTCATCAGTCCTGTAACTTCTGAATACATGCACTGATCTGCACTGTAATGGAGGCAGGAGTAACAGATTAGAGGAGACAGACCAGCAGAGTTCAGATGATTCAATGTGTAGACATTAATAAAGTTAAAATTAGTGTATTCCTGGTTTTGCTAAATATGTTGTTGATGCCATAAAAGTGATAGCCTGCATCTCCGAACTAGCATCCTTGTGATAAGGAGCGACGTGGTGGTCTCCAAAGCCTCCGGGACACACTCAAATTGATCATAAATCACTGATGATATCGCTTACAGTATGTATAGAACTAGGAAGATTTCTACGGTGGAGACTCTGGAGATGATGCATTATGGGCACATATTGTGGGATTTATGACATCGCTGATGTCAGTGTTGGCACCAGTGATGTCACTCGAGCACTCAATGAGATGTCATCAGCGAGTGATGTCATCGGTGATGATGTCACCAGATGATGTCATCATTGCTCGAGTGACATCACATCATAAAGTAATTAGGGCAATCATCAATAGGTAATTAGGGCAATTAATCAGCCCTAATTACCTAATAAAAAAATCTGGCTCCGTTAGGTCACCCGCAGGGGTGCTCTTAACACATTGAATGCCAGCCATGTTTTCATTCCTGTAGGTAAGTTGTGCCAGGGGTGTTTTTGACGATTCTGGCTCATTTTAGCAACAGCCGAGGATTCTTTTCTGTTAAGAATTCATGAACACCAATCATCTAAAAATAACTAATAGAATGTGTGCTTTCTCTGTCTAAAAGAGTTAGTTTGCAGAGTTAGTAGTTATGTAGATATTAGCCGTTGAGTACAGCATGGTTTCAGCGTCTGGAAATTTATTCAGAGATAAATGGCTTTTTGTGAAACAGTCACTTTAACCATTCATTTTTGGCATCAGTAAGACCGTCAGACATTCTAAACAATAGTTTTGAACAGTAATTTCCTCCATAACAACAGGAAACACCCCTCTCATTCAAACTCCTCCCTCCGTGTGTCTTCTCCTCCTTCCTCCTGGCTGTACAGCGGGCGTGTCAGAAGCGCTTTTGCTGCTGCCTGCCTGTGTGCCTGCCTGCCTGCTTGCCTGCGTGCGGACGCTCCTTGTGCGAGTCAAGATGGGCCGGGGAATGCGTGGGCGATGGGCAGATGTTGATTATGGCCTTTCTGAGGTGTTTCAAAGTGTGTTTCACCTATGATCTATTTTGCAAATCGCTCTCCGCTCTCTGTGTGCTGCTGCCGGTGCGCGGCCGCTCTCAGGCAAGACAAGTGGATTACTGTAAAATCGCCACGGCATTTCCTTGAACGGCTTGGTCCCGCGGCAGTTTTTTCTTTGATTTCGGTCGTCTGGGGGAGCACTGTCAACACTTAGTGGGTCGGTAAAATAGATTATACACATTATCTTGCTCCAATAGTGATCTCGAAGATGTAAAAGTTGTTGATTGATGTCCCAGCGTCAAAAAAAAAAAAATGTTTATGTAAGACGAGTAAACTCGGCTCTGGCACTTAAGCGTTGGATTATGTAAGACGAATTATTTCGGCTATGGCACTTAAGGTGTTAACACTTTCCTGAAAGATTATGTATAGAATTGGTGATGTTATCAGTGATGTCACTTGAGCACTCAATGATGTTATCAGTGAGTGATGTCATCAGTAATGTCACCAGATGATGTCATCATTGCTCGAGTGACATCCCATCCTCATTAGGTAATTAGGGCAATTAATCAGCCCTAATTAAAAATTTGATGTGCATGCTTGTCTTAGCAAAGACAAAGCAAAGCAAAGACAGTGGTGGTAGTATTTCAGCAGGAGGAGCCATACTGCTATTAATGAGAGATTGAAGTGTTTGCCAGGCCTCTGCTGCAGAAACTGTTCCGTCAGGCTGCTCCCATATTACAAGATCATAAAGTCCCCATACACACTGCTAAACAAATCCATGAGTGGTCTAATGAACACCAGCATGAAGCCAACATCTCACACCTGCACTGCTCACCACATCTCAACTTCACTGAAGCTTTCTGGATTAAATGGTGCCATATCCTCTTCACATAGTTCAGGACATGTAGGAAGCATTATAGGAGGACTGAAGCTGCTCAGAAGGGGGACTCTTTATTATGTACTTGATATTCAGATATCAGTGCTTCTGTTATTTTGTTCCATTAGAACAGCAGGCGAGCTCACTGAGAAGAATAGTAAAATATTCTTAAAATATCCTGTCGCATGCAAAAAATATAGATATTGCTGTATCCACTTTTTGTGTCAATACGACATCAATTACCTCAACTGATACCAATGTGGTCCTATTGATACCCACCATAGCCCTGGACAATATTCTGTACAGTTCCTTTGGTTACATAATAACAATGAATGCATAGATAGAATATAAATAGCCCGTGTAATATTTAGCTTTCACTCACTGATAAGAAATGCTGTGGGAAAACCGTCACCTGAAATTGACCCACGCAGGCAAGCCAGTCCAAAAGCAAGTGATTATGGCTGATAGTAACTGGAATTCAGGTAACTGGATTCAAATTGTGTCCTCCACTGTCTGAACCTTTAGCTTTAGACAGCTAACACACACACACACACACACACACACACACACACACACACACACACACACACACACACACACACACACACACACACACACACACACACACACACACACACACACACACACACAGAGTATGGGCCAATATTTTGGACGTACAAATCAAATCCACACATAGACTCTGGACACAAACAAATCAGCTGTTTGGTTTCCCTCTTTCCCACACACTGAGAGGAAAGCCCTGATTTAAGATCTAAGTTCACAGGTGAGTGTAGATAAAACGATAAATAAGATACAAATAATGGAAAACAAGATTTGTCAGATAGCCTACTTTCACTTACAGCTTGTTACAGTACGTTTGCCAGCTTTCTCTGCTAGCTATGGGTTGAAGCAGTTGACCAACTAATTGGCCAAACCAGAATTTAAATTCAAGTTAATGCATATCAGTAGAGTATCATACATCTGTTTGGTTTTTATCCATTCGGAGGAAAGGCAGCATTCTCCATGTCACCTCTGTAATAGCTCATTTAATTTAGCTTGGCAAGAACAGTAAAAACTCCAGAGAGTGAATAAATGAGAGCGGAGTAACGAGCACACCACTATGTTGGTTCGGACAATCAAACTGGTGTTGAGGAGAGAAAAGTCCTCTGGCCAAAGAGTTTATAGTAAGAAAAGATGCAGAGGTGATATGTGTGGAGAACTGAGCCCGGTCTCTTTGTACAGGCTTTACAATTTGGGGTTGATTTCCTGAATTTCAGAGGAAAACACAACAGTGTGTGTTACTCCCCTCTCCATCATTTGTCTTTGATCGGCAGCAGGACCAAGGAGCTTGATGGACCTGAGCTGGACCTGCTGAAAAATACATGAAGATATTGTTCTCATGTGGCCAATAACAGCGTGTGACAAGACAAGATCATGTTCTGCCCTGCATCCAGCCATGACGAGATTGGGAATGATGTTGTTTCATTTTGACTTTCAGAAGTGACAGAGCGACCAATCACGATGAGGAGGACTTCTGTGCTGTTCTTCCTAGCTGCCAGCGTTGCCATGTTTGCTTTTGGTAAGATAAAGTCAGTATTTCTTTCATGGCGTCAAGTCAAGCGGGGGCCCCCTCACAGCTCTGCTGACTTAAAGACTATTCAAGTGGGAGTGATCACTTCATATTCAAGATAATAAAGTACACACACACATTACCAAGCATTCAAAATCAGTACCTCCATTACTTCAAAAATCCAAATCTGCTAGTTGCGTTCCACCTAAATACTCTAAATCAGTGATACTCAACCCGAGGCTCTAGAGCCACATGCGGCTCCTTTATGGGTAGTTGTGGCTCTTTTAAGTCGTACTTTAAATAAATAAATAAATGAATAAATGAATAAATGAATAAATAAATAAATAAATAAATAAATAAATAAATAAATAAATAAATAAATAAATAAATAAATAAATAAATAAATAAATAAATAAATAAATAAATAAAAATCTAATCAAAATTATGGGAGGAAATTGACTCTTTTTGAATTGTGGCTCTTGCAAAGAGTTTTTTGTCAGCATGGCTCCTGAGTAGGGCAAGGTTGAGTACCACTGCTCTAAATACTGTGATATAGCAATGTGATCAGGATATGTGTGTTTCCGGCTGTCATGTTTCACTTTGTGTTTGTTGTGTATTCTGAAAGTGGCGTGATCAACCACACATACATACACACACACACACACACACACACACACGCCCACCCAACCAAACGCTCTGACGTTGCACTCAGCTGCTCCCCCATGGCATGTGCCACATCAACATCATCCCAGGTGGGCTGGCAAGCTGTGTCACTTTAGTCTCTGTCCCTCCTCTCTCCCTCTCTCTCTGTCCCCCAGGCTGCCAGGCTGAAGACGACCACCGCAGCTCGCTTTCAGGTAAACTTCAGCTCACACACCACACACACACACACACACACACACACACACACACACACACACACACACACACACACCCCACACACACACACACACACACACGCAGGAGCAGCGGAGTGAGCGCACTCACAATTTGGTTCTCGTTTTTGGGGATTAAAGGTTAAGCCTGGGCCCCAGAGGGGTGAGTCGAGTTCACCCCTGGCCTGGCCACTGAATTGGTCCTTTACCCCCCTTTTTTATTCGCTGTTATGCTTTTGTGATGGGGACATGTTATTTTTTATTAGCTGTCATGCTTTTGTGATGGGGACATGTTATGTTTTATTAGCTGTCATGGTTTTGTGATGGGGACATGTTATTTTTTATTAGCCGTCATGCTTTTGTGATGGGGACATGCTATTTTTTATTAGCTGTCATGCTTTTGTGATGGGGACATGCTATTTTTTATTAGCTGTCATGCTTTTGTGATGGGGACATGCTATTTTTTATTAGCTGTCATGCTTTTGTGATGGGGACATGTTATGTTTTATTAGCTGTCATGGTTTTGTGATGGGGACATGTTATTTTTTATTAGCCGTCATGCTTTTGTGATGGGGACATGTTATTTTTTATTAGCTGTCATGCTTTTGTGATGGGGACATGCTATTTTTTATTAGCTGTCATGCTTTTGTGATGGGACATGTTATTTTTTATTAGCTGTCATGCTTTTGTGATGGGACATGCTATTTTTTATTAGCTGTTATGCTTTTGTGATGGGACATGTTATTTTTTATTAGCTGTTATGCTTTTGTGATGGGGACATGTTATTTTTTATTAGCTGTTATGCTTTTGTGATGGGACATGCTATTTTTTATTAGCTGTTATGCTTTTGTGATGGGGACATGTTATTTTTTATTAGCTGTTATGCTTTTGTGATGGGGACATGTTATTTTTTATTAGCTGTTATGCTTTTGTGATGGGGACATGTTATTTTTTATTAGCTGTTATGCTTTTGTGATGGGACATGCTATTTTTTATTAGCTGTTATGCTTTTGTGATGGGACATGTTATTTTTTATTAGCTGTTATGCTTTTGTGATGGGGACATGTTATTTTTTATTAGCTGTCATGCTTTTGTGATGGGGACATGTTATTTTTTATTAGCTGTCATGCTTTTGTAATGGGGACATGTTATTCTGTATTAGCTGTTATGCTTTTGTGATGGGGACATGTTATTTTTTATTAGCCGTCATGCTTTTGTGATGGGACATGTTATTTTTTATTAGCTGTTATGCTTTTGTGATGGGGACATGTTATTTTTTATTAGCCGTCATGCTTTTGTGATGGGGACATGTTATTTTTTATTAGCTGTTATGCTTTTGTGATGGGGACATGTTATTTTTTATTAGCCGTCATGCTTTTGTGATGGGACATGTTATTCTTTATTAGCTGTTATGCTTTTGTGATGGGACATGTTATTTTTTATTAGCTGTTATGCTTTTGTGATGGGGACATGTTATTTTTTATTAGCTGTCATGCTTTTGTGATGGGGACATGTTATTCTGTATTAGCTGTTATGCTTTTGTGATGGGGACATGTTATTTTTTATTAGCCGTCATGCTTTTGTGATGGGACATGTTATTTTTTATTAGCTGTTATGCTTTTGTGATGGGGACATGTTATTTTTTATTAGCCGTCATGCTTTTGTGATGGGGACATGTTATTTTTTATTAGCTGTTATGCTTTTGTGATGGGACATGTTATTTTTTATTAGCTGTTATGCTTTTGTGATGGGGACATGTTATTTTTTATTAGCCGTCATGCTTTTGTGATGGGGACATGTTATTTTTTATTAGCTGTTATGCTTTTGTGATGGGGACATGTTATTTTTTATTAGCTGTTATGCTTTTGTGATGGGGACATACTAGATACAATAAGTGTGGTGTAAAGTGTCTATTTTAAGTACGTACAGTATATATGAAATAATGTACATGTACAGTAAATGTATAAATACGCCACAGAGGATTGTAAACAAAGGCTTATACAGGTAGGTTTCCAAATAGTATACGGAACGTGGAAAAAGTGGACATTGTAAATATTTATACAATCTAGTCAAACAAGTGTACAGCAAAGCCTATTAAAATCAGTATCATATCCTTCTCTAAATATATCTAAATATATTTCTGTAACTAAACTAGTAACTCATTAATAAACAAGTCAAATTACGGTAGATGTTTGGATTATATAGTCACACATTTTCTGCTGATATTCACCGACCACTTCAATGATTCATGTATTTTGGCCAGTCTATTCATTTTAATTTCACTAAACTAAATGCTGACTTGAGTTGTATTCTTGACTTTGCCTTCTCTTGAGGATAGACCCTGTGATCATAACTGAAGAATCAGACATGATCAACAGCACCAAACACGGCCCGCTGAAGATGTTATTCACTAAGCTATTGGTCCTTGTGGGGTGAGTATATTATTGTGGAAGGATAGTGGAAAAAACGGCCCAAACTGTCCTCAACAACCAGCAACGCGACGCGACGTAAAACGAGTGCGGGCCAGGGCCGTAAGGTGATGAGGCCAATATGGGGGGGGCCGCCCCCCCTTGCTCAGATCACACCCATTTCCAAGCTCGGCCTTCATAATCAGTGTGATCTCAACTACACGCCTGTAACGTTTCGTGACTGCATCTTGCACGGTTGTTGTTGTCACCAGGGCCACATGTGACTGCATCTTGCACGGTTGTTGTTGTCACCAGGGCCACATGTGACTGCATCTTGCACGGTTGTTGTGACGCTATCTCGTTGACCAAATCCACCCACAGACAGACAGACATACAGTATAAACACCTGGCAAAGCACTCGAACCTGCTTCTGTGCTAGTTCCTGCTAGGTGTCACCAGGGCCACATGTGACTGCATCTTGCACGGTTGTGACACTATCGCGTTGGCAAAATCTGTCCACAGACAGACAGACATATAAATGACACACGAACTGTCTGACTCAGGAAAACTATGAATGCTGAAATTCAGTTCTATTCCTATTTAACTTGGACAAACAATTGATCAAAGACCCTACTGAACCTTAACCATGCCCTTGATCACAGATACTGTCTCAAAGGGCTTCACAACACAATAATGAAACATAGGAAACAATATAAAGTGTAATGACACCCCATAACCTTAGACCCTCAATGAGAACAAGGAACAACTCCCATGAGGACCTGGGAGGTGGCTGATGTTTGTCTGATTCATTTAGGAGACCAACCCTGCTGAAGGTGCCACTGACACATCTCTCTTATTTGGTAGAGCTGTTGGCTTGGGCTACAGCGCCGTCCAGAGACCCGACTATGACGACACGCCCAGCCCCGAGTTCCTCAACCCCTCCTGGATGGCGAGCGTCCCCGACGGCCTGTCGCTGTCCGAGGTCACCATGCCCGGCACCCACAACACCATGGCCCTGTACGGCGGCGCCTTGGCCGAGTGCAATTCCTGGAGCCTGCCGTCCCAGCTCCGCGCCGGCGTCCGCTTCCTGGACGTCCGCGTGCGTCACGTCAGGGGCAACCTGACCATCCACCACGGGGTGTCCTACCAGCGGGCGCACTTCGGCCACGCGCTGGAGGGCGTGGCCGACTTCCTGCGCGAGCACCCGAGCGAGACGGTGCTGATGCGCCTGAGGGAGGAGTTCAGCGAGACGGGCACCATCTACGACGCCGTGGTGAGGTACATCCACCGCTACGCCCACTGGGACCTGCTGTGGCACAGCCGGCTCACCCCCACCATGGGCGAGGCCCGAGGGAAGCTCATTGTCCTGCAGGAATTCTCCGGGCCAGATTTGGGAATGCGATATGGTTCCCTGGAAATAGCCGATGACTGGAAGGTATGAACGCTTTCTAACTCTGGTAACATCCTCAATATTGACCGCATATGCTGTTTAGAGATGAAGCGCTTGCTGTGTTCCCTGTAGGTTCCCACACTCCTGCATGTGG
This sequence comes from Poromitra crassiceps, assembly GCF_964638095.1. Taxonomy (NCBI): domain Eukaryota; kingdom Metazoa; phylum Chordata; class Actinopteri; order Beryciformes; family Melamphaidae; genus Poromitra; species Poromitra crassiceps. The sequence goes on along the minus strand of NC_139643.1, from coordinate 25,362,731 downwards.
AAGAGAAGTGGCAAAGCGTGTATGAGCACCTGGAGGCCGCACCGGTGGGAGACAAGGACCGCATCTTTCTCACCTACGCCAGTGGTGCTGGTGTGTTTGCCTACCCCAATGCCATCGCACAGCGTATCAATAAAAGACTGTACGACTACCTGGGTGGCAAGATGGAGCAGAAGCAACGCTTTGGAATCATAACCATGGACTTCCCAGCTGCTCCTCTCATCCAACTGATCATTGACTTCAACTAAAAGAGGGGGGGACGACTCTTAAAAGGACAGCTCACCCTAAAATCCAAAATACATATATTTCCTCTCACCTGTAGTGGTATTTATCGATCTATATCGTTTTGGGATAGTTGCCTGAGTTTTGGAGATATCGGCCGCAGAGATGTCTGCCTTCTCTTGAATACAATGGAACTGGATGGCACTCGGCTTGTGGGGCTCGTAGCACCAAAAAAATACAGTTGAAAAACTCAACAGCATTGCCTCTTTGCAGAAATCATGACCCGGTTACTCAAAATAATGCACAGACTTTGTTGTGAGCAGTTTCATGTAGGAAATATTTTCTTTTGCAGTCTCATGTAGGAACTAGCTAGCAGCTAGTGGGTGTAGTTCGGTCAAAAGAAAATAGTTCCTCCATGAAACTGCTCATAACAAGGTCTGTGGATTATCTTGAGTTAACGGGGTCATGATTTCTGGAAAGAGACGTTGCTGTTGAGTTTATCAAATGTATTTCTTTGGCACTTTGAGCACCACAAGCCGAGTGCCATCCAGTTCCATTGTATTGGAGAGAAGGCAGAAACTCTGCAGCCGATCAGATATCTCCAAAACTCAGGCAACTAACACAAAACAATCTAGATAGATAAATAGCACTACAGGTGAGAGGGAATATATGTATTTTGGATTTTAGAGAGGACAGGCCTCTAACGAAATCCCTAGCAAGACAAGTTTGAAATAGTTGTTCACTAAGAAATCCAACCAAACAGTTAATTAATTTCAGTTGATGTGGTCTCATCCCATGACCTTACACTAGCTGAATTGTTAGTGCTGTCTGAGCCAGAATCCAGAAGTTATAGTAGATTGATCAGTGGCACTACAATCAATGAGTAGCTGTCCTTTTACAGCAAACCAAATGAAAACGGAATAGAGACGAGTGTACGTTTAGAAACACGCTTTCACTTTTGGTGAAGGCACATGATGAAGCCACACCTACAAAACCAAATGGAAATGCAGCAATTGTGCGTCATTTCCTGACATTTGAACTTTAGTGGCCAGGAAAAGGTGAAACCATCTACCCATTACTGTGGACACAAAACACAAAGGTCAAGTATTGTATGTAAAGGTATCATTCACTCCAGGTATTGGAGACTAAATATTTGTCATACAAATCTACAAATAAATCAAAAGGTATAACTGGGAAACTGGCGTGTGGAGTTTGTGTATACACCAAGAATATTATGTTTAGTAAAAAACTGCTGCCTTTCATTTCAGAATGTTTTCACGCACAAAATGGTGGTTTGTCAATTGGTTAAGCTTTAAAAAAATTAACAGTATCAATGACTTTACCATCCCACTCAAGACAGACTATCTATTCTATCTTCTACCATCTTCGAATGCTCCGTAGGTGGAAGTATTTTAACATTACGGGAGGCAACACCTCTGTTTTAAGAGATTATCATCCCACTGGTGAGAATCAACACCAGCCTGAACTGACCTGATATTGACTTTGTAGAAGTTGTGTCTTTGCATGGGTATCATGATTAAGATGGTTGTCAACAGACATATAAGGTTATAATTATATTGTATTCATTGTCCTTCACCTCACATTTTATGTTTTACTTTTGTTTCTTGCTTTGCTTTCATGTTTTGGTTATATTGCGTCTTGCTTTTACTGTTGACTTTTGACTTTTGTTTTTATTCTTTGTCAAGCACTTGGCAGGAGAGCGTTGCAAGAGAGTGCAAGTGGAAATGGAGAAAGAAAAAAAACGACACTTGAGATAGCAATAAACACAGAAGGTAGTGGATATTGCAAAACAGCAATGATGAAATGGTTTGGCTTGAAGTTATGGCAACATGTCTTAACATCCTGCCTGAAGACCAAAGGATGTTACTGTTGGCACGTTGCAAATTAACTGCAAAACCACAGGTACTACTGTACTACACTTGTTCAAAAAAGCCCTGTGAAGACAGACAGGTAAGGCAGTATCGACATGCAGAACTGTTGATGCACACTGTTGCTGCAGGATATGTTAGATGATGGATATTTTCATGACACACTTCCTACTTTCTTTACCTCAGGTATTAAGCAGAAAACACAGATGGAGTCCAATAGGAGGACAACACTGCTTTCAATAGTCGGTTAGTTGTCTTTTCTCCAGCATGTTCGTGCCTGCCTTCTGCTGCATTGTATTTGTATTAAGAGTTATACTAATCCTTGACCGCCCTCCCTTCTTACAGTTGTGGTGAATATCATTTGGTGGATGGTTATGATCGCAGCTATTGGACTGGGTATGTTTACATTTGTTTAAGCCCTGCAGATAATGTTACCTTATGATATTACTTTTTACCCTTTCATCTGTTTATGTGTCTAACTTGATGATCACAAATTGTTGTTCTTGCATCTTAGGGGCGACACGTCTGAACAGCTGTCCTGTGCAGCCCTCTATCCCCATCTACCTGATAGGGCTGGGGATGTCCAGCCTGCTCTCTCTGTGTCTGAGCTACATCTACCAGTCGATGCAGCAGGGCTGCCTCCACCGCTTCACCTCTGTCTGCATCTCCATCCTGCACATCGTCAGCTTCTGCTGGCTCATTTCAGGTAGGACAGCTGGGAGAGAGCAACCTTGGCAGGAACATCGGGATGGGATGAATTATTTATTTTCAAACTATGTAAATTATACATCTGTGTCTGTGGTGGTCTGAGAGAACCCTTCACACGTCGCTGCTATTGTTGATAAGGTGCCAATAGGTCGAAAATGAGTTTTGCAGGTATTTTGGGATTTGGAGTGATTTGCTTACATTCATCTCTGCAGTAATACATCATGGTGGATAATTATTTTCATAAAACAAAAGGGAAAGTATTTATTTTTATGGTTTTTGGTGGAATGCCACTGTGGAAAATAGAATTTTGTGGAATATTTTTCTCTGCCATGTTTCTCATGTTTTACTTTTAGACACATAACAGATTAAAATACTCATAACTTTTGATCTGAGAGAGCTATTGCAGTCATTCAAAAAGTTCAAATTTTCACCATGTGAAAATTGCAGGCCACCACACACTGTGATGCAACCTTCAGTATTTGCATACATACAGCATGCCTGTGATACTGAACTTTGCTCAGTGATTAGAACATCATGTATAACGTGCTCTGATGGATCTGTCTGTCTGTACCTGCAGGCTGTGTGTGGGTTTATGAAATTTACCCTCCCAGCTACACAGCAGGGGAACGTCGATACTGCCAGAAAACGGTCTACCAGTATGCCTTCTTCCTCACCAGTCTCTGCTCGTTGCTTGTGAGTGTCGTCTTCGCCTACGCCGGGTTCTTTGCCCTCCTGTTCTGCCATACACTCCTATTTGGACTAAGAGGTTTCTCCCACGTGGACGAAACCTCCTACGGCGGGACGAGTGAAGTTCACGGACACAGCGCCACTGAGCCGTGAGTCACTGGAGCGAGGTTACGTCTCTTCCTGGTCTACTAACGTCTGAGCTATTTCCCTTCACAATGATTTTGACAGTAATCAAATGTATTCAACATTTTGACAATGATGATGTTGATTCTGCTACTGCTGCAGAGGATTAGGTATATTGTTGTTGTTGTTGTTGTTGTTATTAATAATAATAATGAGTAATAGAAGTAGTAGCAGCAGCACCAGCAGCAAAGAAAAAGTTATTTTTCAAGCAGCAGATCAAAACTAAAGTACGGTAAGTATTACTGACCGGTATGTCTTTGAGTTGTTCAGTGATGTAACAGTCTCCAGGAAGATGATACAAGCTGATAGCCTACATGAGTTCCTGAAAATAATGTGTACAAGAGATGTGTGCTCAAAACAACCAAAAATATGTTTTCTTCAATCTTCCTCTAAACAAGTAAAGAGGAAGAGAGCAGACTCCACCCTGCCATGCAACATTTTGATTAGTATTTGTTAGAGGACTTGACTAACTCTAACTTTATTTGTTTTCTTGATTGCCATATATTACTAATTTTCATACACTATAGCAGTGATACTCAACTTGGCGCCCCCTGTGCCGCCCGCGATGGAATTGAAAAAAAAAAAAAAAAAAAAGTACAGTGCACCTGAACGCAAGATACCCGCTGAATAAGTGTACAAATGTTTATGTCATTCTGGCCAATACTCCACTTCTGTTATAGCATTTCAGTTTGGAATATGGAATATCTTTCAATAATCTATGATTTAGCTGCTAAATTGTCAAATACCGCCGTCTGCTTGCTACCCAGGCACTTATGTGTACTTAACCTAACTAACTATCTGGTGTGCACATTGTCAGACTAAACTCCGGCTGACACCCCAAAAACCTACAATCCGCTACAGAAAAATGTATATTGTTTGTTTATTAACTGGCCCCTGGCCTTCTATCATTTCACGAAAGTGGCCCCCGGGCAAAGCAAGTTGAGTATCCCTGCACTATAGTGTGAGGTTTTTCTGAGCACACATTGTCCTCTATTCACAATATGAAATGGTATAATAAATGTGTTCAGAAAAACAAAACAAAAAAAACCTGTGCAACACAACTGACTGTATGCAGCTTATATGTGTGGCAGCTTATGTGGACATGTAGACTTGTGAAAACCTTGTGCACCTGGGCCTCCAGTGCTGCAGGTGTCCCTCTGTGCTCATTCTGTAGTTGTAAAACAAACGGAATAGATTTCACATGCTTGACCAGATAGCAAAACAAACAGCACCCATCTTGCTGTTCAGAAGGACTGCATGCAGTCAATAGTTAGAGAGGATTCACTTTCATTTGCTAAGATTGTAATGTACGATAACAATGGATTACACAATGTTGTATGATAATAAAAGGTTTCTGTTTGATTTGTATGATGATTTAATTATAAAAATAGGGGGAGGCAATATTGTATTCCATCTATTGATGTTTACAAGGAATCCTGGGTGCTCTTATAGAGAAACTCCTAGGAAAAATAGCCTCACCTTAAGACAACCTACCTTGGCTCATGCATCCACCTCCTGACTGAGGACAGGTCTGGTCTGTGGCTTTCTGTTGTTTGAATCCATAGAGATTTTCCTCTGCATCTTGACCTGGAAATATCAAATGGAATTGAGTGTTTTGCTAACTATAACCTGGTGGTAAAAATCAGCTCACTGCCATAATACTCACACAGCTCTCCTTATGCTTATTGCTGTTTGAATTTTGAATGGGGGCGCGCACGCACACACACACACACACACGCACGCACGCACGCACGCGCGCGCGCGCCCACACACACACGTGCAGTCACGCACGCGTTCATTTTATACCACAACGGGGGTTTCTTTTATAACCAATTTAAACCAGAAACTAAGGCAAGGACGGTGCAGATTTTAATTCAGGCTTCCTTCGGGACTCCTATTCAGCCGGTGTGGTCCTTTTGCGTCACAGCCGCTCAAGTGTGACGCACTCTCGCGTTTACTGTGGTAGCTTGTTAGCTTAGCTTGGCACTCAGGATGATAAACATAGACGGCATCAGTAAAATGTGTTACGTATGCTAAATGCTGATACAGAAGACGTAGCGTTAAGTCAACGTGTTGGTGATTTGTTGTTGTTGAAGGAGAGCACCTCTTGTGTTGAGTAATGATGTGGAGCTCAGCAAGCCGCCGTGTCCTCCAGGAGCTGCTTGCACACCCTGCTGGCAGGAGCTTCTCTCAGACGGCTGTGAAGGTGAGTGCTGGCCGGGGTAGCCTGTGGTAGATCCGGATGGTTTGAACCAGGCTGTGGCTGGGGGAGATGTGAAGAAAATGAGCCTGGCACTAATATAACGGCCACACACTGTCTCTCAGGTCTATTTCTTCCACAATCTCCAAGGCAGGAGGGAGTCTGTTTTAAGAGACTACTAGACAGAGGAGGTGCACACAACAGCCTGTGCAGTGTGCACAGTCCTAACCCTAACTCACCCAGGCAGCCAGCGTGATGTTAAATTAACTTTTACAGGCCTTGAGAATGTCTAACCTGCTGAATTTTCCTATTAGCCTTATAGATCTACAGTTTTCATTTTCATTATTTAATTTCCAATTGCAACATTGGTCTCACATTACATTAAGTGGCATTCAAAAGAGATTAAAGTCCTACATTTTCAGCTGCATGAGATCTTCAGTAGTCTAGTCCAGTGTTTCTCAACCACTGGGCCTTGGCCCACTGCAGGCCTGAGAGCCCTTATCTGGTGGGCCGCAGAGGACCTCTCACATCAATATATCAATGATAGCCTATCATCTATTTGGGAAGGTGGTCCTCTGAGTCGTTTTAACAATCAGAAGTGGGCCTTGAATTAGAAAAATGTGAGCTCCCCTGGTCTAGTCTTTACCGGGGGTTTTTTGGTCATGCCTTGATTAAATGTCGTAATAGTTTATTTCACACAGACTTTTGATAGCAGATGTATAACTGTGAGAGACCATTTCTGGCCCCCCTTGTGTTTTGACCACAGAACACTGTTGTGGTGGAGCGCTGGTGGCAGGTGCCCTTGTCCAAAGAAGGCAGTCCGCCAAGGCTGACCCCCCGAAGACACAGAGTGTACCGGCTGGTGGAGAACACCGCACACAGCCCCAAAGACAAGATGGAGCTCATCCTCACACAGACCGTGGACAGTGAGTCCCTCCAACGCACCATTGCCATTTGAGAACAGAATTTACAATTGAAATTGACCATCAACTAACAAAGTGAGAGAAGCTATTATTAGGGACTGTGTTTATCAGACTTGACAGAGAGGGAGTACTAAATGTATCTATAGATGATAAATACACTTTGAAATTAATTTTAATATTTTTTATGGCTCAAACAATATACACTAGGGATGCACGATATATCAGCAATCATATCGGTCAGATGTTGCAATGTTAATATCGGTTATCATTATCAGCCAAATTCTTCACATTGATATGAAATAATGCAGTAAATCTATGATTTATGGGCTTTTCCAAAAGCTTTGCAAATAAAGAAATGCATAACTTTTTCAAATTCAGTGTTAACATGTGTTTTTCAGTATGTACAAAATGTGATGATCATAAAAATGTGGTTTTATACAGATCGTATCGACATCGGTAAATATCGGTTATCGGCCATAACAGCAATGTTAATATCGGTTATCGGCATCGGCCAAAATTTTCATATCGGTGCATCCCTAATATACACTCATGGAAATGTGTTTGTTTGTTTTGACAGGGCTTGGGGGGCGAGGAGACACCGTGATGGTGAAGAAGTCCATGGGCCGAAACAAGCTGCTGCCCAAAGGCCTGGCAGTCTATCCATCGCCGGAAAACAAACAGATTTTTGCAGAGGAATTGCGAGTGTGTACTGCACTTAAATGCTTCTCTTCAACTTCCCTCAGATATTATATTGTTGTGGCATTTTGCTTATTTTCTCCAAACTCGTCTGTCTTTGTCCATAGCTTTTGCACGAGGGGAGGCCAGAGGACAGAATCCAAACACGCACCGGAGAAATGGTGAGTGTTGCTCTACTGAAGATATTTGATATTTACGTCTTCTTCTTTTTTTCAACAATTTTGTTTTTGTATCTCTACTTGATAGCATAATCAAACAAACATCAAGAGAATGATGGACTAGCAGTTGTCAGTCATCTAAGAAAGGTGTCTGTGTGTTTGCAGACAGTGGAGTTCCTCAAACGCTCCGAGTTGAAGATTCAGAAAATGCCCTCTGCTGAACACTCGCTGACTAAAGAGATTGTTTGCAGACAGTTACTCAAGAAGGTATGGCTGTCTTCTATGAATGTTTGAGCTTTATTGTCTTCACTGTATTCTTTACATAGTAACTATCAAAATGTCATAACATTAAAAAAAAATCACACCAAGGTGTTTAAGTAACTAGTGCAGGTTTTGCAGGTCGGACCTTTGAGCCGCGGCGCCTTCTGTCTCTACTCTCACTTCCTTGTGGGAGGGGCCTAGGGCTAAATCTCATCCATACACATCCCGTGCTCAAACACAGTCACTCATAGAAGCGGCTGCACCCTGGTGGTTTGACATTGCGTTACGGCACTGCTGCTAAACATGTCAAATTCAGTGTGTTTTTCTTTCTTTTTCCTTAGTTGGACATGGTTGTTCCACCTCATGCGTTGAGACTTCCAGATGAGCCAATCGGCAATTTCGGAGATTACTGGTGTGAGGTTACGGTAAGAGAAAAATGGAAAATGCATGTCATTTTGTCATCAAACATCGGCACACACTATTTGTTGCCTTTTTAGTTGTTTGCTGGCTTTGGAAAAAAGAAATTCATTCAGAACTATTTAATTATTATAGTGCTTCTTATTTAATTTAAGCCAACATAACACCGAGTTATGTATGAAAAAAAAAAAAAGCTCACAAAGTAGAAGCACTGGCTGTTGATCTGCCAAAAAGAGGCCATTCAGTTTCCATGTTGCGTCCCCTTCCAGGTTAATGGAATAAACACTGTGCGTATCCCCATGTCGCTGGTGCCATATGAAGACCCTTCTGCAAGTTTTCAGCGAATACGGAAAAAACAAAGGCAGGAGCAGGATAACTCAGCAGCCGGACCTGCTGCTGACGAGGAGGAGGAGGCAGTTTCTGAGGTGGGCGGGGTAGCTGAAGTGGGCGTGGCACCTGAGGCGGTTCAAGAGGCTGTGGCTTCAGCTCCTGCAGAGGCAGCCGCTGCAGCTGAGGAGACGGCAGCGTCTCCCGAGGCTTCAGCGACCTCACAGACAAGTCAGGACACAGCAGCACAACCGGGTGATACCCCGAAAAAAGATTGAATGGACATTGTGACATTTCAATACCAAATGAAGATCTCCATAGAACCACAATGGTAACGGTTTACCCCATTACACAGTATGATTAAAGATGCATAAAAACAGTCATTAAAGCATAATTATATATAAAAAAAAAAGCTTTGATTATTTTAGGGCAAATGTTTTTTTAGCAGGTCTTAATCAACAAGTCGTTTCTTTCACTCAGTGGATTGTGATGAAGTTGTGGACATGCCACTAAAAATGTCAGTCGGGGATCTAATTACGGCTAGAAAAATCTGAACATTTTTTATGCAATTTTTGGGATCACTCAGAACATCCAGTAAGGCCATGTTCACATTACAGGCAAATCTGATTTGCTGATAAAGTCATTAATCATACTTATCTTGATTGGTTTCCCAAATCTGATTTGGGAGTGTGTCCGCACTGCCACAAATCTGATTCTCAAGTCGGTCTGTCCAGACCTAAACAGCCTTATCTGCATGGGTTGCTATGGTAACGACGTGGGCGTCAGTAAATACGTACGTTGGTGACATGGTTTTCCTGCGCAGAAGCATTTGATGACGATGTTGCGAGTGACGTTCCAATCAGATTTGGTGGATCTGCGCGTCCGCACTGAAGTCAGATCAGTCAAAAGCAGATTGGAAACTACCTCCATATGTGGTTTGGGACAAGTGACACAAATCAGACTTGGAGCGTCCAGACTCATAAAACCAATCTGGATAAAGTCATTAATAGGTCACTAAAGTTCACAAATCAGATTTGGCCTCCTAGTCTGAACATGGCCTAAGTTTATTTTTCATTTGACCTTTCTTGCATTTCAAAGGATGGACATATACTGTTGCTCTTATAAGTGACTCCCAACCCAGTTGCCTCTTCATGGGTTAACTTTGACCTTAAGGAATGTCAGATTAAAAAAAAATCCAACTGTGGGAGACTTGATAGGACCCTGTGGTTTAACTGCAGTGGGATCAACTTGTTTTTCCTGTATATCATTATGATAGCAATGTGATTAAAGCAACACAGCCAGAAAGGAAAACAAATCATTTTAACTGCACAACACACACAAAAGTAAAGGGTAAACAACTAAACAAGGTCTTTTCCAGTATTGCCATTAGATTTGCTCATCACAGAGTTTGTCATCTCAGTGCTTAATACAGTTTTACACGTTCTTGGCATACTTTTGGTCAAACCCTCCTTCAGGTCAATGTTGGTACTGCCTGGGTGTACTGGAGTTTTTCCAGGATACTGACATGTAGCCCAGCCATGGAGTGATGTGTCTGACTTATGCTATTCCCATCAAAGTTGTTTGCTTATTGTAAAGGGCTTGAATCAAGACTAGACATTTTTTTTGCTTTTCCTGTTGAAGAGATGCCAAAGAAAAGTTGCAAGGAAAGAAAAAAGGTCCACTGCCTTCAGTGGCCAAATGTTTTCGGACAGTAACGGTCAGACAGGTGTGTGAGGATATGGATCCGCTGTTTTTGGGGTGTATTTTTCTTGTGGAAAATGTTCAAATGTTACAGCCAGTGCCGGGTGTGTATACATACAAGTGTGTTACAGGGACATTCATGTAATCCACTGCCACTTGTGGTTACATAGCCTTTTATATACAAGAACTGAAATGTGTGACCATGTAGGTTGTCCAATGTCCACTGTCGACTTTATAGGGTGGGTCATGGCTCGTTTACATACCGGCAGAGGGTTTTGATCTTGTTTTCTACTCGAAGGCCTGGACATGGAGTCGCGTGTTGAGCCATCAATACAATAGTAAGACGTGTATGAAACGCGGTGCCTGGGGAGGAAACCTGACTCACCGGTTCACGTCGCTCCCTTGCGTTTCCCAATTTCACCGCCTGCGTGGAAATCTAATGTAACACTGATGGAGGGTGGACAATCCACTTCAAACAATTTAGACTCTACAACGGCTAAAAAAAACGTAGTTTAAATGGATTTGGGAGACAACCGCTGAACCGATATGATGCTGGATTCTGCAAGGGAACACAAGAGGTACAATTCCTGTTTGATGATGATCAGTTTGCCCTGAGCATAGGTGAAGAACCAGGTGAAACTGGAATGCATGTTCTGGTTCTCTGGTAAATAGCCACACAGACATTTAGCCACCTAATGCATGAATGGATGAGAGTCATAAGGGTCACTTCAATTGTTTTCCAAAATCATCCTTTATTTTAGTTAGCATTAAAAAAGTGATCGATTTTTAAATAGAAATATGCAACATATCACAATTGCCCCACGACTCGCATTCACGTCTCATCGGCGGCGGCGATAATGTGTGTTTACCAGAGAACCGTCTGTATTCGATTGCTACTTTCAGGGCAGAGAGCGCCACCTGTCTGTCTACAAGAAAAGGAATTGTACTATGTTCCCCGTCACACGAACAACACGAGTACGCCTTAAAAGGAAAATCTTTCATTATCAGTGCCACTGACTGGGCCAAAGGTAACATCACATTTACAAGGTTAAGAATCGGATCATTTTTAGAAAATGAGTGAAATTATATCTTTGAGGAAAGTACTGTGAAAGGAGAGTGTAATGGCTAAGACCCTGGCTTGGGAGTGGAACAGTCAACCAAAAGAACTACAGAATAATAACTATTCTTCAACACAAATACAGGGTGGAGGACGGGCAAAAAAAAACAGGAACAAAGGGACAGTCAGCATTAAAGGTTTGGATACTTTCTTCTCAGACCAAGGTGGCAGAAGGCTCCTACGTGGGCGGGGGAACTCTGGACAGTTCTACTCTAATCTCTGACGGGGGTTTCTGCACTGCATGCCACCGAGTGTCCACAACATCGTGACGTGTCCACATCGTGACCTTTAGAAGCCATATTTGGCCTGGGTTTGTCGGCGGGTTAGCTTGTTGTCTGCCCAGTTGTTCTTCAGCTCCAGCTCACGCTCCTTTGCCTATGGGGGAAAGGAGAAGGTATAAAAGCTAAAACGGTCACGGAAATAATAACACTTTTCAAATAACAGTTTTGATTGACATCGCTAAGGAAGGCACTTGCGCTCTGATTCGGTCCTTCAGCCAAGAGAAAAGCCATGCAAGAAAAGATCCTTGTTATTTGTGTTGTGTAGCTTTGAGTTGGGGCGGTGCGCAGGAGAATATTTAAAGTACCCCCTCTCTCACACCTGCCCACTGGGTTGCCAGGTTTCTGATATTTGTACATTTTTGCATATTGTCACTAGGGCTGTGAATCTTCACTGGCCTCACGATTCGATTACGATTAATCTGTCAACGATTCGATTCGATTCCACGATGCATCTCGATACAGCTCAAAGTATTGCAGCACCAAGTATCAAATCCTCAATTTTCGGTATTATTACTGCACATGATATTTAGTATCAAGTCCCTTTTTGACTTAGAAAGTGCTTTAAAATCTGAATGTCAACAGACATTTAAACCTAAACGATTCAACGATTCATCTGTCAACAATTCGATTCGATTGACACGTCCGCATCGCGACGCATCGATTATACGATTAATTTTGACACCCCTAATTGTCGCTCTCAGTGGGTCACAGCAGGTGTCAAACCAAATTAGGTTTGAGGGGGCACGGTGGCTCAGTGGTAGAGCTGTCGCCTCGCAGTCAGAAGGTCCTGAGTTCGATTCTCGCCTGGGATACTGTGGGCGCTGTGGTTGTGTTCCCCCCCATATCTTCAGTGCCTACTGCCCAGGTGGGGTATCTCGTCGTAAGGGCCTTTCTGTCTGTGTGGAGTTTGCATGTTCTCCCCGTGCTCCCCCAGGGGGGTTCCTCCGTATATAACCCCCCCCCCCACTAAAAACATGCAGAAGATCAGATCGTCATCGTCATCCGACCAGTGACGACAACATCCGAAGTCGGTCCCCGGGCGCTGTACGAGAAAGCGACCACTGCTCCTGGCCTGCCCCAGGAGGAAAGGGCAAAGCCAGGATGGGTTAAATGCAGAGGACAAATTTCACCGGCCACTGTCAGCATGTGTGTGTTGTGGCCCTCCGTGCATGTGTTGTAGTGTGTTGTGTGACAATAAAGACGGGCTGCCGTCTGAAAATCGATTTTTATCGTTAATCGTTTTAATCGTTTAAAAAAATCGTTTAAAAATTTGATTTGATTTCAATATCAAGTGCTATCATTTGGAAATTGCCTAAGAGGCAACAATTAGGCTGAATAAAATAATGCTGCTGTCTTCATACGGGGTATTGAATGCAAGCCATGTCAAAAACACACAGGGGGCGCTGTACTAGCGCTACCTTTTGACATCGCTTAGTAGAAAACATACGTTACAATGCCCGCAGAACTCCTCTTTTTGGGGAAACTCCACCATGCATGTTTTGCTGCTCAAGAGGCACATAAGATCTTCAGTGCTCAGTTAAGACCTTCAGTGCTCAGATAAGACCTTCATTGCTCAGATAAGTAGCTGAAATCTGATGCCAGCCCGCACAATTGTGTGGCTAAATCCCCACTACGATGTGCACTTATCTCAACTCAAAATAACAACAACCCACACAAGTCATCCAATAACTCTTGAGTGTTCAACAAGAAAACACCGGCAGAGACAAGAGAATTGCTCGTTCGCTCATTTACTGCTTGTTGGTGTACCTTGTGTGGGCTGAACACCAGGCTGTGGTAGAGTTCTGACTCTCTCACTGTAGAACCCCATGGCATGTGGTGTTCAAGGCAAGTGCACTGTACAGACAAGCATGGTCTAACGATTCTAACGATTTCAGACGGACAAGCCCGTCTTTATTGTCACACGATTACAATCAACACATGCACGGAGGGCCACAACACACACATGCTGACGGTGGCCGGTGAAAGTTGTCCTCTGCATTTAACCCATCCTGGCTTTGTCCTTTCCTCCGGGGGGGGCAGGCCAGGAGCAGTGGTCGCTTTCTCGTACAGCGCCCGGGGACCAACTTCGGGTGTTGTCGTCACTGGTCAGATGACGATGACGATCTGATCTTCTGCATGTTTTTAATGGGGGGGGGGGGGTTATATACGGAGGAACCCCCCTGGGGGAGCACGGGGAGAACATGCAAACTCCACACAGACAGAAAGGCCCTTACGACGAGATACCCCACCTGGGCAGTAGGCACTGAAGATATGGGGGGGAACACAACCACAGCGCCCACAGTGTCCCAGGCGAGAATCGAACTCAGGACCTTCTGACTGCGAGGCGACAGCTCTACCACTGAGCCACCGTGCCCTTGGTGAGGCTCTGCCTGGAGCTGGATGTGTGTGAACATGTCGCACCGGGACAGCATGTAGGCGTGCGCCCTCCTCTGTCAGCCATAAGCTAATAACTTCGTTCTCACTGTGGTGTCCTCAGGTATTGTTACTTTGTGTTAGGACTTTCTCTCTCTGTCTCTAGTCAGCCTTTATGAGCTATTATCACTAATGGAGTCAGCAGTGGAATTGATTGATTCTCTGTTTAAATGTGTGCATTGATTGTTTTACAGCACTTTAAAACATGATCTTTCACAACGCTGACATGTACAGTAGGCAGCTTAATGCTGCAGTCAACAAGTCTAATGTTGTGGCATTGAGACAGCACTCACCTGGTGAATGAGATATGTTATCTGGTGCTTGCGTCGCTGTTGTCCTGTAGGTTGATCGCCTTTTTTCTGCAAGTCACAAGGAAAAGGTAAGTTAAAAAAAATGGGGAGAAAATGTAAGGGATGTGTTGGAGGATAATTCCCGTTTCTCTCTCTCTCTCTCATAATATTCATAAGATGCAATATTTACTGCGCCTGATTTGTTGTCTTGTGTATTTTGTGTGTCTTGTAAGCCCATGTGGGCAGGGCACCATAGGGTGCATGACACAAAACTAAAAATAAATAATCAGAAATCATCTTTTGGGGTCGGAGAAACATTGTGTATCCCCTCTGCTGCTAGGGGGCAGGGGGTCCCCTATATAGAGGGCAGTGGAAGAAGAGCACATTTATCCTGATAAGCATTCTTCATTCTCACTCCTATTATTCATAAAACCGGGGTTATATTCATAACCTTAGGTTTACAATCATCAATCATGCGTTCAAATAGTTCCAGATTCTACCACAGTTCTTCCTACCCCTCTACAATGAAAGACACAGCAAACCCCTCCTCAAATGTGCATTGTGCATAACCCCAAACATAAACATAGGGGGAACCTAACACCCAGACCTGTCATACAGAACCAGCAGCTAAGACCCCCAGGCAGCGATAGCGTTAGCAGCTCCTCACCTTGCTGAAGGACGTGCGTTCCTGCTTCTCCTCTGTTATGCTCTTGGTCATCCACTGCTGGGTGCCGCTCAGCTGGTCGTCCCCCTTGATCTCCAGAAACTTGACCTCCTCTTTGCCCCGGTTCCTCTTCCCCTGCAGCCGCATGAACTGCAACATGGAGAAGAAGACGCTCACATCAGCTCCATCTCAAATGAGGGTTTCAACCTGCCTAGAAGATTATCGAGTCATAGTACTGCTGCTCAGTTTCACATCCTTTTCTAAATGAGATCTACTGTTGAACTTCATAGGATTGGTATGGACAAACAGACAAGAGTGTGACGACCGGACAGAACAAGGCAGCAAAATAAACAAGAGTTGATCTACTTAGATGGTGTTGTATAACATCGTAAAACAATGCAAATTAGTAGGGCTGCAACTAACGATTATTTTCATTATTGATTCATCTGTCGATTATTTTCTCGATTAATCTTGACATGGTCTATAAAATGTCAGAAAATGGTGAAAAATGACGATCAGTGTTTCCCAAAGCCCAAGATGACGTCCTCAAACCTCTTGTTTTCTCAACACACCCCAAAGATATTCAGTTTACTGTCATAGAGGAGTAAGGAAACCAGAAAACATTCACATTTTAGAAGCTGGAATCAGAGAAATCCCCCCCCTCCCCAGCCCCTTAAAAAGTACTCAAAGCAATTAATCAATCAATAGTTGTCAATAAATTTTCTGTCGATCAACTAATCGATTAGTCGTTGCAGCTCTACAGATCAGTAGCACGCTTCTTACCGCTTCATCATCAAACATGGCAGAGGAGCCAGGCTCGTCAGCCTCAGCCAATCCGGGGTTAGCATCCTGATAGTATGGCTCATTATAATATCCCTGTCCAAGGAGGAAATGTTTGGGACATTACTAAAATTCATATTCCAATCTAGTTGAACAGTACATGTACATGTAACTGGATGTTCATGTAGTGGATCAGTCACCGTTACCTGAGGGAGAGCCTCGGGGCCGGCTATGGGCTGCTGGTATTGAGGATGCTGACTCCCCCATGTACCAGCTCCCTCCGGGTTCAACCCAAAGTCAAGCGGGGCGTCTGACTGGCCGCTATCGTCGCCAGGTGCAATAGGAAGGAGATCCGCGGGGGCCCCCGGCTCGGGGTCTAGGCTGGGGACGACTGCAGGGAGCGGCTGGGAGCTCTCGCCTAAAGAAAAGTAGTTCTCTGGGGCCATATCCTCCTCATTATCCTGGTCGTCTGTGGCTATTTGCTTCGCCAGCTGCATGGCGGCTGACTTAGCTGCAGCTTTGATAGCGGAGGGGGACGCGCTAGAACCAAGCAGAGCCTGGGCAGGCGTACCAGGCTTGGTTCCTCTGGGCTCCGGGCGCTTGGTGAGTGTGTGAGGAATCAGGGGTCTCTGGGTCTCCTTCACACTCATGTTTCTGGGCTGCGGCAGAAGGGAAGACAGGCCTGTGCCTGGGCCCTGGGAGAGACGTGGGAAAAGGGAGAAGTGTGAAAGAGAGTTTGGGGAATGTCAGTCAGATGACACTATAGTATATGGTGTTTTTGTATTAGGCAAATTAGATAAATCATGGTGTGTGTTATTTGTTTCCTTCCACTATGTGTTTTTTTTTATCATTACTGAGACAGAAGAAGCACTGAAAACAAAACAGCGGAGGCACAGAATACTAGTGTGCCAGAAGAACTGAAACTAGGCTGGCAAGGGTAAATGTTGTTGTAGATGTATTACACAAACTCTATCTATGTGTGTTAACTTACAAAATATTCTGCTAGCTCATATTACATTTTTTGAGTTGCCATATGCAAACATCACATCGCATTTAGTACTACTAACAAATAACAGCTGAGTCATGACTGTATTGGCCAGGAGAGAGAGAACTGTAAACATCTTATCCTACCCACAGTAGGTAGGATAAGGTAGGACTAGGTAACCTACTGTGGGGTTTGCATACTGATTCCATAGTAATTTGTCTAAACAACAGGGATATGAAGGTGCACTGTCTGAGCAGCGATTCTGGGTTACTTACTATGAACGTGAACACATATTCTTACCTGAGGTTGTAATTTCTTTTTTTTAGGCTCATCATCATCAGAGTCTGACTATTGACAAGACAAGACAAGACAAGATATTAAAACTTAATAATCACCACCAGCACCTGCTCACATATATTATTCAAGATTACACATAAACAAATGGCCGAAAAGACTAATTTGCTTACATCCTGTCTTTGGATCTGTGGTATGATAATTTTGACAGGCTCTGTTCGCTTCTTCGGCTTAGGCAGACTGGAAAGTAAGCCTCCTTTAGATCGCTGGGAATCTAGGTCATCGTGTGACGAACTGTCTCTGGACGAAAGGTTTGATTTCGTCTCCTTGCTGGGTCTTTCGTTTCCTAGCGCGGTTGATGTCGCCTTTTTAGGAGCAGGTAGACGTGCAAACAGCCCTGCACCTGGTTTGCTCTGCGGGACCACAGAGGTTGAGCGTTCTTCTGAGTCGCTGTCATCACTGCTGCCGTAGGCTACCAGAGACATGTTTGTTGATGTTGAGGATTATTCTGCAGCAACTCGTGGACATGGAGAACCAACCACTTCTCTTGGTTATGTCTAAAAAAAACGTAACGTTACTCACGTTGGCTTCTCTTCTCTGATGGT
This sequence comes from Poromitra crassiceps, assembly GCF_964638095.1. Classification (NCBI taxonomy): domain Eukaryota; kingdom Metazoa; phylum Chordata; class Actinopteri; order Beryciformes; family Melamphaidae; genus Poromitra; species Poromitra crassiceps. The sequence continues at coordinate 25,344,913 of NC_139643.1, read as the reverse complement.
GTTCAATGAGGGCCTCACAGCGGGGTCGTTTACATTTGAGGTCTGTCCCAACTTCTGATCGCCAGCTAGGCCGCAGCAGACGATTTAACTACCTGGCCTTTCTTGTTCAAATTAAATCCGCATCACCTCGATACCTGCGATAACTGTTTTCTTTTACAACGCAAAATATGCATTTTACAAGAAGTTACACCAACCAGCAGTGCAAGTAGTCTCTAATCCTCCTCAGCAAAACATTCGCGTCCATCGTTTATGCCTGAAATCGACGACTACTGCGCAGCTTTCCGCGGCGTCTTCTTCTTCTGTGTATTATTTGGAAGTCAGTGCTTCCTCTTATTCTTCGATTCAAACAACGTAAAAAAAATACGCAGTGCTGCCACCCATTGCCCTGGAGGGTGGACTGGGAATTTACAACCATAATATGAATAAACTTTAGACATAAGGATAAAAAAGAAACTCAAAATGTAGCCTATCTTTCAGACCTGTTCACTTCAACTACTGTAACAGAAATGAACTTGTCTTCTTAAAATCCATTGTACATTTACTTTGCAGTTGGTAATCAACAGTAGGGAATTACCGCCCCCCATCGACCAACGTGTAAACTATTTTTTAAATTTGGAGGAGCTGATGAAAGCAAACGTCTACTATCCATTTCCCTTCCCGCCATACAAAAATATGATCACCCCTAATCACTGGGCCTGCGATGACATCCCTCTCCATACCGTCCATACATATTTGGCGTCCTCTCTGGCAGCATTTATTACCATAATATGTATTCTCTCTGACGTCGTCCAGCTGTGCAGCCTGCCTGCCTATACAGTTTGTGACCACGCGCAGTTTTGACTATGTGACTGACTGCATAGTTTTTCTATTCTATTCTATTCTATTCTATTCTATTCTATTCTATTAACTATTCATTTTCAGAGGTCTTGCAAATACTGAATCCTGGCCAATGGAGGAAAAATCGTTTTCTGTCCGGGATTTCCATGTCAATATAAATATATTGTAGGTTCGTTTTCAAGTTTATATTAATTAATATATCGACTGACTGCTATGGCAAAGTTCGTGCTCTTATGTTTCATGACATAATCTATAATTGTCAATGGGGTAATGAATGGGGATTTCATGACGTCCGCAGCCAACAGGGGCGCTAATTGTGCGCCTGTCTGCATCGACACTGGGGGCGCGTCTGTGTGGAGAGGGAAGCGGGTTTCAATTTCAAACCCAAACAGTCCAAGGGAGAAGCCAGTGGCTTGTAAAAACAAAATACATTGTTCGCCGAGGAAATTCAATTTAAACATCATCTAAAGCGGTTTATTTTTTCCCGCGTCGTGCTACAGTCCGCGTAAAAGTAGCTCGCCTCTTCGTTCCAGTTTTGTGCGCCTGGTTCATTTTGATGTGACAAACCGACGGTTTGCTTATTTGTTGCAGGTGTTGAATAGGATACAGTGAAACAATTAGTGTCACTTACATCTAATATAGCGCGAGATTCTCCAAGAAACATGCCGAGGACGAATAGGCAAAGGGAATACAAACCCGGGGATCTCGTCTTCGCTAAAATGAAGGGGTATCCACACTGGCCTGCGAGGGTAAGTAACGTCATCTAAACTAACGTCAATATCTTGTTTCCAGCTTTAGGTTCCATATTCATTCAGTTCGAGTGTTACTGCGTGCTCCGATCACTTGTTTATCTGTGAGGCCTAGCTCACAGTGGCTAACATGAGTTAGCCTAGCCGAGTTCGTTTGCTAACGTTAGCAGCGTTGCCCATCCACGCAATGCCAAGTAAACCCTAGGTCGTAGGCAGTTGAGTTGCCAATTCTTTTTGATGTTTCATGTGCGGAAATGCCACACTCCTTTAGCTTGCATTAGCTTACATAGCTAATGTTGTTGCTAGCTGCTTTCGGCCACCCGCACAGTTTTTGATGTGTCGCCTTCATTTACAGCCTCCCCCGAGGGGGCCCGGGTTATGCTAACATTAACGTTTCTTAACCGGATAACATGCAGCCTAACGGCCTAATGTTAACCTCAGTCAACCTGTGCTACTGGGCCATTTGAGGACCGTTACACACACGGAGCCATGTCCAACAGTGCGAAATAAGTTTCAATTTAGTTCTACCTTGCGTTTGAATGGCTGTTGCATTACAGACGATATAATGTTACTTTTGAGTTTATTTGTTACATTGTAACCACACTTTGTATCGAAAATATCTTGCCACTGCCTGTCATTGACTGGTCTTCCCACGCAAAGCTGTTGGCGCTCTTACCATAACAGCAACATTTCTTCTCACAGGATCGCATGAACAGTAGTTGGTGTTCAAACCCCACATTAAGTTCAAATTAGCCTCATTCAAACTGTTTAATATGTTCGCTACATACGTAAATGGTCTGCCTAGTTTCTGTCTTCCCCTAAAAAAAAATCTATTTCCCCCAGACACACATGCCAAATTTGCATTCAGTGTTTTCCTTTGGAGAAGATGTAAACATAAAATAAAGTCAAATTGATCCTTCTACAATGCATCGTTACCCAAGGGTGATGGGTTATATTGTTGTGCAAAATAAGAAAAAAAACAATAAATGGGCAAAACAATTTGGCACTTCACCCTGCACTGGAACCATAAATGGGACCATAAAGGCTACTAATTGTCGAATCAAAGCATGCAACCCCATGCACTGTTCCATACAATTACAGAGGAAACACTGTCTTGTAATTTACTTCAATGTGCTTTTTCTTTTTTTAAGGTAGACTTCACTCGAATGTCAAATATTCCCCTGTTTGTTGCTCCTCTTCCTCCCAAAGAAACAACTCCCATTTGTTTATTTCCAAACATGGATTCCATCAAACAGTGCATAACATTTCCCTGAGTTTCTCTCATCTCACAGTATTGTGTGTCTAGTACCTTTTCCCTCCTTTTCTTGCTCTTATCAGAGAGACTTGCCTCTTGTCAGCGGGTTACATACTCTGCCCCGCCTATCCTGACACACTGGTCCTATCTGAGGATGCCAAAAGCCCTATTTGGCAGGAGGTCTGTTATAAGCAAGGCAACACCATACTCTTTGTCATCAATATAGTGTTTCTTGTGCATCTTGCTATCCTCTCTCTAACATCCTATATTGTCTCAGTGGTGGCGCTGCAAATATACATTACATTCAATGTACAATAGGTTTTAAGGCACCGTTCAGTTAAACATTAAATACATTTAAAATCACATACTGTAGTAGGCAATGGCATCATAAACCTGCATTCAGTCAATGATGACGCCTGATGTAATCATCCACTTACCCAAGCCTAAGCATCAGGACCCTAGTCTGCACCTCCCAAAGGCTTACACAACTGCTAACACAGTGTAGGAATATAGCTAGGGGCATGGGCAAAAATGCCCCCTCCCCCCAGGAAATCTCAGAATGCCCTTAAAAATCATGATCATGGGGCAACATTTGCCCCCAAGATGTTGATAATTTTATTTGAATTCAGTTAATTTAATTTCCATTTCCAGCTCTTAGACACACTCAGCACCTGTAAGCTGGTTGCCAGAAGACAATGAAGAACACGCATAATATTCATAGTGTGGCTATATTATGTTCCAGTTCTGAAGGTCTTTAAAAGAAATCGGCTAAACAGTGGCACAGTTATTTAATGTTTGACTCTTAATCCAAGCATCAATTTTCAATGCATTCAATCACCCTCTGTATTCCAAATAACTTAATAAGAGCACATTCCTGCTTTTCTCAACCCATTCAAAAGACAGACAACTTTCTTCCTTTCTTTTTCAAAGTTGACCTTGGTGTCTGTCATCAGCATTGACCGTTTATATCTGAACCAGATGCTTGGATTTCTGGATTTGTCCACGGAGCTTAAGTAGCTGTCTGCTTAATTCACAGATTGACGAGTTACCTGAAGGAGCAGTGAAGACCCCCTCCAACAAGTACCAGGTGTTCTTCTTTGGAACACATGAGACGTGAGTCAAATGTGTTAGATGACCAGCCTTGTTCCGAGTGGAGCCTAATCATGGCAGAAGCCTCAAACAGTTGAGAACATCCAAGATGAACTCATTTCTGCCAATTGGGAAATACCAGCTACTGAAACTGTGTGTGTGTGTGTGTGTGTGTGTGTGTGTGTGTGTGTGTGTGTGTGTGTGTGTGTGTGTGTGTGTGTCCTGTGTGTGTGCATGCGCTTTACTGGATGATTGCATACATCTTAGGAAAATTAATAAAGTTATGTTGATAGCTGTAATGTTTGACCACCGCAGGGCATTCCTGGGGGCCAAGGATTTGTTCCCCTATGATGAGTGCAAGGAGAAGTTTGGAAAACCAACCAAGAGGAAAGGCTTCACCGAGGGACTCTGGGAAATTGAGAACAACCCCACAGTCACACATGAACCCTATGAGGTATGTGTGCGCGTGCATGCGTCTGTGACTGAGGCTAACTGTACATACTTGCTGCTTTCCCTGTAGGTTTCTTTCACCTGAACATGCCAATTTAGACTAGCATCACTCAATCAATATTAACCGTAACCCAGGGAATCCTGAAACGCCAGTGACGGAAACTCACAACAACAATAAATGCAGTGAAAGCCACAAACATGGCTGGCTGGCAGAATATGAGGATTTAGAAACTTTTTGACTGGTCATGAAATGAGGGTGCAGATATCAGGCTCGACGTGGTGTAATTAATTTCGATTTGAAACCCATAAGCATTTATTATTAGTGCAGCAAGTCAATGGAGATGAAACCACTTTTGCCTTCTGCAAATGTTTGCAGTCTCACTCTCAAACGGAGTGAACATGCATTAGTATATGCACACAGTGATATAATCCCGCTAAAGACAACTAAACTTAAAGGCAATATTTAGACTTTTTGTGTGCCCATGGGAGCTCAGATTCATGCCATGCCTCTGCAACAGTTACACGGGGGTTCAAATCTGACTGGGGAATTGTCCTCCCTCGTCCCTCCCCTAACGATTCCGCTTCTCTCTTTAGCCGTCGAAGGAAGCATCAGAAGGAGCCGGGGAGACGGGTAGTTTGGAGAAGGCGGACGCCGAGGGCAGCAGCGACGAGGACGAAGGTGCCCTGGTCATCGACGAGAAGAACGAGAAGGGGGCAACTAAACGAAAAGCAGGGGAGTCCACCGAGGTGAGCTTTTCTCCCAAGCCTGACGTTGTAAGGTGAACGCTTCTTAAGTCGTTCACCTCCCTGACGTTTCCGCAATCCCTCGGCAGGCGTCTCCCAAGCGGCTGAAGGATGCCGAGGGGGAAGGAGGCAATTTGAAAGGAGACGGCAAGAAGTCTAAGACGGAGGCCAAGCTCAACGACGTGGCCGGGCCAAAGCCCACCGCTCCGTCTGCACCGAGCGAGTCGAGACCAGAGGCCCAGGAAAAGCCTGCTGCAGAGGGCCAGCTAACGGCAGAGAAGGTACGGCGCTTCGCTTCTTAGCCCTGCAAACATCAGATCAAAAGGAATCAGTGTGAACTCGGAGAGTTAAAGCTTAATTTATACTTATTATAAAGTGTCGCTCAGCACATGGTCGCAGACGAAAAAGAAAGTGTCGCTCGCGGTGTTGCATTTATACTTCAGAGGACGTTCGCCTCGGTTCAACGCTCACGTGACACTCGGAACGCTATAAGCAGCTGCAGACAGCCAAGAGAAGAGAGGGAACGAAATGCACAGTGAAACCACCTCCTGAGGCAAGATGTAACGTACTTGGCTGCAGCCGCATATAAACGGCACACAACCACACGACTCGCCTCCTCTCTCTCTGGGAAATTGGTCACGACGTTCTTTGTGATTTTCACGAAGTCATACATCAAGGACAGGCTGATAAAAATAGCGGGGACACGTTCATTCATTTCAATCGAGCGAAAACTAGCGGGTGGACCCCAACCAAAACAAGGAAGTCAAGCGCGTGCCGTCTATATAGCCAATCAGACTTGCGCGATACTATGACGTAGTCAGCGACACTGGACATTTCACCAGGTAGCAGACACTGCTCGCCGACACTTGAAAGTGTCGACTCAAGTCCTGATTTCTGTCGGCGACCGTTTCAAAAGTGTCGGCAGACGAAGCATAAATTGGGCTTAACTGAACCCCAACTCAAATCTGTGCAAAGCCTGACATCTAATGGTAAGCAGCGTGCTGCTGAAATTGCCATCTGCTATTGGCTGATCTTTTGTCCAAGATGATGTCATCTTCTAATCTAAAGAGTGCAGCATTTGGTGACATCACCTGGTACTAGCATGTTTTTTTTTACCACGTAGATACCAGGCTTTACACAGGTTTGGAAATGTAAAATATCTCAATCCGACACAGTTGTATGAAATTGTTTTGTTGATTGCACAATTTCCAAGAAATGAAAAACTGACTGAGTATAAGAGAGATTCTGCATAATAATCATGTTGATCTTCACTCTTCTCTTTGCAGCCCGTGACAGACCGTGCTTAACTCCAACTCTCAGAAGAAAACCAAGAACCTTTGGCCCTTCTCTCTGGAATTTAAGCATCAAAATGATTACCTGCAGGATGCTAGACTTCTGCTGATTAATTAATAGAGGAATTTTAAAAACCTAAGTATGTTTGTATCGAGAGACAAACAAATCTTCATTTGCCATTTTGGGATATCATATATCCCAGATATCAAAGTTTGCTAATCTGATTTCAAACAATTGAATCGAGCATTTAAGGCTCATTTATAAATGGGATTTTGGTGTGTATATATATTTTTTATTTCTAAGTGCAATTACATAATTACAAAGTCTGGATGCTAGGTGTCAAACATTTTTCAGTTTAGAGGAAATACACGCTGAATCCATAATCAAAACTAAACGGTGAATTTTGAAGAAAGGAACACTTTTACTCCACAAAACAGTTTTGTTTGACAAATACTCCCATTCATCCATTAAGTTTTGTTGTTTTTGAAAATGGAAATATCTTTTATTTACAGAGAACAAATTTTCACTTATGCTATCAGCTTTAATACAGTATGTATGCATACAAAAATTAGTAGAAAAATTAGAGTTTTCTTCCATTTCTTTCACCTAGCTTTTCAGTCTGATCTTGAACCCTTCTTCCCCCATTAAGCGTTGTCTAGGTCACTGTAGGAAATGAATATGCTACACAGTTTTTGTTGCTTTGAAGTAATCTGCGCTTCATTGGAGGTGACCAAATTATGCAATTAATTTCACTTGATCCCATATGTGGCCTATTTGGCTTTTGGATATTTTGAATAGAGAAATGCCCTCAACTAATTCTGACTTTGTGAATCCCCCTCTGAACTTCCCAGAGTAACTCTTAGCTGATGATGTGCATTGTTGAAAGCAAGACAGACATTCCTGAATGTTATTGTGTCAGTCCTGGGTCTTGAACTGTTTTAAAGCCCCAATGTGGAACTTTCTGCTGAACAGCAGCAACAGTGGCCTCTGCTGCCACAAGTGGTAATTACAGATGCTAATAAATGCTGCACTTCCCCGTTTGTACGTTCAGATATGAGCCTTATTTGACTGTTTCTGCTTGTATACTTTCTGCTTTGTTCACCATTCTGCAGTGTTTATAACTGAATCGCTGGTGGGGGGGGGGTGGAATAGCTCTAAATATCCCCAAATGATGTGTCGAAATGTTTTATTGAAACGATGCGAATCGCGTCGCTAATCAAGCTAGCAAGTGATAAACACATTAACTTCCTGTACGTCTTCCTGTACGCTTTTAGTTTGAAGGAGAAGCAGGAAATCAAGGTAGAATCAGGCAACTTGACATCCTCTGTGACGCAGCCTCGAAGTTACATGGTGCAGGAAATGGGCATTCAGGGCGCAGAGTGGGAATGATAAAGGTGCCATTCTCCATATTAGACGTCAGTATACCAGCAACATCATGGAAATAAGTCTTACGACTTGTGATATCCTTATGAATAATTTTATACTGTATGCTTGTAGGTGTATTGTATTTAATTTGTCAAATAAAAAATTATTTAAAAGCTGTTATAATCATGTTAAAAAGTTACATATTGGGGCTTTAAGTCAAGGTGGAGAAACTGCATTTTGTGAAGGGGAAAAAGGTTCACGGTCACTTTTTCTGGGGTAATTTTCTGGCAAATCCTTTTGAATCCACCTTATCAGTTCAGCTGTTAATTTTGTTGCATTGTAGCCTGATTTATTCCTTATTTAGCTCACATATGCTGCCATTGCCAGGTACTGGAGAAGTAATTGGTGGTACCAAATATGTTTCTTGTAGCCTGGGTGACCCCAGCCTTCAAGGTGACATCACAGACTATGCCTGTAACGTAAGTTTCAGTCTTCATGACTGATAGTATAGAGGTCACGTGGAGGCTGGGTTTACCCAGGCTATGTTTCTTCCACAGCTCTGAAATGTATTGCAGGCATACATTGCTAATACCAATCTAATATACGCAAAATTGTGGTTTTGGAAGAAATGGGATTTCGGTGAGACTTTCATTCCCAGAGCCAAACCTCTTTAAAACTCTTGATTTCTCTGTTTCTCAAAACCTCTTAACTGGAATATGAAATCTGTTTGACTTAAATTGTCTTGTTATTTTGGCTGTGGAACAAAATTGTGATGTTTTAAAGAACTTGTCTTCAAACATTTCATTTATTTCAGATTTTTTTTTTTTTAATATTTTGTTATTTTACCTTGGCAACTCTGTTTCCAAGTTCCATTATGGTAGTTTTTGGGGGTACTCAATTTTCATGTTCACGTTTTTTGACACAATTTACCTATTCACCATGTAATTTGGATATCCTATTCATTGCTTCAATGTTCTTGCCTATATTTGGCAAACAAGATCCCAGAGTTATTCAAATCATCGTTGAACCTACTCACTCACATGAAATTGAAAATAATACCTGAATGTCTTGCATACAGTGGGCCTGACATCTGGATGTCCTGTGCTGTCCTGCTGTGTGACTTTTATACTTGCTGCCCTATCACTCACCACAACACTGATTCCCAATAGAAAATGAATGGTCACAGCTCAATTCCCCCACTCAACTGTCTGGAGTGAATCCCTAGGGGTGTTATTTGTAATTGGTGTAATCCTTGGTTTAGCTTTCTCTGTCACTTTCGGAGGCTGCGACTCAGCTTAACCTACTGCTTACCATTGTAGTCGCCGGTGCATTTAATAAACATGTTGATTACAAACATACTTGTATTTGTCATGTTTACATTCAATGAGCTGTCGTCGTTGTCCGTTAACCACATTTCCTTAGACTGGAAAGCATCTGGCACAAATGAGTTATTTTGTGGTAACTATCCTGTTTAATTGCCAATTATCTCCCGTTCCTAAATCGCAGGAGGCTGCAATATTATTTTGTTTATCAGGGGCATTCCACACCTAAACCAGTTCTTGTGCAGGATCCCTGATTGAAAAATGAAGTTTCATACTGGGGGAAACCTATTATATTCGATCCAAGCAAACCTAAGGATTTTCTCAGCTCATTTTTCACACTAACAATATTACAGCTGTGCTAAAGCAATAATGGCACCTTTTTTTTATGCTTGACAAACGACTTGCTCCTGAGATAAGCTCATGGCACACTTCGTGGCCTTTGGCTGTTAAAGCTGAACTATAGTTTTGGTGTAACTTATCCTGCCAGATTTTATGTTGGGGTTCATCTAGGTTTGAGCTGTTAAGGTCCAGTATTGGGTCAGTGAGACAATGGTTTGAATCCACTCATTGCTCCAACTACCTGTCTGATCTGTGTAATGCCAGCTTTAGATTGAGGGTATTTTCACCCTCATTACCTGAACAAACCGAGCTACCACCTTTCACTTGGTTCACTGGGCAAATGTTGACAAATTGAGCTTAGTTGCACTTGAACATAACTCTGTCCCTCATTTTGCTTAGGATGTTTTTCAGTATTCTAGATGTGCTGTGGCAGCTGGTGCATCTGCTTCACAAGATGAATGACTGCTTTATCTGTCTTGAATGTTCAATTGCAGGTTTTCAGAAATTCCAGGTTCATGCCACTATAAATATCTGCCCCCTGACACACACACACACACACACACACACGTCACACCTCCCTGGGTGCTCCAGGGCCCTGTGACTAAGCAAAAAGGAGCAGACATGAATCATGATACATGGAAATATAGAATATTAATAACCCAAATTTTTGAAGATGAATGAAAATTGAATAAAAAAAAGCTGTAGGGTAACTTAAGACAGAATATCACAATGGAAATGAGCATGGTAAAATTCCCTCTTCAACATCAGGTCCCCCTAGCTATCCTGCTGTACCTTAGTTATTATTACCTTATATTTTTGCTAAACAACTCAATTTTATAGAGCGTTTCTTGCAGATGAAGTGCGTAGAAGGTCAACTTACTGCCCGTGTCCTACATACTACCCTCCTCAAATCAATTTCTCATCTCGATAAACACCATGACATAACTGCGTGGTCACTGCGCATGCGCTGAGCCAGGAACCCTCCTATCCAGTAGGTGGCGGTGCTACGGGGCGGGCTACAGTAAGTACTGCCGCTAGTGTTGGTGTACATGTGACCAAATCGTCTCTGATGTGACATTGGCATCAAGAGCAGGAAAGGTACTTTTTCATATTACCAATTAATCATGACACCTTAATTAACTCACGCATATGTGTGAGAGCTATGTAGCGTTAGCACTAGCAATCCCATGTGTGTGTTTCATTATTCGCAGCTCGCTATCGTTAGCTGGTAACGTCAACGTTGTTTTTGTCAAGGGGAACTTGGCGTCTCTAGTCGTGTGTTGCGTTTTGATCTATTTGGTCTTTCCAGCGAAATGAGGCTGACTGCTTTGCTGACGATGGCGGCCAAGATTACTTTCCCCAAAGACTACCGCTTCGGTACCAACAGGCCCTGGACCGTGGCTGCCAAGAGGCTCAATCCTCCAGGGAAGCGCAGGAGAAAGGTGTTTGTGGAGCCCATAGCGTCTGAAGACTGGTCTGTCTTCAGAGGGGATACGGTACGCAAAAGGAAAATGACGTCTTGTACATTTCATTAAACCAGTCAATTGGATGAACCGTATGAGTAGAGCATTACAACAAGTAAAACTACCCTGATGCTATTGATATCGCAACGACGTTCATGTAGGCTAAAATGGTGTATGTTGTCTGACTGTGACCATCATCCTCCACATGAGGCGCAATACGTATGATAACTGTTTGGCCAAACCTGTACTCAACAGGGGCTGACATTGACAATATGCAGTAGTCACTGTGTTTTTCTATCTATTCCCCAGGTTGAGATTCTAGCAGGGAAGGACAAAGGGAAGCAGGGGAAGGTGGTCCAAGTCTTCAGACACAGAAACTGGGTTATGCTGGATGGACTGAACACAGTAAGGAATAATTATGTTCCCTGGGCATTCAGAGGAAATGGCACCGTTTGTTGTTGTTTGAAACTCTGGCTGCCAGCTGCACATAACACAACTGAAACCTGGCTTGGTGAAGCTGTTTCAGATTAACAATGCAAATTCAGTTTCAGCTAACGTTACACTGTCTCTGCACTTGTGTAGCTGTCTGTCAGTGGGTTCACAGACTAACCTAAGTGACTAAATAAGAGGGTACCCGGATTCTTTACTTGTTTTTATCATTTTGCACTTATTTCACTATCAGATGACTTTGTTCCCATATAAGTAATTTCCATAAATGCAGATAAACGTGTCAGTTTGTGTATCAGAGCCGGGTCAATTAGTTTTCAGTTCAGTGAATTTTAGGATGAGAAGAAATTGTAACTTAGTAAATGAAGATCAGTCAGTAATGTTACATTTTGCAAACAGGATATTCAGTAACATTGAAAAGATTGAACCAGCTTGTTGACAAATCTTTGAAAAACTTGCTGTTATGTAACAAACAGTAAGGTTGACGTTTCTCTGTTCAGTATTTAGTGCACTGGCTGCTTCTGTACACTATAGTATGCACGGTGTGTCGTTAAAGCCTTAACATGCAACACAGCAATTTAACGAAACACTGGCCACAGATAGAATATCTATTCTCTTTGCATCATAGCAACAGCAAAGCTACTGTGGCAGTGTTACAACCACGTATTTATTTTTCAGCTCCACCAGATGGAGCCAGACAGGTTGTCTGGTAGAACTTGGCAGACTCTGGGCACAACTGTTAAAATGTGCATTTAAGCCTCAGAAAGCCTTGTTGGCCGCCAGTGCCACCTGTTGAATTTCTTTGGACTTTAAAAGTATGAACTGTGATTTCCTGTCTCAGCATTACAAGTACATTGGCAAATCTACGGGTTACCGTGGGACCTACGTGACCAGTGAGGCTCCGCTGCTGCTCCGAGACATTGCCCTCATTGACCCCACAGACAGGTAAGCAATTAACATGTGTTTCAGAAACTCTCGGCCAGTTCAGGAGAGAAACAGTCTGTGGTGACACTTGCACACGTTTTAACTAGTTACACATCTGTGCTTTTTGAATGGGATCATTGTGCCTCTGTAACAGTTCGGTGCAGTGGTTTGTAGTTGGCTTTCCTGTACACCGGCTTTAAAATAAATATTTCTCTGGAAAAAGTAAATGGGGAATAATTGTCATAGGTGCACAGCAAGACTCTTCTCAGGTTGCAGGAACGATAGCGCGCTCAAAAATGAATGATGTTTAATACATACAGTATATTGGGGTACGGTGGTGCAGTGGTAAGCGCTGTCGCCTCACAGCTAGAAGGTCCTGGGTTCGATTCCCACCTGGGACGCTGTGAGTGCTGAAGGAATGCGTGCCCGTCCGCATGTCCTCGAGTGCCCACCGCCCGGGTGGGGTCGTCAAAAGGGCCTTTCTGTGTGGAGTTTGCATGTTCTCCCCGTGCCCCCTGGGGGTTTCCTTCATATAGGAACCCCTCACCAAAACATGCAATATCCTGGTCGCTGATGTGGTGCCGCCTCTGGTCGTTAGGGGCGCCTGTTCGGAGGGAGGGGAACTCGTTGGAATAGCGTGATCTAGCCTGGGTAAACCCATCCCCCACGTGACCTGCTCTCAGACCTGTTCTCAGTCACTATGGTCTGGATTCCCACCATTGTTAAACGATTTCCTGCGGTTGTTGCCCCCCCCCCGATAGACCACTCCATTACGCAACCATCATCCAACCAGTTTAGTGCACAGAGCACATGCGCAGTGCAGCAGATGGCGTCATCACTCTGCGACCTTTGTTGTTAGCGCATGAGCTAACACTTTTCATTTCAGTACTGCTAGCACGCAAATGGTTACAACCAGCTACAAGAAGAGAGAACATCGCGTGACGGTGGTCAGGGAATGAAAGAGGAACAGGACAACTCCCCCCCCCCACCCCGTTGGTCCGACCGTCCCGTATTGCTGGGATGGAATGTTGGCAGCCCTAGTCTACACGGACCCAAACCTCGATCCCTGCTGCAGATGGCCGCAGATCTGGAGAGATATTTGTGGCTGTGAAGAACAGTCATCATCTATACAGCTGCTGCCAACCTGATGAGGAAACAGGCGTGCTTGTTATGCTGGACACTGAATGCCAGTCTGCAGACTTCATCCTCCAGTGCTGTTCGCCTCAGGACTTGAAGGCCTAACGTTGTACCATGGACTGTATACATTCTGTGCTAATAATGCTAGCATGCTAACATCCTTTTCACACACACACACTGAATATACCGAAATGCTAGATTTGATCATGGACTTAACGCTAATGTTAATCCAAAACGGCCGCAGTCATAACGGTAAGGTGTGTTTGACCTAATTGAAATATTAACGTTAATGCCCTCACATTTCAGCGTGGTTACAGATAAACCTATTTAACGCTAGCTAGCTACATTACTGGCTTGATATCATATTCCAGATGCAACCTAGCTAGATAAGCTCCACACGGCTGTATGAGTAGCTACAATCAAATGTATCAAGCCTTGATATCATATTCCAACGTGAATTCAGCTGAGGGGTTCGCTCCAGAACGAGACTGTTGCGTTCAATATTTGTACACGTTACTGTGCAGTAACTGTGCAACTGTGTACTGTGCAATTCTGTATATTATACATAATCCAGATGTAACCTAGCTATAGCTAGACGTTAAGAGGTTAGCGTGAATGCGACTGAGACCTGACATTACTGAAGTGAATACAAGTGACCTATATTTTTCAATCCTGTCTTTGAATAAAAGTTGTGTTATACTTGAAAACCATGTCTTTGCTCCCTTATGTGTTCACAATTACAACAAATCTGTATGGTTTATCTGTTGGCATTAAACCGTGGTATTTCCTTGGGTGATATTCCATATTTGTCATTAAACCTAGCTGTTCACATAAATTTGCAATGATGATCGACCACGTGAGATATCACAAGTAGCCTACTTTTATTAAAAAATAAAATGCAAAGAGAGGTTTCCTTCTCTAACTATTGGTGCGTTCACAAAATATTTACACGAGATTTTTTTTATAAATAATAATCAATAACGTGGATAATGATGACATCTGCAGCTGCTGGACGAGAGACAGAAGAAACTACGAACGAAGATTGGAGCAGAGGACATTGACTACAGAGAAACTTAACCGACCAGCACTCTGCTTCAATCAATGAATGCTTATAAATAAACCATACACATGAGAATTACCGTTAACGTTACAGCATTTAATAACATAAATATGGTGATATCTGGTGGTCTGAAATTACTCTCTATCTACAGTAGGGTAACTGGCTCCTATTGTGTCTTATTATTGTAACGTTTGAATCAGCGTTTCATAACTATAATAGCCTAATGTTACTGTAGCCTGGATGACGTCAGCTAATGCTACCCAGCCTTCCAGCGTTTATCTTCCATAATGCATTAAATCATAATCACAATGCGAAGACATTAGCTGATCACCACAGAGCTGCACAGACAAGTTTATCAGATAATTTCGCCGTAAAATGTGTCCAGGTGATCAGCTCTGAAGCCCCGGCTTGTATGGTCCGCTAAAATCCGATTTCGATATAGGTGTTATTTTGATCAATATTGTATAGCTGGCTAGACAGAGGAGTTTATCTGGAATCAGTGTGACAAGATCCCTGCTGCTAGCTTGTCTGCCTTTCTGTGTCAGAGTATCTAGCTACATTATCTGCATTACATGCTACACCATGCAAATATATTTCGATATAATTCAAACAATTAGCCCACTGTACTACTGGACTGTGTATTGCTGTGAATAAGTTAGATTTGATTGTGTAAAGTGTTACATGTTATATTTTTAACTGAGCTTTGCAGAATTACCTCAACACAATTGTGTTGTGTATCAGCTTTAAATATCCAATATATACAGCATTAAACAAACGACCAGCAGCATTCAAATGTGCAAAAACGTTATATTTATTGAAATGTGGTGATCTCATGTCACATTACATAATGTTATGCCCAAATGGTCTACTGCCCAGAAGCGTCACTTTACATGTTTGGTAGGGAATTATTTTAATTATGTTAAACCAGCGTTTATCTTCCATAATGCATTAAATCATAATCACAATGCTATGAAGACATTAGCTGATCACCACAGAGCAGCACAGACAAGTTTATCAGATAATTTCGCCATAAAATGTGTCCAGGTGATCAGCTCTGAAGCCCTGGCTTGTATGGTCCGCTAAAATCCGATTTCGATAACGCTAGGTGTTATTTTGATCAACAGACCTCAACCTCAACAGCTGTTTTCACTTGAATTTCCTCACGTAGTTGCATAGCCATATAGCTAGCCAGCTAGTAGCTAGCTCGGGAGCTATGCTTTAGAGAGGCCAAATGCTAACGGCTAGGTAGTGCTAAGCCGCTGCAGCTGTTACACGTCATTGACAAAGACGCACTCTCTGATTGGCCGATCACGGCAGGACTGATGTTGGCAGTCACGCCGTCACTCATTGGCTGCGGGGTGGCTGCGGGTCTGCGGGAGTCTTTAAACCGCCGCGGAAATCGTTCTGAATGGCCCGTTCGCTAGACGATAGTGACTGGGAACTGAGAGAGCAGGTCACGTGGTGGCTGGGTTTACCTAGGCTAAGCGTGATCCTCCCACGTGCTATGTCCTACCAGTGAAGCTTCCGCTGTCAGGTGAAAAGAAGCGGCTGGCTAACTGCCCATGTCTCGGAGGAAGCATGGAGCCAGTTTCGGCTCTCCCCAGATCGGCAGAGGGTGGAGCAGCAACCAGGATAAATAAATAAAAATGAGCACTAATGGGGGATAAAAAAAATCGGGTCGTAAAAATATACATACAGTATACTTACAATTTGCACATATGTAAATATCAAAATTGTCTGAAGCTTTCCAGTGGGTGGTAGAATGCATTCATCATGTTAAAAAAAATAGTCATACATTATTCCGATAAATGTAAATGGATTGGATTCATGGTCTTTGATTTGAATAGAGACTGATACTGATCTCGATCCTGTAGGAAGCCCACCCAGGTGGAGTGGAGGTTCACCGAGGAGGGAGAGAAGGTCCGGGTCTCTCTCAGGACGGGTCGGATCGTCCCTAAACCTCTCATTGAGCGCCGAGACGGCATCGTGACACAGCAGTGGAAAGGTGTGTGTGTGTGTGCGTGTGTGTGCGGTTCCCTTTCAGTAACCAAAGACGGTGCACATTTTTCCATGTTTAGCCAGCTGACATTCATCTTTCAACTCTATGCAGGACTTCAGCAACTTCAAAATGATTCCAATGCTGTAGGATTAGAATCAAGTCTCTGAGTCTTAGTTTCATACAGTAGTTATGCCTGTAATCATCTTGACAGAAATTCCAAATGCAGATCATTACCAAAATCGAATCAATTGATCAGATTGATTGTTCCAAAGGCCTCTCTGTGCTGTCAGGGTTTTGAGATCCTGCTGACAAACAAATTAACAACAGGGAAAGATCAACTCCTTGGCAGAGGTAACAACACACACATAGAGGCATTAACAGTCATGGGAACTTTGATATGACAGCTTTGCGAAAGCAGATTTATTTATTCATCTATTTATTTATTTTTCATTTTGTGGGTGAGCCCCAAGAGCAAGCGCTGCCAGAAGAGGTTTCATTACTTGAATATGTGACTAGAAAACTAGTCTGTGCAACCGCAAAAAGGGCATAATTTGAACATCAATTTTCACTAGACCGCTCACGAAACATAATCCATGTGTTTTGTAGCCAAACGATTGCACTGAGTGTCCAAAAGGCTGAACAATCGTGTGTGTGTGTGGGTGGGTGGGTGTGGGTGTGTGCGGTCATAAGAGTAGATAATGACAGAGTTTTCACTTTGAAGTGAACATTTTTCGTATCACACACGCGTAGCGTTCCTTTTCAAGGTGGCATTTATTTTCTGCATGTGACTAACTTTTTTCTCTGCCATCGCAGATGGTCCCAAAGATACCAGTCCAGAAGACACTCTAGAGAAGACCTATACGCCATCGTTGAAAACCCTGGAGGAGGAGGTCATGGAGAAACTGGGGATCCAGGAGAACAGGAGGCACCACAAGTCCTACTGGTATTGAGCAGAGAACCTCAGAGACACTCTTCATATGCAGTGTTCCTCTTTCTGTCCTCCAATTTTCACAATGCAAGGCATTCTGAAGACACCTGTACAGTGAGACTCATTTGGAATTGAAAAACCTGGTGTAACATGATCCAAGTTGAGGAAATTCTAGTATTGTAAAAACCTGAAAAGGGAAAACGGGGTTGATAATAGACCTGCAACCCGTGCAGCTTCTATTGCCTGAATGGGATTTCAGTCCTACTCTATTTAGGATGGTATGAGCGTTTGTATTATATTTGTTTATTTCATGTTCTAAATAAATGTCAGAAGTAAACCAGTTATTTTAATGATTTGGGTTTCATTCTTGGCATGTCATAGTCTTAAATAACATCACTTATAGGGTACGATATCAGCAGTGATCCACCACGAATTGACGAAACATCAAATTACAAGTCTGCTATGAAATGATGAGAGAACAAAATCATCAAAAATATCAGGTCGCAGTTAAGGAAGCTAAGCTAGAGCATCTTTCTTCTGTAGTCTTCTCTCCTTCATGGGAGCCAACTCGTGGGGAAAAGCTCTGAATTGTGGTGGACACAATGATGTCCAGGCGAGTTTGAACAATGAACACAGTGTGTTCTGCACCAGTGAGAATTATTTGCTTACCATCTAGTCTTGTAAACTGGATATGATGCGGAAAGTACCTTATTCATGGTATTGGCAAACGCTTGCAGCCAGTTTGGTAATTTACGAGGTTAAGGATGGGTGTTATTATAGGACGATTATTCCGGAGCCCAGGCATACTGCCCTCCACAAATTTCACCCACTGTATGAGGCAAACGAGGCTGTCTCTGCCCAACTTGTCTGCGCTGAAGTCTGAGGACTGCAAGTCATGGAGGATGGAGGTCCTCCAGGAGGAAATGGGTTTGGAGACGGTGGCGCAGACGGGCTAGTTTAAGCCTAATTCTCTGTATCCTCATTTGACTTTTCATCCATTGGAACTGTTGTGTGCACATATTATTCCAGTGATCTGCCATCATGGTTTGTGCTACATCAGCTTCCAAATATGAGCTCACCCACGGGTATCCAGTAAGTTGACTATGAATGAAAGAAAATGTTCAGTTGCTGGAAAATCAATGCAAATCTAATAATGTATGATTTCTTGCTGTATTTTAACATGTATTTCTCTTTGAATGTGCACTGAAAGCATAACTTGGCCCGTCTTTTACCTTTCTAGCATCACTCTTTTTACCTTTCTAGCATCACTCTTGCACCCAAACTGTGGCTCTTCCCAACCTTCAATCAGCCGGTGAAGCCGTCATCTGAAGTTGATGCGTCTTGGTTTTTCAAGTTTGTAGGTTCTTTGTTTGTTTGCTTATTTTGCAGCTCTGAACATTGTGATCAATTGACTACTAAGTGGAAGCCTACCAACACCTAGATTTGACAGATTTAGGTCAACTCACCCCATCAACTGTACCTCTCTCCTCTTCAGGCTTCAGTTCTTTGGAACGGACTTGAATGAGCACATCGTTTGACAGTTTACTTAAAATAGCCCCCTTTTTCTTTTTTGCTATATCCATCTATGGGACACTCGGGTCATTCTTGGTTACATTTCTGCTTGGCAGCTGATCTGACCCTCAGCTGTGTGTGTGTACTGCATACATCTGTTATATATATGAGGAGGGAGGCGGGCTATGAAGTCCCGAACTTTTTCTCCTCACTGGTTTACCACGAGTATTGATTTCCTCAAGAACGTTATTGATCCTTTGCCAGGCAGTGACACAAAAAAATGACGTGTCACAGATAGTATAATTGCGCAGACGCTTCACTGTGGCTGCTGTTGGTGGTACCAGTGGGTTGGTACCCCTCATTTCTGGTCAGCGCAGTTGCATCATGGCGAGCGGCGGCCGGTTTGGCTGAGCCCGCCGACATGTGGACGAGCAGCGCAGTCGTTTTCCCAGACTGCTCCGTGTTGCCCAGCACGCCGCTGCCACTCGCATCCCAGGGGCAATAAAGGCAGCCAGTCAGCGGAAACAGGGTTTTTGAGGTTTCTTTTTATGGGAGGAAAATTACTCGAATGCTGGTCGTCTTTCCCATCATTGCATGCGTGTCCTGTGGATTTGGAGTGTGCGATTACAGCAGCAAGGTGGAGTGTTAATGTGAAGTGGAACCTTTGCATGTACATACAGTGTCTTTCCCTGTCGTGCTCTACCGCTTCATTTGTGTCTGTGTTTTTCCATTCACGCACACCACCAAGAACACACTCATGCCATTCTACCTTGTGCAGGATAAAGTGACTGTTGTGTGAATGTCTGTCTTGTAATGTTGGGCTTTGTGGTAAATCTACAGCAATGCTGGTAAAAGCCAATTAAACAAAACCACTGAACATGACTCACGCCGAATACAGGAGAGCTCAAATAAAATGGCATGTAGCCTACTGCTCTGTAGTTTAGCTGAGTCAGTTATGCTTCTCAGCCCAGGATAACTTAAGAATCCCACCTGTAAGTTTAGCGTGCAGGCTTCACATCGCAGTCAAACTGCGTTTGGGAAAAAGTCATTACCTGAAGTTCATCATTCAGGAGGTTTTTTCAAAAATATATAGGAGCCAGTCTGTACAAGTGTAACGTAACATTTGTTACTGTACATAAGTGTGATTATTCAAAAATATGTTAAACATATTTACTTACTCTCCTTGCTTAATATGTAGCCTATTGTTAGGTGCTATCAATCACTAAAAGTCTCTTAATCCCCACATGGATATCTCAATTTGGAACAGAAGTTTTATGGAAATGCTGGACCATCAGTTTTGCCACGCAGTTTTTGTTAATGAACAAATTCGAATGATGTTAGAAATTCACTCTTATCTCCATTCTGAAATGCATTGTAAATGAATGCATGGCCTGCTAAGAGATTGATGAGCTACGTTTACATTGGCAGAAAAAAGAGGAATTGTGATCTGAAAGTTGTACAGAACATTTAAAGCCATTTTAAAACCAAATTAAAGCATTGCTCCTTGATGACCTAAGCTCGGCAGCAATATAATGACAGAGTGTAAATATAGTCATTTTGGATGTAGGTCTGAGGCTTGGTTTATGTATGTTTGTTCTCATTTAGTGGATCCTTGTACATCTTAATTGTTGCATTATGGTTTGGAAACGAGATGAAAGATGAACCTTAAAGTCCTAATCCAGAATTGACATAAAAGTTGTATGCTGTGTAAAAACTTTCATAGAAACTCATTAGTTGTGCGTACGCAGGTTCTTCAGAGAAGAATAATCATCATGACATAAAATACAGGTTTACTTTACATTAGTTTTTACAAATTAAGCAAGACTTTCACAGCTTTATTGATGGTAATCCTTGTATCAAAGATCAGTCAATCTGAAAGTGAAGTAAGCCTTCAATCCAATTGTATACAGTAATGTGCTTAAAAGAAAAGAGAAAAACATGGGGTGTCCCTGAGAATCCAGCCAGGCGAGTCACCCATCTCTCCTAACCTCCTCGAGGTAGGCCAGAAACGGGTCCCAGACCGCCAGAAATCTTCCGAGTGAATCGGTTCTCAGGAACCTGAGCCTGTCCATCCATACAACACAGATCATGTCCATTAAGCACAATTGAAAAGGAGGTGAAGAGGGGGACTTCCATACTCTGAAAACTTTATTGATAAGAATTATATAACAGCCCCAAAAAGTCCCTTTTCACTCCATGGGTCTTTGATCAATTCTTGCCACCGCCTAGTGACTTGTGCACTTATTTTGTAAAAACTGAAGTCATATCTGACACTTGTCACAAGCTACAATGGCTTACAGTATACGTATAATAAAGACGAGGACCTTCCTCGACAGACATAACCATATTCAACTGTAGTAAGTGACAACTTGCTCTGATGTTTTTGTTTGTTTTATGATATTCCATTGATCCGTGAATAGGCAACTTGTTTTTTTTTGTTTACTCCAATCCATCAACAGGTCAAAGGTCAAGGTCACTTACAGAACAGCTGGTAGGGATGCCGTGTCTTGCCCAACAAAGTTTCAACAGGACGGACGCCAGCTGTCGGGAGCTTGAAGGATGACCTTCCTGTTCACTGTGCCAAGCTGCTGCTGCTGCCAAAAGACAAATGGTAGCAAAGAGGGAAAAGGCTTACGATGAGAGGGTAATTGCAGGCTAAATTTGGGTCACTGTTACAATCAGTCATAGCTGCTAAGTTGGCTTGAAACACACCTGTGAGCCTGTTGTCTGCCTTCTCTGAGGTGTGGAGCTGTCCGCCCAGACAGTCGGCTAGTATGTGGGTGTCAGATTCCCATCACACCACTACTGCTGCTGAGGCAGCGGGCAGCTGCTACAAAGCTCCATTCACTCCCCCAGGACACAGGTGTCACTAAGGCACAGCATCCTGATGTCACAGTCAGGTACCCGCTCAACGTGTACTTCCTGTATGTCGTGACTTACTTGTGTCATGTGTTGTTCTTGTTTACTGCCAATCTAAACAGATGGCACAGTCGCTTTGAGTGAGCCAAAGGCCTCCATGCAAACAGATGCACCTGTAAACATTTGAGCTGGTGTAGACCTTGAACAAATTTGTTTTTTTCCCCTCAAAAATGATTCACCCTGACCACAGGAATATTATTTCATGAGGCTCACAGTTTCACCTTGGTCATATCTTAAGAGTTATTTAGAGAGAGGAAACAGCACTGTCTCTTCCCCACCATGACCAATACCCATCTACAGCAACTTGTCTTCAAATTTAGTTCAGTTTACCAGCAGTTATAAGCCTCTGATAGATTTAAAAGATAATGGTACTTCCTAAATAAGTAGTTTTTTGTACCTTGTCCTTGAGGTATTTTTCCATTCTTTGTAGTAGGCTTTGAAGTACACTTTGTGCTGCTCCCTAAGTTTCCTAAGTTATTTGGGTCTTGTTGTGTTCCTCTCTATACGCTCTGTGTAACTCTTAATGAGTCTTTTAATTAACTAGGCATCACGCGTGCTCGATTCCTAGGCTCGCCCACTACATGGGCTCACCCTGCAGTTCGCCGAGCTGGCCCTGCAGCTCGCATATGACCATAGCATATCACCCCTGCAGCTTGACCGCTGTGCGGGCTCACTTGTTCCCTCGCTACAGCGCGGCTGCTGTGCAAACTCACCTGCTCTTATGACATGACTGATGATGTCACAAACTGACGATGTCACAACTTCGCATCACTGATGACATCGCAATTGCTCTTATGACATCACTGATGTCACAATGCCCATGACATAATCAGTGATGTCACAATGCACAGTTGCTCTCAAGTGACATCACTGATGATGACATCACTTCCGGGACCAAATTGGTCCAACAGAATGGTCTCAAATTAAGTGCTGGCAAACAAAACATGCTCAGGGAGATTTCTAGGTTGTAAATCACTAAGCACTAGCAGTCTGTCTAGGCCGAAGGGAAGAACAATGCATCTCACACAGGGATTGTCCCAATTGGACTGTTTGCAATTTTGCAGACTGAATGTTGCAGACTGATCAGTCTGCAAAATTGAGAGGTGGCACATTTTAGACTTGGAGATTCTAATAAACCTACAGTGGAGGGAACACTAAAATAAATTGAGATACCAGCAAACCAATTAGAGAGATAGAGAGATTAAGCTACAGCTCATGTTCAGTTAAGAGCAGAAGCCCCCTCATCCCCCTTCTGCTGTGCTGCAATACTGGTACCTGCAGCAGCATCAGCAACTGGGCTCTGGCTCCCTGTTCCTGCTGCTGCACTGACTCAACTCAGCCCTGAGCCCTTCTTTATCTGATCCAAGTGACGCTCTGTGCATTTCTCCTGTCTCTGCAGCGAGAAAAGCCACATCGGCCACCTCCTGAATGCGGCTCCCACTTCATAGCCTATGGCATCGGTTATTTTAGATGTCATCCCTCCCGAGCCCCTTTGACAGACATGCGCCAGCTCCATCCCGATTGTTGGATGAAAAAAAAGTGGGCAGTTCAGCATTTCATATTCGGCTTCACTTTCTCTGAACTCCCTCCTTTCTCCCTCCCCAAGCCTCAGAGTCGGGCGGACTCAAATCCTCTCCATACCTGCGCAGCACAGCATCCAGTGCCGCTTATCTCTGGCGGGACAGTCGCACTGCACCAAGCCGCCTGGAGCCGGAGAATACTTTTCCCACTCAAGAGAAGATACATCCCTCATCCGCTGATATGGTTTTAAGAAGAACCCGGTAGGTTTTGCTTCTTGGTTTGATTATGCGTAGTGCGCTCTTGTCCTCTCAGTCATTTCAAAGTTGTTTTTTAAATATATATAGTCATTTATTAGATATAGTGTCAATTAAATTATCATAAGTCGTCTTTATCACTTAGCCTAATTGCATGCAGTTGCTGCTTTCCCCCAACGCAGGTCCTGAAATTGTAGGCGTAGTAGCCTATAGGCTCGTTTTTTTGTCCTCCAGAAAATGTCATGTGGCGTAGTATAGCAATTGACGCACTTTCAGAAATAACTTTTTCCTTGGGAAGGTTAATTTTTGACAAAACAACTAGGCTATTATTTCTAAAATAAACAACGTTCATTCGGAAGTAGGCTACAGAGGCAACAAAACACATGTGTAGCCTATTTACAATATTTCACACAAATGTAGCTACATCCCCAAGAGAGTGAATGGGGAAAGGTGACAGCGACATTACCCGGAATGACTTTCCTTTGCGTTTCTGCAGCTAAACAAATGCTAGCCTACTACAATCAGGAGATCAACTAGCCTATATTAGATAGCCTCCAGATACTACTAGATTTGGGCTGAATTAGCCTACTCTTTTTAATGTAAGAAATGGTACACATGTCTGGTAGCCTACTGCTGTTATGGGATCAAGGTGAATCTTTGAAATGTTCCTTTGCCCAGCCCAAGAAAGCAGCAGCATCTTATCTTAAAGTGCCACTTTGCCTCTGTTTATTTTCCATCATGTCCAACTCATGTGGTCTCCTACATTAATGAACAGAGAGACAGAGAGAGATGGCTCATGAACCAGGTGAAACTGGAATCATAAATAGTAACTTATGAAGACAAATTCATGGCAAAAAATTAGAAACTGATAAAAAAAAACTTTTCAGAACTGTGAGTAGCCTATCACCTGAAACTTTTTTTATTCGCTCCAAATTGATTTATTAGGATAATCCGCTTGAGCTGTACCATCTCATTTTCAAGGAGGTCCCAACATCACATTCAATTACAACCGAGGAGTGTCAAAATAAATAAAAAGATAGAGATACAATTTTCAATACAGCAACATACAGACAAGAGACAAGAAAAAACATTAATTAATAATGAAAACAACAGAAACATCACAACCACAAGGTGGCCAATATTAATAAACAGTATTGTGAGTGGTCCGGTCACCAAATACAACCAGGTATAAACATGTACAAACAGTAAGTGAAGTGACACCACATAAGTATCAGCATCGATAGGACGCCCCCCCCCCCCCCCCCCCCCCCCCCCCAAAAAAAAGTAACATTATGACAGAAATTGAAAGTTTCCAGTTGTTTGTTTATAAAAATCAGTTTCACCCATCATATTTCCTCATACATGTTGTTCCAAAGTTTAGGGATGCTTTGACACCTTTTGTCTAGACATTGGACTGCTGGGGCAAAGCCCTTTATTGTCTTAAAAATAGTCAATAATATCTTAAAATCAATGCAAAATTCATCTGGGACACGATTTAAGGTAGCTACAATGAGAGTTAGGCTGTATGATCACATTTCTCCTTATTTCTAGTTAATCACCTAGCAGTGGTATTTATGGAATAAACATGAATAACAAGTCAGAAAAGATAGAAATGCTCCGATTTTCAAATTATTTGTTAAATGATACTGTAAGTTCTTCATATTTGATGTTCAGAATTCTGACTAAAATGACAACAAAATTATATTGTTGGCAAGTTACAAAAAAAAAATGTGGAATTTGTCGGGTAACCTCCGACAACCTTTGATTTTAGTTTTGAAAATATATCTGTTCAGTATTAAGTTGATAGATAAGACAGAGGAAGATGTGGAGAGTGACTGAATACTCATTCGAAACCTGGAGACAAAATAACAGGAATAGCCTACATCAGAGTCATTGTGATGGTGAGTAAAGACATCAGAGGCAGTGAGATGGTGAGGAGAGAGTAGAGTGGATTTCTACCTCATTAAAACCCAGTCACGAATGAGCGGATCCAGTGACAAAGCCACTTCCAGCTCTGCACTCCACAAAGCTTAATGTTACAGCAGTCTTGAAATGGTGTCACAGCAACTCTGACCCGGCTAGACTGGGATCAGGAGTCAATCTTACACGTTGTCGTTTAGAGCAGTGGTTCTCAAAGTGGGGTCCGGGGACCCCCAGGGGTCCTTGAGGGGTTTCTAGGGGGTCCTCAGCAGAAAGGAGAATAATTTATTTTCACTATAATTCCATAACACAATGACCGAATGTATGACTTTTGGTCATGGGTTCCAAGCAAAAATCGTATCAGATGGGGGGGGTCCGTGGTCTAATTTTTTTGTGTCAGTTGTGGAGTCCTTGACGTGAAAAAGTCTGAGAAGCACTAGTTTAGAGAAGTGGTTTGTTTCAATTGACCTTGATGCTTGACGTTGCAGAGGCCACCCACCGCATAGTGTGCAAGCGTTTTGTTGCAGTGCAGCACACTGACATGACTTTGATCCATGTTCACGCTCGTTTGCTCATGCCTGACTCCCACCGAGTCATGACCAACATGTAATCAGTCTTTTCCACTTTCTGCACAAGGAGGAGATTGGCTTTCGTTCTGCATGCAGCCTAGATAATGCACCGACTGCTGTTTCTAGACCCATAAACACAGTGGGTGCCATTGATTGTAGCCTGACTTGTCTCCGTTCTTTATCTGATTAAAAAGAGCAGAAATGCCAGAGGCCATGACCCGCGAGGCCAGAGACCTCACTGAAAAATGTGGTCCAAAGAATTTGCTAAATAACCAGCAGCCAACCAGAATTTTCTCCACTGTCATCAATCTGACTGTGTTGGGGATGAACACAAACTGGTATTTAAAACCGTATACCCTCGCAACAATTATACCATTTGAGACCTTTCTGGACCGTGTCTGAATGTGGCCACTCCTTTTCTACAAAGCTAAAACGATTCTTAGTGGGGGTTTTTAACTTTCTTTTCCATCCTTGAAAAGAGAGAGAAAGAAAAGAGAGAAACAGCCAGCATGCCAGTGGCTTGTCCTTTTAAGGGTTTTTGTAAGGGAGTCCTTCGTATGAAGTGAATGCACAGTGTGCAGCTGTCCTGGCCGCTGCTCGCTTTTTGTGAGCCGTTTTCTCTGTCAAGAATACTAATACTGATACCGACCAGCTGGCGAGGAAACAGACAACATTTATTCCACCAAAAAAAACAAGTCCATTTAATATGACACAAGTCAGTGAGCTGTGTCTGTAGCGACCCTTAAGAATGATGAATGTATCTGACGTGTCAGATGCAGCAAAAGTCCATTTCATTGACGCTTGATAAACTCCCTCCGCTCACTAAAAACAGTTGTGGTTCTGGCCTCAACGATGCTTTCCACTGACAGAACAGGAGACGGTTTACTTTCTATCGTGTTGCATGGCGGCCATTACTGTACCAGCCCGAACACACAGCTGTGCTGCTGACGCGTGTCTGGATGGCCGACACACACACACACACACACACACACACACACACACACACACACACACACACACACACACACACACACACACACAGCTGTGCTGACGCATGTCTGGATGGGGCCGACCGACAGACAGGCTAAATATAATTTATATAGACCTCACAATGAGGCTGGGCTTGTCAAAATGGAGAGCTGAGTCAGAGTTGCTGAATCTGATGTTGGTTCATTAGAACTTTATCTAGATGATGGAAACTCTTAGGCTGGTCCTGATGAGACACGTGCATGCGCACGCACACACACGCACACACACACGCACGCACACGCACACACACACACACACACACACACACACACACACACACAGACAGTACGGCCTCTATGCTTGGCTATGGATTTGTTTAGAGGCTCTTTTCAACATTTGCTTTGCCTATCAAGAGTGTGATTTAGAAGCAGGCAGCGATGGTGTTGGTGGCATCAGCAACAGCCAAAGGATCTGGGACTTCTTTGTTTGAAGTCCATTGGCCTGTTTATTAAAAGCAACACCAGCACAAACGTCTTCATTGAAGTAACTGAGGAGCATCTTCATAATATTGAACTGCACTCCCCCTTTTCATCATCTGTATCTTGACATTTTTTGTATGCCAGTTGCCTTCTCCGGGTCATGGTTGCGTTGGAATGCCATGCAGCACCTCTGGCCACCAGAGGGCACCAGACTTTGTTTCTGTTCTCGGAGTTCCCCCCCCCCCCAGTCTGCCTGTTACTTCACACCTGTTGTCACCACTGTGTCCTCATTAGTCTGTGTTCCTCACAGCTCATGTGTTTGATTGGCTCCCCGTGTCTATCAGTCTGTCTTGTGTTTTGTTAACACTTGTTACTTTCTACACCTCCCATTTCTGAATAAAGGTTAAATCTGTACAGGCTTTCATCTGGGCAAATCTATTTCATGCGGAGGTTATTGTTTCAAATATTTTGTACTCTCAGTGTCAAGTCCTGTGTTTCAGCTGCTAGATCACATGATTTCTTACTACAGCATAAGATTGAGCTATGGTAGTACAATAACCCTGCCCCTTGTGATATAACGTTGCCTATAAATTAAATGAAAAGATGTGCAGCATGTGAAATGACTAAAATTATATTTTCAAGATATATAAAAAAAAAAATGATTTACAGTAATAGCCTGACAAGAGATAGGCTACCTTAATAAATATTATGGACATAAAAATGGTCTTACATGCAATCACTCTTCTGAATTCTATCAGCACTTTTGACTCTTAACAACGCTCAAAAGTCATTTGAAATCATGAATGGTCAGAAGGCTGTTTTGTAATGATGAAAGAAAGAACACGTGCAGCTTGATCATGGCCGATTTGTTTGAGGTTGTTTGGGGTCAGTGTGAGCGGCGGCGGCGGCCTGCCATGCCTGCTGCTGGCTTAATAACAGGGCCAGACTGCTGAGGGAGAGCTGGCAGGGTGCCGCTGTGCTGAGGAGATGTGTGGCATTAGCTTACAGAGGTGATGAATAGCCCGCGGTCAGACGCCTGTTCTCCCAGCTTCCCTCTGGAAGCCAGCGAAGTGGCTCCTCTCTGTGTGTCTGGGCTCTGTCGTAGCTTTCTCAGTATCTCATGGGTCTTGTATAAACGTTTTTTTTCTTTTACACCAATTTTGGGTTTTGCACCAAATCCAAGTTATGATTCCTAAAAAAAGATCACCTTTCTGCCAAAATCAGCGGATTACACTGATTTATAGCCTATGTCAATTGCTATCCAAGGTATGAATATTACAGACATTTGGTTTTTTGGTGTTTTTCCTTTTCACAATATTTGTTCTCATTCCCACAGGCAGATTTTAAGATGAATTCACCAGGATTATATTCTTTAGTAACTTTGATGTGTCTTACCATTCCTCCCCTAAGATTTCCTTAGGTATCAGTTTCGTATGCACCAGGATATGGTTAATATGCAAGATTACAAATATTGGAAAAAATGTCCACTAGGCCTACTATTAGAAAAATTACACTTGATTCTACACGTTTATTTGTATAATTGAAATTATTTAATCTTACTGGCAGATTGATTGATTGATTGATTGATTGATTGATTTTTCTTATTTTATGAACATTACGATTTTAGGACTCAATAGAATGTCTTGTTAAGATGGAACCGAAATAGGTGGATGCTGAGGTGGTGCAGAAACAACATAAGTGGCAATAGCACAGCTAACCAACATATAGGCTATAAGATTGTAAATCATGACCTTAAATCCTCCAGTAAAACAATTTGGTAAGTTCAGTGGAGCATCCCACCATCAGCTGAACCAACACAGTACATGACTTTCAGTACCAGAACTCACTTTGCCTAGTAAAGGTTAAATGTGTGTGAAATTGAAAACCAAGGAGATAATCTACTGGGATTTAATTTTATTTATTTATTTTGCTTTAAGAATGCTTTATTAATTTTCATCAGTGATATATTTTATCTCATCTTCATTCACTGTGTTTGCCTCTTTCTCCATATAGACATGTCCAACTTCTTCCACTCCTCTGTGCCGCCTGCCATCTCACTCTGGCCTTCCCTGCCCAAACTCCATATGCACATGGTACTTCTACTTTTTCCCATCTTATAGATTTTCACATCTTACTTCCAAAATGCACTTTTTCTATGTAATAAAATACTCCGTTCCAAATACTCTATATATGCTGACCTCTGAGAGTACTTTAAAAACAGTATTAACATTTCTCTTTCAATTTCAAGCAAATATTGCAAATGACATCTTGATGATTCATCCAGTTATTATATGCAGCTGTACAGCACTGTCCTTCTGCCTTCTCCCCCTCTCGCAGATGACGTGCGACAGCTCCAGGTGGACATCCCCCACTCAGCCCTGGTCTTTGCCCCACTGGGCAGCTCCATCACCGTCCCCTGCTTGGTGTCCCTGTCCCCCACACCCAGCGCCTCCTTTCCCCCGATACTCCCCCGGGTCAAGTGGAGCGTGGTGGCCCATGGGGTGGAGACGGAGATCCTGGTGGCGCGGGGTCACAGGGTGAAGATCAACGAGGCGTACCGAGACCGCGCCGCCTTGCTCAACTATACGTCCTCCAATGATGACCCGTCACTTTGGCTGGCAGATCTGCGCTCCAGCGACTCAGGCCACTATCGCTGTGAGGTGCAGCAGGGCCTGGAGGACGCCAGTGACCTTGTACAACTCAAGGTCATAGGTAACGAAACTAAAGATATCATACTAGCACACTTTAAAAAAACACTTTTGTTATTTATGTTTCTATTTTGATTGAAGCTCAGTAGCCAAAGAGTGAAAACTATCAATGTACTATCAAAAGCATCAAAAGTATCAATCAGATCTATGCATAAGCTCCATATGTGACACTATGAGGCCATTTACACCTGGTGTTAACATGCGTTTTCTGCCATCAGATTGCATTCAGATTGCAATCTGATGGCGGAAATGCTTGTCCTCTCAATCCGCATACAGTTGCTGTATCCAGATTGAGAGGACACATTGCATTTACACTTGTGTTCAATGTGTACACAATGCATCCCTGACCACCTCCGGAGGTGGTTTGGCCGATCAGGTTGCAATCCTTCTTCAATGCGTTTTGGGGGTGTTTACACCTGGCATTTCAAGTGATAAAACACAATCTGATTGCAATCTGATCACAGAAAACGCATGTTAGCGCCAGGTTTAAATGGCCTCACTGTTTAATGCTTTGGCTCTTATTACTTTGGATGTGAAATGACAAAATAGCCATGTGGTTAAAGTGAAGACTACTATATAAATGGTAAATGGCCTGCATTTATATAGCGCTTTTATCCAAAGCGCTTTACAATCAGTAGGTAGTCTACATTCACCCATTCATACACCGATGGCGGCAGGCTGCCACGCAGGGTGCCTACACACCATCGGGAGCAAGGAGGGTTAAGTGTCTTGCCCAAGGACACAATGACAGCAGCTGGGAGGGAGCGGGGATCGAGCCGCCAACCCTTGCGTCATTGGCCGACCCGCTCTACCTCCTGAGCTAAAGCCGCCCCTCAAATGGACAGTTAAAGACCACAGTCTTTTTTTTTTTTACATGTCCATCCACATGGTAGCTAACCTTGCTTGCAAGATGGATAACCTCGCGAGATCAAAAGAGAGTTTAGTGAAACGTAATGTGAAGCTAAACCGTCCATCTGGCAGCGTCAGGTTACATGGTAGCCAAAAACAGTTGTCAAAAACATTTGCCAAAAAAGTTCTCATTTTCCAGTCAAAGTAGTCAAAACATGTCCCAAGTGTCCATGAGCAAGGCATCAAATCCTAAACTGATACAGTGGAGCTTCTCCAATGACCCAAAGTAGAAAGCTGTGGCTGTGCAAGAAGGCAGAGTCTGACATGGTTTAAGACATGAAGCCTGACATGAATGTGCTGAACGAGTTGTACTGAAGGGAGTGACCAGGAAGCACCGGCCAGGGAAGTAGAACTTGACCGTGGAGAGGAGGAATCTGTTGGAGCAGATGTTGCTGTGTGTGATGCTACATTGTGGCTGCGTCTGAGCATCGTACCACGGTTGGTTCTCAAAGATCAGGCCAGGATTCTAGGCAGGAGCCAGTGTAGTTTTGAGGGCAGGATTTTCCAGGAAAGTAGAGCAGTTGACTCTCGCCAAAGTCGAGCTTGTGGTGGTGGGAAGATGCCAGTCTGCCGAGCAGAAATGCACGTTGAAGCCTCATAGTTTCAGCCGAATGAAAAGTGCAGTTAGGTATCATTATCGGCATAGCTGTGGTAGGAAAGTTACCATGCTGATGACAATCAACTAGACTAGACAGTGTTTTTGTTATAATTTGGTATTACCTTGTCCTTATTGTGTAAAATGCTATTAGGCTCTTATGTATATAAAAGTGTTAATAATGTGTGTGTGTGTGTGTGTGTGTGTGTGTGTGTGTGTGTGTGTGTGTGTGTGTGTGTGTGTGTGTGTGTGTGTGTGCATGTGTGTGTGCATGCGTGCGTGCGTGCGCGTGCGTGCGCCCCCCGCGTCTATGTGTGCATGCTTGTGTGTCTAGGTGTTGTATTTCACTACAGGGATGCCTTGGGCCGGTATGCATTTTCCTTCCACCAGGCCCAGAAGGCTTGTGAGGAGATCGGGGCACAGATCGCCACTCCTGACCAGCTGTTGGCAGCTTATTACGACGGCTACGAGCAGTGTGATGCTGGCTGGCTGGCAGACCAGTCTGTCAGGTATCTCGCCAGCTTTGTAAATAAACCCAATATATATAATGTACTGTTTATTTTAGGCGAGGAGGAAATGCTGATTGCTTCCGTACTTGCGCCACTTCCACAGGTACCCAATCCAAGTGCCCCGTGCAGGTTGCTATGGAGATATGGATGGGCAACCAGGAGTCAGGAACTATGGAACACTGAATCCAGACGATCTATATGATGTGTACTGTTATGTGGAGCAAATTGACGGTATGAATTGTAATACATTTAAATCATAGGAAGATTAATGACCCTGCTTAAACCAAAGTATCTACTTAGACCTTATCTTGGGGGGGATATTTTGCCAATGAATATGGTAGCAAATATCATTATCAAGGGCAGTCCTCACTTTCAATGATACCTTCAATCATAGTCACAAAGAAATTGACCAAAAAGCAACAGGCAACAGAGATGAATCCAATATTAGTTCAGTACTGAGAATAACAGTGGAGATACGGAGATAGATACACAATGTGACAACAGTGTTGATACAGGACATTTTTTAAATGTCTATATGGAAAAAGTCCACATTTGAAATATTTTCTGCTTGTAGGCGAGGTGTTCCACGACCCCGTCGCACAGCAGTTGTCATTTGCTGAGGCACAGTCGTATTGCAGAGCTGCAGAGGCGGAGCTTGCCACGACTGGACAGCTGTACCTGGCGTGGAGTGAGGGACTGGACCGTTGCAGCCCTGGCTGGCTGTCTGATGGCAGTGTGCGGTACCCCATCCTAACCCCCAGGGAGCGCTGTGGTGGGCCCCAGGCTGGCGTCAAAACTCTCTACCGCTTCAGCAACCAAACAGGCTTCCCAGAACCATCCAGTCGTAATGACGTTTACTGTTTCAAAGGTGTGCGTTTGAGGTTTCCAAAATGTGAAAATCACAATCAAAATTACACGCCAACAATTCATAGGATATGCAACTTAATTGCGCTATTTATGCCACTCAATTAGGTTATTAAATGTTTGTATGGGAATTCTCACCGAAATTTGTTATCATGTGAAAACCTAAAACAACTAAGAACTAGTAGTGGCTAGCAAACTCAGTAATGAAGTGTTTTTGCTGATTTGGAAATAAATATAATAAATTCATAATAATAATAATAATAATAATAATAATAATAATAACAATAATAATATTATTTAATAAAACAATGACAATAACCAAAAAGTAAAAACAGTACAAAATGCCCCCCCCCCCCCTCTATAAATATATTTGCAATAACCTATCTATCGTCTACAGGTAATGGAAATGCTCGCACTGACCCTCCCATGGACTACCAGGCCACAGAGCCTGAGGACACTGGACAGGATGTGGTCATTGTTCTGGAAACAGAGGAAGAGCTGCGACTGAGCCAACACTCGGAGCAGGTGGAGCGAGAGGCTCAGAGCGCCCTGGAGTCTCTCCACTTCTTCTCGGGCCCTTCCAATGGGGAAGACCTGGTTGGCACACACCCAACAGTTACGTCGGAGACAACGGGGGCTCCCCTCAATACAGCCTCGTTGGACCCGCTGCAGCCTTTTGACGAAACGTTGCCTCCGACAGAAATGGACTACGATTCCCAACATCCTACATCATTGCTGCCCAGTTCCCCCAACGACAACACAGACGGCTACCCTTCCCCGAATCCTACGTCATTACTGCCCGGCGGTGCCGACAACGAGACAGATTCCCACCACGAAGGGAACTTCAGCCTTCACCCACCCAAGCTGGAAAACACCCCAGGGTTCCCCGAACCTTCATATGAACCTCACAGGCATTACCAGCCAATGCCAGACATAAACCTCGTAGAACATGAATCCCAGCTATCTGATGGGTCGAAGCACTTCCAACCAATGCCTGAGACCAATTTGGACTTTGAACGATTAGAAGCCAATAACAGCAACATAGACAGCAACCACAGTCAAGAGGAGAATATCCCAGAATCCACCCCTGTGACCCTTAACCCCATGCTTCAAACGAAGCTGGAAGAGGCGGCAGTAGAAGAACCCCCGCAGACATATCTCTCGACTCAGTCCCAAGGAGAGGCAGGAGAGCTTGTTGCCCAAACAACCCAAACCACCATCAGGGAGCTAACCTCAGTGTGGTTCCCTTTGGATGGGTCTGGAGATACCTCCCAAGGTATGGCTGGTATTCAATTTGTATTTCTGAGCATTCTAAGATAATACAATGATTAAGTAGTTAATAGCTCAACTCTCATAATGCCTCGTGTTGTTTTCCAGAGAGTGACCTGGACATCGGAGCAGACAATTCCCCCGCCACATCAGAATCCACTACTTCTGATTTCACCCCTCGCCTGTCACCTTCTGCTGCAGCTACGGCCATTCCTTCTGAGTCTCAGACCGGAGTAGTACTGGATGGATACTCCACAGAAGCACATTCCTGGGAGTCCTCCCTTTCAAGACAGGAAGGCAGTACTAGCTTAGAACTTGATGACACTGTGGTCACCACGGAGAGTGTTTCCTCTGGGGAAAAGCAACTGCTAGGTTCTGGAGCAGGTTTGTCCACCACTGAATCTCCAGAGATGACCAACGCCTCCCAGCTGCTTACCGATTCCCCCACAGCAGGGTATGAAACATCTGCTCATAGGCTGCACGTGGATCCGACAACCACTTCCCACGAGGAGGGGAGTGGGCATGATGAACCTACCACCGTTACACCAACCCTGGAAGAGGAGGTTACTGTATCCCCCCTCGATTCCCAAACATCTAACTGGACCCTGCCGTCCACCACCTATGGACCACAAGAGTCTCTAGATGGTCCCGAGTACAGCAGGGGACCCTCCTTGACCGATGCCTCGGCAGAGCCAGACGTCACGAGCACAGAGCTCCACGCTGTGACCACCACCACGACCTCCACACCGTGGCCCACCACGACCTCCACACCGTGGCCCACCACGACCTCCACACCGTGGCCCACCACGCACACCTGGAGCCCGCCCACCTCGGCACCAAATGCTGTCCATGAGACGGCCGAGCCGCAGGGGGTGACAGCCCTCATACCACCCGTGGACCACGGTCAGGTGGAGCTTGAATTTAGTCTCACCCAGCCGCCCACCCTGCTTATCTTGCCCAATGAGAGGGCCGCTGTAGGCGCCACGGGGCAACTTTCAGGTAACGTTAAAGCTACTCTAATCAACCTAACCGCCCTCTTCTTGATGCTCGACGCGACGATGCACTAAAATCCCCGGGTCTTTCCTTTGCCCAACTTGCCTTGCTCCATTTCCTGTAAACCACAACCTTTCAAATGACTTCCTCCTGCACCTCTCTACGTTTGTCTCGCTCTTTGTCTCAGCAAGTCCACTCACCCCTCTGACTCCTCCCTCTTCCCCTTAAAACACTGCTCACCCTTCGTCTTGACCCCCCCCCCCCCCACTCCTAAGACACTTACACCTGAGACAGCTCCCATCTGACATTTGTCAACAAACCTTCCGTCTGGTCGTGCATGATGTTTTACCCCCCCACTCATCCAAAGATTGACTTCTGTGAAGTACTGTGTTATTTGGTATGTCTATGAATGAGCATCTGTTCCAAAATTGTTGAAACCTTTTCATAAGTACATTGACAGTGATCAGTGGATTTTACTTGGCAGGCAATATCCTATCTCCACACATACAAATTCAGTGTTTTCATTGCTCATCATCACCGTCACTTTCTTCTGGCTAACTGTCAAAAATCACAGACATTAATAATAATGTGTGTGCAGTAATCTGGAAATAACTGGATAAGGGACTGGGAGTTTTCTCTTGAATGTAACAGCATTAATGTTGAATGTAACAGCACTGACCAATGCAATTGCAATGATGTTTTTATAGATTACGGTACATTGTTGAAGGTAATCCCTATACTGTCAGGTGATCAAATGTTTAGTTAATAATTGTACGCTTTCATCACATTTTAAGACTTCTATTGCTCTTCTAGACAGTCTAGTAATGAAAGCACAGAATATTATGTTTGTAAGCACAAAAGGTGTTCAGTATTGATTTATTGGGAGTGGAATCCTTTAGCAATACGTTTCGAAAGGTCCTTTAAGGGCCATTAATTTTTCGAGGTCAGGTCTAGTTTAATCATGATCTTTCAAAATGTGCATTGTCTTTGTAGGTACAAGAATGTTCAAATCAGCTAATTATTGGCTGACTATGGTCGATAAATCTGTTCTTGTTTTTCCTTCGGTCAGATGTTTTTGGTTCAAATTTGCGTTACAGCTTTGTACAATTTAGTAGTGTGTGTCTACACACACATGGGTTTAAGTTTAAGTTTAAGTTAAGTGTAAGCTTGGGTTTCTACAACTCAAAATGGCAGCTGCAGATCTGGGTGTGCTGGCCTGAATGGGAGTACGATTAAAACTTGTTGCCACTCACTAACTGCCATTCAAGACACGGGCAGTTACAACTTTAACATTTGACATCTGTGTTTTTCTGTGTGCGAGAACCTCTTCGAATTCCCCCAAGAAAAAACCTATTGACAAAATCACATATACTTGAAAAACGTAACGAAGCACGTTATACTTGGGGACACAGTATATTTGAAAGCCACGTCATGAAAAGTAAATTCTAGGACTTAACATAGCTGCAACAGAATTCAGTGGTTTGCAGTTTGTTTTTTCTATAGTTGAAGGAAAAACATATACATCACTATTTTTCTCTCAGTGGTGTCTTACACTGTGCGTCACATTGATCCATGTCTGCTGCGTACCTCACAGTTAAACTCAAACACCTATACTTGCACGCTCCAGTTAACACAAGGTTGCAGTTATCATTTTTGATTTCTACTGTTGTATGCATATCGCCACCAATTAATTAATTCTTTATCTGCTTAACCCCATTGAGGAGCAGGAGGGGTTGGTGCCTACTCCAGCTTGCATAGGGCAGAAGACAGGGAAACACCCTGCACACAGGTCACCAGTCCATCACAGGACTAATTCGCCTATTTCACTTCCCACCCAATTCGCCCATTTGGGACTAAAAGGCAGGAAGTAACAAGACACTAATGAGGGTTTCCACCTTCCTTATTTAGGTAATCCAGTGCCGGGGCCCTATTTAGTGTCTTGCTTGCACCTGTGTTACTTCCTGCCTTTTAGACACATATTTTTACACTCCGACAGGCAATTTAAGAAACATGGAAACATGATAAAACATGCAAACACCACACAGACACACACACACACACACACACACACACACACACACACAGACAGTCTGACTGAGGTGTCGAAACGTCAGTGACTAGTTGATTGGTGATTGGTTGATCTGCACCAAATAAAGACTTTTTAAGATGACCCGTGTGCTCCAGTTACCTCCTCTCTGATGCTGCTGTGTTCCTGACCTGTGAGCACCGGTCCTCATCTTCTAAGCCGGTTTAGAGCGTGGACTCTCTCAAGTTACCACACAGACGATACTTAACTACTGAGCCATGGGTGATTGTGTGCTGCTGCAGAGAGTTGCATTGCATATCTTCCATATCCCAGTTGTTTATGTTCCAGCCAACTGAATGATGCGTACTACAATACACAAGACAAGAGTAGACCACACCGTCTCTTGTTTATAGGGTGTCAGTTAGAGGGAAGAAGTAAAGCACAGTAACTGTTTCTTTTTTTTCTTCAGTTTGGATGCACATTAACTTCATTCTGATTAAGACTACTTTGACCAATTTGGAAAATCACATTGAAAACACCCTCTTTTTTTTCCCACTAATTACCCGTTGACTAGGACACGCAGCCTAAAGAGTTGAGATGAACAACGGATGAAGTTTATTGGAAGTTGACTTGCCACCTAAGGATGGTGACTTGGCTTACGAGAACCAATGGGAAATGCCAAGATTCATTGTGTGAATGACACGTCACATCCAAACAGCCCGACAGTAGTATAGTCTCTAGCACAGAGTCAGTTTACTCAGCTGGGGAAATGAACACCTGCGTGTGTCAGTTGATCACACTCAACTGACTCAAGCCATCTCAACTGTAAGGAAGGATGCTTTGTGCTCAGCTCGCCTTGGCGTTCTTGGATTTGAGTCTCACATCTGGTCTTTAGAATGGCAAATGTGAAAGCATTCATGAACTGGGTACAGACTGAATCACTACTGTGTTGTATCAAAATGTTTACAAAATGTGGAACACACAAAAGAAAATTCATTCTGAAATGGGGGGGAGGGTTTGAAAACACCACCCACCAAAGTTACATTTTGAAAACAAAGTTTTATATGATAATAACAAAATGTTTGTCCATCACAGTGGAACTAAAACACTTACTTCTACACTAAGGTTTTTTTTTCTAGATTTGGTGCAACTGAGACCTATGTGGATATTTTCAATTTCATTCCACTCCACTCGGGAACTAGGGAATCAAAGTTATCCAGTTCCCCTCTGTGACCGTTCTACTACCTGTCCTCTCCATGGATGTATCATAAGAATGGTCCTCTCTCTCGGTTTTGAAGCTATTACAATCAAAGGACCAGTCAAGCATTGCAAATTAACTCTGAAGTTTGTACTCTACCGCCACCTGTTGACTCATGTGGATCATGACTCTTTAATATAATTCCATCTGTTGAGGTACTCTAAGCCTGCTATCCTTTTATGCAATATTAGGAAAAGAAAAATATATCTATTAATACATATATTGACCTAACTGATGTATTATATGTATTTGGCATTAGAGGACATGAGATACATGACAGACTTGAACTTGAATAAGAAGTAAAAGGCTTTCAAGGGTTTTAAAGAGGGGGTATCTGGTAACACTTTATTTTGATAGTCCTCCTACAGAGAGTCTATACAGAGTATTTGTAACATTTCAACAGCTTATTAGTTGACGTTCAACAATTCAACTGTTTCGCTTTCTCTTTAGCTGCTGTTTTAACAGCTTATTAGTTGAGATTCAACAACAGATTGTGTTCCCGTTCCACACACTCTTAACAGTTGAATTGTTGGATGTCAACTAAAGTTGTTGAAATGTTAGAAGTACTCCGTAAACTCTTTGTAGGCGGACTATGCAAATAGAGTGTTACTTAATATCTTAAATCCTTGGCTCCTCCTCACTTCATCCTTATATATTGTGTGTAACCTTGTTCTTTAGCTCATTGATCGTTAATCAACATACATCTTTTGTCGCCACCAAATCCAGCCTTTCCTCTTCCCCCCTTAAATTTGTTACAGATTTAAGGGGGATGTTTCACAGATATTTCACTATAAATGTTTGCTATGAATAATGTGATACACAACCTCCACGTCTGATATGTGCTCTCTTATTAGCTGAGCTGACCTTTTGCTCCGTTTCAGATCCGTGTCTGGAAGACCCGTGTCTCAACGGAGGCACCTGTACTGAAGACAATGGAGGCCCTAAATGCCTCTGTCTGCCAAGCTATGCAGGAGACTTCTGTCAGACTGGTGAGCTTCCTGTTCACTATCCATTGTCACGCCACTTTCACCAGTACTTCTAACAAAGGCCAAATAGTGCTGATTAATTCCATAAAAAAAGAGAGAGAAATCCTGAGCCTAACTCTTTAATATTAATATTTGGAAATGCACTGTGCGTGTTCTGCTGTCTAATTACAGTACACTTTTAGAAGATTGACAAAAATAATATTACTAGTTACTTTCATTGTAAAGTAATACATTACTTTACAATATTACTGTCTGTGTAGAGTAACTTGTTACTTATTACACTACTTTTGCATTACTTTCACCAATATAGCAGCAGTAGAATGACATCGCCGCCCCAGAACCATCCAGAAAAATAATTTAAACAGTCTTGAAGTCAGTGTAAACTGTCCAAAATTCTAAATGTTATGCTTTTCCTTTGTTATTGTCATCTATAGTGGTTACCGTATTCCGTATTTGCATAAAAGCACACAATTTGATTAGGAAATGATTGTATCTTTATTTAAATGTGTGCTTTCTTGATTTAATTTTTTTTAACTCAATTTGTAACTTCTGTTACTTGACAAAGTAACTGGTATAATATTACTAAAATCCAAAGTTACTGCTAAAAGTAATATATTACATGTAATATGTTACTTTTGTAATGTACCCCAACACTGGTCTACAGGCTCTGAGGCTCCTCTCTTTCCTCTGTGTTTCTTGCAGACCTGGAGCAGTGTGAGCCAGGCTGGGATAAGTTCCACGGTTCCTGCTACCGCCACTTCAGCCAGCGGCTGAGCTGGGAGGTGGCAGAGCAGCACTGTCGCATGGTGGGCGCACATCTGGTGTCCATCATAACCCCTGAGGAGCAGAGCTTCATCAACAGTAGGTTGAGACTGTTAGTGCACATTAGTCTCATGACCCCTGAGGAGCAGAACTTCATCAACAGTAGGGTTTGTGGTTTCGTGGACAATGGAGTTAAGTCCTCTCTTACACCTTATTATCTACCTCACCAGGCAACTACAGAGAATACCAGTGGACTGGTCTAAATGACAAGACCATTGAGGAAGATTTCTGCTGGTCTGATGGCAACCCACTGGTGAGGAATATGAGAAATTTGGGAATGTGTCTGCACTCATCAAAAACAAGTTCATATATGGTAATATTGCTGGGTACATGTGTCAATTCATCACAGGAGAGAAACAACTAACTTTTTGTTAGTGTACTTTTTTGTAACTTTTTTTTCAAATTCCTTTTGTACTTTATATATTAGATTTCTCTATTCGCTGCATTTTTAGCATCTGTGGATATTATCTATTCTTTATTTGACATTGTGCAGATTCCTCTTTGGTTGTGATTCAACCCACCATCCATTCACCCTCTGGGGAGCCTTATGGTTGATATATCAGGATTTGATCTTTTCCCTGTCCTCGAGTAACTCTGCTTCCAGGCTCGTTTGAATATATTTTTACTGTATGTCTACTGTTATTTCATGATTGAGGAGTCGTGTCTAAAGAACAAGATACTTTTTCTATGATATGACTTCAATAAGATAGGGCATGTAAGTTTGTCAAATGCAGTCAGATAGTGAAGTGAGGTGCAAGAGAATTACAATTACATATCATATACACGGACACACTTTACATTTATATTGTTTACGCAAATCATTCAAAACGACTTGAACCCTATCCTCTCTGACCCATGTCTGCAGCTGTATGAGAACTGGTACAGAGGGCAGCCGGACAGCTACTTCCTGTCTGGCGAAGACTGTGTCGTGATGGTGTGGCACGACGCCGGGCGCTGGAGCGATGTGCCCTGCAACTATCACCTGGCCTACACCTGCAAGAAGGGCACCTGTGAGTCATGTTTATAAACTATCACCTGGCCTACACCTGCAAGAAAGGCACCTGTGAGTCATCTTTATAATGGCATAGAATTTGAATTGGAAGTCATCATTTTAACCATAGAGATCTCACCATTATATCTTCATGGTTTCAACTCCCCTGTGGTTGTTTTGGCTTCTAGGCAGTGGACAGTTTTGAATATTAGAATTAAAACTGAAACCCCAATTGGCTTAGAGCAATGGTTCCAAAACTGGGGTACTACAGAGAGAAAGGAGGAAATGGAAAAATGTCAGAATAACTCGTGAAAATAAATGAAACATTAAAATAAATCTGCTCGGGAGGCACTAATTGCAAAAAAGTTTGAAAACCACTGGCTTAGAGGACATTCATATGAGGAGGATGCAAGCTTTTGAAGACATTAACATCTCAGGCAGAGATGGGGACTTGGACTTGAGTCGCTTTTAAGTCGCACACCCACAGTGACTTGAGACTTGACTTGAGACTCATCCTCAAAGACAATGTTGATACTGTATTCTAATAGATAAGGAGTGATGATAATACAGTGCTTTGAACTTTGATAGAACGCTCATCCATAAGAGACTTGACTTAGACTTGGACTTGCCCCTCAAAGGCTTGAGACTTGACTTGGACTTGTGACCAAAAGACTTGAGACTTGACTTGCAAACAATGACCTGTGAGCATCTCTGATCTCAGGTACTTTAACTCTTCCAACAGCCTCGTGTGGTCCACCACCCAAAGTTCAAAACGCATCCATCTTTGGAAAGGTTCGACAGAGATACGAGACTGATGCCGTTGTCCGCTACTACTGTGGCCAGGGTTTCCAACAGAGACAAACCCCTCTGCTCAGGTGTCTATCCGGGGGCAGGTGGGAGGAGCCACAGATCCTGTGCATCCCTGGTAAGATGGATTAGCTGACTTAAACATATACTGTATATTGCTACAAATTTGAAGAGTTTAATCCAAAAATGAGATCGTTTGAAAACATTGACACACAAAATTGACCTTTATGTACAAAACACATGTTTTGAGGGTAGAATCATCTGTGGTTTTGGAATATTGACTGATGGAATTTAGAAAATAATTTGTATATAGTGTTTTGTAATGAAACCCTATATACCATACCATGTATACATGTACAGTATCTATCTATATGTGTATGAAGACATGTCATGAATGAACTTAAGTGTTACTCATAGTGATAAATAACTGTCAATACTGTGTGTCAACTCACATTATATACAGTTAAGCTACATATACTGTATGTACATCATACTTTACATTTTGATTTCCAAGCCGGCCTCACAGTGTGTATTTGTTTGAATGGATTTCCTTGCAGAGGCAGGGGGCACCGCTGCGCTCCCTGGAGTGACGTCACCCACCAGCAGCAGCTTTGACACCATCGAGGAAGAATCTGAAGCCACCAAGCAGTCGCCACAATACTGGGACATCAAGTTTTAAAACTCACATACTTTATCTTTTTTTTTTTTTAGATCTGCTGTTGTAACATGACAAGGTGAAAAGAATCAAATGAATACTCAAACAGGACAAAGGACACAGCATAGAGACACAGGCCAAAATTAATCTTACCAAGGAGCCCATAGGCACTGATTTCTTGAGGGAATCGTTTTGTTTACAGGCAAACAAATTCAGGTTTTTTTTTATGACCCCATACACTATTTTATACCTTTTTCTACTATTATGATTCCAATCACTTTCACCCACATCATTAATATGGACATTCTAGAGCTGAATCTATTGCCTGATCAAAAGTGGTTTGAGTTGTCATTTATAATTGGCCTGGATAGTTGGCGTAAGTGCCTCTTTACATTTCTGCTTTTTAAAACTGATTACATGAAGCGCTTGGCAAGTTAAACGCTGTATATTATTCAACAA
Source organism: Poromitra crassiceps (assembly GCF_964638095.1). Taxonomy (NCBI): domain Eukaryota; kingdom Metazoa; phylum Chordata; class Actinopteri; order Beryciformes; family Melamphaidae; genus Poromitra; species Poromitra crassiceps. The sequence goes on along the minus strand of NC_139643.1, from coordinate 25,301,518 downwards.
CTCCTTCATATCCAAGAGAAGCGAAAGGCACAGATGAGTGAACTGTAAACTACTGTATGTGCCAGCTCCAAATGTACATAAATCACTATTCACCCATAGCTTTGCTATTTTTTACTTTTGTTATACCAAGGAACAACTTTTACTGTAATTTACAAAATGGTGCTAATGTCTGGAAGACCATTGTATGCAGAAGATCATTTTGTTTTTGAACTATAATGTAGGGGCAGGAATTCATCTTTCATTCATTCTTTTCACGTTTTTCAGAGAACTACACAACGACAAAGCACAAAGTCAATCTGTTTTTGGCTTAAAGGCCAAATTCAATAAATAAATCTGAATCTTAATGTTCACGACCTTGAAAGATTGCTGTCCACATTTTACTGCAAGATGCCTTACAGAGAGAGAGAGTTTTGCATTCAGCTTTATGTTGTAATAAAGTTTTGTAGAACAGAGCAACGATTAAATCATTCTCATGTTGAAACCCTCATTCTGTCTGTGCTTCATTTCATGTGTCAGTGGACTCATTGTATTTTAAATGGCAGTGTCCTTTTGATGTGACCTAGGCCTCTGGCCCAACCTACAGTAAAGCACACAGATGCAGAAGCATTCACAAACTGACTCCAGCAGACAGACTTGTGGATATTTTGCACTGTGGGACAGTTTCCTCTATTGGATCTTAAATAATCATCCCCCTCAATCCAGGTGACTGTATTTGGGTGAAGAATCCCATCCCTCAGAAAGTGATATTTGAATTGTAACCTTGTTTTACAGTCATTACAAATACAACAATTAACAGTTTGTGACACTTTTGTTGTACAACACAATGCATAGAAATTGTTTCATGACATTAGAACCAAACAAGAAATGTTTTGAAACTTTTTATTGTAAAAAGCTTAAAAAGATACTCAGGAATCCGCAATGTTTTATCAACTCCTGATGGTTTCTGCAGGAGACTTAGGGGGAAGTATAGAGTAGTAGACAGTGGCCCTTGTTGTGCCACCAGATGGCATCATTATACCATGAATTGTTGGAAAGGTTGATGGGGAAAATCTGGAATACCAATGTTACCAGTGTTATCATCACTGTGTCCAGTCTGTTTTGATCAGTCTCCTCGCCATAAATAAAGCTTAAACAATATAATTATGTAAAACAGCTAATGTCCAGCATAAATGTTAATGCTATAGCACACTTAAGTGTACTGATAGGTTTAATAAAGATAGTTGTCATCACATGTGCCATCTGTGGCCTCTATTAATCTTGTTTTGATATTTCTACATTTTTGGTAATGTGGTCCCTCAATCAGTTTCATGACCTTGGAACAAAAAAGAAAAAGCATTGAAAATGTATTTTAAAAAGTTTGAAAATACATTAACCTGACGCTGCCAGATGGATGGTTTTGTTTTCACAAAACGCGAGAGAATCCAGCTGGCTTGCAAGGTTAAAAATACACAGGAATCATCAGTAGAATCACAAATGTTTAATCAAGTCCGGATAGTCTAACAGAGACACACGTTTTCTCCAGCAGACTAAAGGACTAAAGCAATGTTGAGAAGGTACAGTATACAGATAAGAGAACAGTCATTACAAGTAACCTTCACTGCCACCAGATGGCAGTATTGTACCGTCATTTGTTAGAATGGTTGATGGGAGAAATGGAATGCAAAATGTGATGAAACACGGACACTGGCACCAATGTTGGATATCACTACTGTTCCAACACACAACACCATGCTAGGATCAGGATATTATGGTAGGAAAAATTTAAATGAGCCATTCTGCCACTATAGATTAAGTAATTACTTGGTGAGATGCATGCGTTGGATTACAAGAATACACTAGGCTATATCATAGCTGCTTATAGCATTGTTACTCACTGTAAGTCACTGATTAATGTCAAATGTAAGTGAAAATGGCCTATCCTGTCATACCTCTATCAGGAGCAATATTTTATTGTTTCGTCTCACACAAATCAATTACATATTCCAGTCTACTAGCTCACACTTTCCATATTCCTTTCTGCAAACACTTCTGATTTAGGCTATAGGCCAGAGGTGGGCAATTTTTTTTTCCAGAGGGCCATACTGATTAAGTAAGCGAAGGGCCACACATTGGAGATTATACCTGCCAACACTCTCCTTATTTTTAACCCTCTCTCCCATTGTGATTGGTAATTTCTTGTTAATCTCCCGATATAATAGTGATACAAATCCAATGGCTGTAGCAGATGAGATTTATTAACATAATTCTGCCTTTTATTGAGTTTTTTGGGGGTTGTTTTGTTTTTCTTTGAAGACCTTGGGGGCCGGATTGAGATGGTCCAGGGGCCAGGTCCGGCCCTGGGGCCGCATTTGGCCCGTGTGTGCTATAGGCTAACTGGTTATGACTGCTTTTCATCACACAGAGATGGGTTTAATGAGAATTTGAACATGTTGTGCGTGCACGTGCACATATTCCTACATGTATGCCGGCACAATGCAATGTGTGTGACCAACGTCCACATGAAGGCAAATGAGAAGCACTTTGCCTTCCCAACCGCCCTTGAGCAAGGCAGTTAACCCCAAACTGATCCACATTAGTGCTGCTCAGTAACCAACAATGCAGGCCCCTGGTTGCTCCAGGCGACTCCCCCAGCAGCTCTATACTGTTCCACCTATGCTGACAAAGGCAGGATCCATATTAGCAGACCTGATCAGAGTGTGACTTTGAATTGGTGAAGACGGCCGGATGTTCTGAGAGGAGGCTCTACTGGTTCTCAGGCCTTCAATAGAGTGACACAGTGCGGCGTGAAAGCAGAGGGTTGGTGTCCTTACCCTCCACCATCGGGCCGGTAACACAGCTCCAGATGGGACGGCATTGTGGCCTGTGACCCCGCGGGGTCACGGGGTCACCGCAGAGTGCACAGAGGCCAGTCTTTAAGGACTCTTTATGGAGTTCCACCTTCTTCCAAAGGAAGTGTGGCTTGCTAATTGAGGGTCAGCTTCAAAATGTGTCACCCCACCTCCCCACACCCTCCCCCCCCCAAGTGTGAGGTGCTTGACACCCGATAATGACTGGTCATGTGACGCTGTAGTGACAGGTGACATTTCCACAGAATGAAAAGGAGTGAGTAGTGATTTTTTTTAGCTGTTGCGCTTAATAATGAAGAAGCATTAATTCCTACAGTCCACATGAAATCATTCTTGCAATGATGTGAAAATTATACGATACGATATTTCCCGATGTTGATATGATCTGTATAAATGCAAGTTTCTGTTATGATAATAACATTTTGTACATACTGAACGACACATGTAAACACTGTGAATTTGAAAAAGTAATGTCTTTCTTTATTTCCAAAACATTTGGATAAATCATATTTGCCGTATTCCTTCCTCTCAATATGTATGTATATATAACTGATATTAACATTGAAGTTATTTTGCTCATCGGACCGATATCGATATATATATATTTTAAATACGATCATCAGCCAATACCGATATGATTGCCGAAATATTGTGCATCCCTATAAAACTATTAGATATATTATATTAATGTTTCCTCTTAGGGAAGGCATTTCCAACTCTCTAATTATTTGAGGACATTCCCAGATGCGTTGCACAGCATACGTTTACTGAGAAAAGATTCTAGTACCGCCAGACTTACAGAGGAAACAGGAGGTGATTTTGAATGAACATATCAGAGTGATTGGACAATGCAGGACTTCACACACTTTTGTCTTCCGCACCATGAAAAGGCAGCAGAAGGGTAAAGAGGAGTTGAAAAGATGTGCCAAGTTGGCTGGGAACCTTAGCAATACGCTTTACCCACAATGCCTCACCCCTCTGGCTCTGCACGCAGGGATACAAACAACCTTTGTGGCAACACTCTCTCACATTCCAATTTGCCCAAATGCACATTGCTTTTTGTTGTGGGGACGGAGCAGTGCCTCTTCCACCAGTCCAACAGCTAGAATATGCATGCATACTCACGCACGCACGCACTCACGCACACACACACACACACACACACACACACACACACACACACACACACACACACACACACACACACACACACACACACACACACACACACACACATACACACACACACACACACACACACACACACACACACACACACACGCGCGCGCACACACACACAGAGGTGTCATCTCCCATCAACTAGAGAGCTCAAGCCTTTACATTTCACTTATAAAATTCATAGAATAAAAATGATTACGGTAATTAAAGAGTTTAATTCGCAAATTAGATCTTGACCATAAATGTAACACATCACTTACAAAGTAATTTCTGGCACACAAAAGTGGCACAAAGTTACAAAACATACATAAAAACATCTATATATTTAAAATATCCATTAACATCTTAACATTGAGAGTTTTTCAAATGTGATCAAGGTGAACTTTAAAGGCTGGAGGAGTTGCAATGGGATCCCGCCCACGTTTTACATTAACTCATTTTTGGGAGCATACATACCGGTATATTTTTATATTGTACATATTTTCATTCATCTTTTCCTAATCTCAGTATGTTTACTGCTGTTATTTTGAACAATCATACTGCTGAAATAGCCAACTGTATATATACATTTCTTCATACTTTTGATTAATTTCTACAAAAAAAATGTCTTAACATTTTCAAATTGCCAGTTGCATTATGTTTAATGCCCCCTGCTATAACCGTGTTCTACTTTTCTTTACTATTCTATGACTTTTCCCCACAGGAATTAATCTGTCAGATCCTATATCATTAAAAACAATATATACAAACAATTAATAATTGATCAATTTTAATTATGTTTAGACATCTGAAACAACTACATAAAACAACCAAATTGTATATCGGTTTGGTAGCTCTTGTATGTAACCAGCATAATGCAATGCTTTTTTCAGGCATTCAGTATGATTAAACATACACAGCAAATACAAATATCCAGTGTGATTATATAATGTTGAAGTAAAAAGCATCTCCATGTGGTTCATGGTGTTTGTACTGTTGGCTTTGTGCTCTTGAAAACATCTATGCGTGAAGCTGCAGGATCTGGACAGTCTATCCATTTCTCAGCATAAAGAAAGTGCAGGCTGCCCGCAGCAGGAGAAAAGCTTGGAGATCAGCTCCACTGATCTAATGGCTTCTTTAATCCCAGCCAATTAGACCTGCAGGGTTTATCAAAGTGGGTGTTTTCACACTGCACCAATTTGCACTGGGGCTGGAGGATTGATTGACAAGTGTTGGTGTGAAAACACAAAGATACACAGGTTATAATTTGGCCATATGGAGAAGTAATATGGAAGACAAGAGACAGGCATATAGGAAACACACACAAAATCTGCTGATTAGTTTTCTCAAGCATGTTTCCACAAAGCAAACAAGCAATTGAGTGAGATATTCTCAACATGCAAGTACAAAAAAAACAAAAAAACAAAAAAATAATGTTTACAATTCCTGGTCATCTTTCCTTTTGTGGATAAGACAAATAAAATATGTCTTTATTTCTATTTTGCATAGCTATTATGAATATAGGCTACAACAAGTATTATCTCTTATCATTACTGCTGTAATTGTGTTTCTTTGTGGTTATTGGATACTCATTTACTAATGAATGAATGAAATTAATTAGTTTTGAGTGTTTTCAGTACTATAAAGCAACCAACCAAGGACATTTGTTTAGCATTCTGACTTATCTGAGCATCTCTTTTAAGTCCAGTAAAGAACACAATCATAGTAATTCCCTGCCCATCTCAAAAATCTACAAAAAGAGGCTAAATCAACATGATTTGAGTTACATGATGTCTTTGGTCATAAGATGATTTGAGAAACCGTGCTGCTGCTTCCCCAGAGCCTCAGTCCCTTGCAGTGTTTCAGAAGTCCACATGGGGGCAGCAGACCCAGCTTAAGTCACAGCAACAGACTGCATGGGAATCTTCTTTTCAGACATGCAGCTCTCATGATGTGAACACAACAGAAGCTCCCTGCCATGCTGCTCGAGTGTTCATGTCATGTGTGCATGTGTCTGTCTGTGAGTGTGTCTGCTTCTCACTGCTCTTTGTCTCCACTCACCGGCCATTGATTGGACTATCTGAAGTCTCCGTCTGAGAGGCTACACACACACACACACACACACACACACACACGCACACACACACACACACACACACACACACACACACACGCACACGCACGCGCACACGCACACGCACACGCACACGCACACACACACACACACACACACACACACACACACACACACACACACATATAGACTATCAGTCTGTTATTCCCTCCTCATCACCTTCATTAAGTATTTTCATGCTGCTGGCTTGCTTTCCCCTGGAGAAGGCTGAGCTGGCCATGAGAAAACACTGGCTCAGGTAGTTAGATACCAACTCAGTCATTCTCCTGCCCGTGACCTTTGTTGATGGTAAATGAGAAAGTCAATCTGATTGGGAACCCCCGTCTGACAAAGGCGAAGGGAAGCTCATCATTTCTGTCATGGTGAGGAACTATTGGCAGGAAGATCCTTTCACCTTTTTTGTCCCTACAGAAATCTCAATTCTCATATTGTTTCTGATATATTAGCAGTTCACAGAAATAACAGAGAAGATGAGAGAGAACAAGGAGATATCAAGTTCATGCATACGTGGTAAGAAATGTATAGCCCACACAGTCTCCAGCCAGGGAGCCAGCCCAAACAGGGTCCATACCTCATTTTCAAGGCAGCATTTTAAAACTGCTAACTCAAAGTTCATCTTATCCACCATCTAAGTCTATCAAATTCTGGGTGGTACTTCAGCTAACGATGAATCTAAACACATACGGTATCCCGACAGGCCAGTAATCAGCTCTCAGTGCATTGCCTGTTCATTATCATGTGAAAGGCCCCGGTTCCTGTGAACTTATTTGCCCTCTGACCTCTCCACCCTGTCTGGCAGACAACAAATAGCTGCGGCTGGGATGGAGGCTTCCCATTCGCTTCTCACCCCACCCAGCCTCTTCAGCTCACACTCACCAGGACAT